>NC_132891.1:27453986-27790986 GCF_030463535.1 Salminus brasiliensis | reverse complement strand
TTATATATAAACATCTAGTGCTTGTCAGTTATTAACTTTAAGCAGATAAAGTAATGACTTACACAAAAATGACGATAACAGGTGTTAAAACCAACCCCCCTGCCAACCTAGCACCCCCATTTCAAGTCAAGTGCTCATGGTATAATGAGACCATTTACCATGCTCTGTCAGTAAACACTGTATGAGTCCTGGGGCAACCATGGTGCTGTCTCAGTAATTTCAGCAACCATCATTCATGGAGGTGTTTAATCCACCCCAAAGATATTGAACTATGTGTCTAAAAATGAATCTGCATCTGTATGCATTTAAATCAGTTATGGTGGAAAATACATTGGCAGCCAAAAAACTATATATATGTTTTTGTAATGATTATTGTTACACACACAAGAGGTAGATGTAAACATAGGAAATGACAAATAATTGTGCTTCTCAATCTTTCCTCCCCTAGCCTTGATGGCCACCTAATTCTGGTTTTGTCTGTCGACAGGTTTTATATGGTCAAAAGTATTTGCTTTCCACACATTTTTCACTCTTCTCACAGAAAGTGGTTCATTTTTTCTTCTCCACACATTTCCTAAAGTAGCCTCACGGGTTCTCACACATACGGAATGTGAGACCATACAGTGGGATTTAAATGGGATTTATATCCGATGGTTCTGACTGCATTATCACCTGAACTTCCTCAAACCACTAAGAAGTGGCATGGCATCTTAAAGGGTCCTTTTGGAATATCCAGTCAGCAGTTTTGAAGGGTTTCCACTTTTAAATGAAAGGGAGGGATAGATCCTTTTGGTATAACCCAAACCAACCCACAGGGAACAGCAAATAACTATCACTTTCCAGATATTATTTGGGTGGTAGTCAGTTCTCAGCACAGCATTGACATGGTCAGTGAGTGAAAATACAAGGTAGATGCACTTAATAAATACTTAATAAAGGGCAACTCTGAGCGCTTTTAGTTGCTAGTGATATTCTTTACAATTATGCCAGTGGTCACCAAACCTGTTCCTGCACTCTAAGCGACCATCATTTATTGCTTTTACATTTACATTTACATTTAAGGTATTTAGCAGACGCTCTTATTCATAGCAACTTACAAAAGTGCTTCACTATTTACTCAAGAATAACCTATTTTTTACTCAAAAATCCCTTTAAGTTTAGACACTAGGTCTATGAGAAAAGAGACACATTTAGAAATATTTAATTATCGAAGTGAAATAGGTTTTTAGAAATTTAGGTTGAAAGTGACAACTGCAACAAGGTAGGTCTATAGAAAAATATTTGGTTTTATACCTATTTATACATTTCTGAATACCTCAAATTTAACATAATTAACATTACTTTTAGACCACAGGGACATTTTTTCCCACCTCTATTTCCTTCATATCTGTTACTCTCCTATGCCTATTCCACACACTTTTGTTTTATTTTTTTGCTTTTTTCTTTGGACTATTCCACCTTATTCTTTGCATATCTGATGGTGTTGCTTTGTCCTCTGTTTTCAAACCTCTCAGATCCTGCAGTGTAATATTCTTTTCATCATCTGTTCCCTTCATTTTTTGATTTCTCCCTCCATTTGTTTCCATCCTTGCAGTAGCTCTTTCTTCATCTCCTATTTCTTTCTCCATCCATTACATCTATGGCTCTCATCCCTCCCCTCTATTTGTCACCCCCTCTCTATCCCTCTTTATCTCCTCTTGACAGGTAGCTTGGGAGAGCTGTTTCTCGAAGGGTTGGTGGGGTTTTTAGTTCAGTAACTAGCCTCAGGGGCTACACTTACTGACCGCTGTCTGTCAGAAGATGAGGCTTAGAGAGGACAGCAGATGCAATCAAAACTACTGCTGTTACCAATCGAGAAGACTGACTTCCCGAAATGACACTTTGGAGAAAAAGTTTATTAGGTTATATAAGCTGTTTGATTGAATTTCACACTATAAACTCTAACCCCAGACTTAAGGATCCATGAACAGATATGTATTGGGAAGTATTTTTATACTTATCATAAAGCATAGCCATGTTAATATCCTCAGGATGTTATTAGTGTTGATTAGTGTAAACATAAAACCATCAATATCCTACTGATAATACCATGGCATAATTGATAAGTTTTGAATAACACCAGTACAACAATACCATTACCAGTACAAAAGACCCAATATAACAAACCCAATCTAATCAAGCAGTACTCAATTCAACAGAGGTAAAACAAACAACTTAATCCAATATGCCCATACCACAAAACCTATCTGAAAATAACAGAACCAAAAAAACCTGACCTAAATATACACACATGGACAAAATTGTTGGTACCCCTCGGTTAATGAAAGAAAAAAATAAAAAGGTCAGGGCTCATGGAAGGCCACTTCAGAATAGTCCAATGTTTTCCTCATAGCCATTCTTGGGTGTTTTTAGCTGTGTTTTGGGTCCTTATCCTGTTGCAAGACCCATGACCTGTGACTGAGACCAAGCTTTCTGACACACATTTCTCTCTAGAATCCCTCGATACTCTTGAGATTTCATTGTACCCTACACAGATTCAAGACACCCTGTGCCAGATGCAGCAAAGCAGCCCCAGAACATAACAGAGCCTCCTCCATGTTTCACAGTAGGGACAGTGTTCTTTTCTTGATATGGTTCATTTTTCTGTCTGTAAACATAGAGCTGATGTGCCTTGGCAAAAAGTTCCATCTGTCCATAGGACATTCTTCCAGAAGCTTTGGGGTTTGTCAACATGTAGTTTGGCAAATTCCAGTCTGGCTTTTTTATGATTAGTTTTCAACAATAGTGTCGTCTCCCATGAAGTCTACTTTGTCTCAAACAACGACAGATGGTGCGATCTGACACTGATGTTACTTGAGCTTGAAGTTCACCTTTAATCTCCTTAGAAGTTTTTCTGGGTTCTTTTGTTACCATTTGTATTATCCGTCTCTTTGATTTGTCATTCATTTTCCACCTGCGGCCACGTCCAGGGAGGTTGGCCACAGTCCCATGAATCTTACATTTCTGTATAATATGTGCAACTGTAGTCACAGGAACATCAAGCTGCATGGAGATGGTCTTATAACCTTTACCTTTAACATGTTATAAGTCTATATAATTATATAAGTCTATAATTTTCTTTGTAATCTCCTAAGATCACTCTTTCCTTAGCTTCCTCTGGTCCATGTTGAGTGTGGTACACATCATGTCACCAAACAGCACAGTGACTACCTGTAGCCCTATATATTGGCCCACTGACTGATTAAAAGATTGTAGACACCTAGGATGCTAATTAGTGAACACCCCTTGATTTAACATGTCCCTTTGGTCACATTATTTTCAGGGGTATCATTTTTGCCTGTTTTATAAGTTTATTTTTAAAAATAATTCTGTTGAAGCAAATTAGTGTTGGATTTTCATTTTTTCATTTTTATAGAATTTTTATTTATTATTACTTTAGTCAGATTATTTAGTCAAGTTATTTCTGTGACCATTGTGCGTTTTTCTTTCATTAACCTAGGGGTACCAACAATTTTGTCCATGTGTGTACCAGTACCAAAGAACCCAACACAAATATGCAAGTACAATAGAACCTGACCCAGTATAGCAGCCCATACTGGGATCTTACCAATAGGTTAAACCAACGAACCTGACCCAATATGCCAGTACCACAGAACCTAGCTGAATAATAAGTCCAACCAAAATATACCAGTACCACAGAACCCAATGCAAGAGTACCAAGGAACCCAACCCAAATATGCCAGTACCAAAAAAACAGACCTAAAAAAGGCAGTACCAGATAAGCTGACCCAATATAGTAGGGAATATATTGCGAGGAATAAAATGATGGGATGGAGGGGGGGGGGGTGGATAAAGCAAAAGAAACGGGCCTGTGCCCTTTTCCAAATAACATTTAATTATTGTGGAATTTACATCCTAATCCATGCGGGCGAACCGCACCCAGAACGAATGGTTTGTCAGCTTTCTGCAAGTTCCCCATAAAGGCATTACAGGGCATTAAGCCCCATGCGGTTTTGAATTGGTCTCAGTGGTACAAGATTACATTCAGACAGGGATTACCCCTTCCCTTCGCTAACAACAGGGCCATGTAAATGTGAGTGCCTGTCTCTCAATGGTGCTAACACACAACCAGAACAATCTTGGAAAACACAGTGATTAGATGATTCTTTTATTTTGTCTTTGCAGACAATAAGAAATAAAATCTCTTGATAAATTAAATCAAACATCATTTATCTTCATTTACAGCTACAGTCTTACAAACTGAATCCAGTGTGGTGTGTGTGGTATTATAATCCTAATATAGTAAACAATTTTGTCTGCAAATGATCTTAACTTTGTTAAATCAGTCTTAATGACTTTGCATTTCCCACTTTCTAAACATTAGCAAGTCATTAACATTCACTGCATCTCTATTTCACACTAGGCTCATCATCTCTAATGAAGTTTCTCTGGAATCCACTGCACCACTTTGGCCATCTATTCAGTGGCATTCAGGGGTCTGGCTGGAGCATGGGGTAAAATATTTATGTCCAGCTATTAGACACAGCCTATTTAATTATTGATAATGATGGCTGATGAATGTCCGTGAAGGTGGATGAACTAAATTAGACTTCTCTGACCTGCTAATTAGAGATAGACCTGGCTGCTCTATTGACCATATGTAGAAGCATCAGTGATGGACGGGATATAGCACTTCAAAAATAATCCAGCAGTGGCCATTTGCTCACAAATCATTTAGCCAACAGATTTAGCACTGATGGTGATCACTCTCAGTGCCCTGCTGGCCATCAGAAATGGATGGAGACAAATGACGGTCAATCGTGACAGACTCAAGTAAGCTGATTGTTCTGACCTCAGTGGTGGATGCATCTTCATGCATACCGCAATTTCATAGTCAGATGAGGTTTTAATAATTTACAAATTCCTGAAGCTGCTGGATATTTTCTCTCACTAAACTTTCCACCGCCTGTATGCCAGAGCTTCATAGAAATGTCTGGGCTGATTGAATGTCGACAGCATCTACCTTGATTCTTGGCGGCTGTTCCTGTGAAGTATTTTGCTCAAGCATCGAATCAGCAGCCATTACTCCATTAGCAGTCTAATGTAATTTGTCTCTGAGTGAGGTTGAAGAAGTGCCTAGCTGGTGTCTGGGCTTAATGGTGGGCCAGGAAGACAAACTACAGCACCAGCCAGCATTAGTACCATCGCTTATCTTGTTACGCTGCTTGCCCGAGTGTGAGCGTTCATTGATGGGAGGGTTTAAATTGCATGCTAGGATTAACCCTGACTAAGTGGGATGAATGGTAGCCATGTTGTTCCCGAGGGCCTAAAGGCCTGTTTCTGCATGGTAGATTTGGTTGTGGTGCACATGCAAGGATGGTACTGCACAATAAATTGTGGTGAGAACTGTAATAAAATTGCCAACAGTCAGATGTTGTTGGCCCTATTACGTACAATAGTGTGCAAAAGCTGCAAGCAGGTGTATTTGCCTGTAAAACAGTGTAAAACATTAAAAATAAATACACAGGAATATAACTACAGTAAAATTAAACAGATGTTATTTACATGTGGTTGGAGGGATACTGTTACAAGAATGAAGGTCCGTTTGCTGACCTGCCACTATGTGTATTTGTGAGATGTTCTAGAGCTGCCGTAATAAAAGTGTACAGAGAATTGAGTGTCTCCCAATGGCATAGCAGTAGGCCATTGATGGCAGAGGGAACGACAACTCTGACGAGTGGTACAGAGCAATCAACGCACCACTGTGGACCCGTTAATACTTATTATGAATACCTTTCATCACCTAATACAGTCCATGCCATGATGTCTTGCTAGCGTTATCTGAGCCATGACGGATTATTCCCATGATTAGGTAGGTGGTCATAATGTTCTGATAAGATGACTTTTTAATGTTAGTGCTCACACTGTAAATAGCTGTACATGTTATTTACAGACTTTTGGACAATGCTGTACCTCCTCTCAACAGAATCTGATCAGACAGATGTTTATTGTATATGAGAAGTATGCAAATTGTCTCATACTTAAAGTATTACTTTGTTTACACTGCCTTACAGAAGTACTGGCACCCTTGGTAAAGTTGTGTAAAAAGAACATACAACTGACCTTTGTTCTTTATTGGCATTTTGTTTTGTAAACATAAAGACAATCTAACCATTTTACATTTTGGTCAAAATTATTAAAGAGAATATGCTCCACAATTGGCCAATACAAATGGTTTGTGGTCAGTGGTTGAAGTCTTATGCGAATTTAAATGTTGCAACAATGACCCAGTCTTAGTGTTCTGGTCGAGGCAGATAGATTTGGAGGCCATGAAGTCATGTAATCTAAGACTCCCATTGCGTTTGGAAGAAATCTTCTTTTCTGCACAGTGCTGACTCCATTTGCACCAAACCCAGCTCGGTGTTATCTGACCATGGAAACCAGTGTTGGATCTGTCATAAACTGCCATGTGCTTGCATATGTGATGTGATAATAGCAGAGCTTTTCTTTTGGTAAACTTTTCAAATACATAGTTGCCATAAATGTGCTGTTTAATTATGATTTTAATCCCATATTCAGCTTCTGCAACTATTTTGCATTCTTTTCCAGGTAGTTTGGGACAAGACTGTATCTCAGATTTGTCACAAGAATACAAATAAAAGTGTCAGTGATTGTAATGGTTTGCATAACTGTGCATAACTGCATAACTGTGTCTCACTGGAAGATTAGAGTTTTCTTATATCCGCAGCACAATATCAAGGTGATAAACAACAGGAGCTTATTTTACTAAGTACTGATGGCTGAATACTGAACACACTGCCCTAAATGTATATAGTAACATATTCAGGATACATTTAGAATACATTTAGAATACGTCTTGATGTGGCAGATGGGGAAAACTGATCTCTCTTCCTGGCTCTTTCTATTTGGCAGTTTTCTTCATGTACTCCTGCTTCAGGCCTCTGTTGCTCCCACAATTCCCCGAATAAGACTGCCATATTTCTTCTAAACTCAGCAAGCATTTCAACTTTTGCAGGTTTGACAATAAAAGGTGTTGCTGTGCGATTTTCAGTTAGTCAGGTGTGACATCATGCCACAAAACACACCACAAATCCAGTATATTAGTATTGATGCTGATCTTATTACTGGTGTAGCAGAAGAAATTACTTAATTTTGGGCATCTTTTCTGCAACTTTTTGACCCAAAAACCTGTCTTATCGACGATTACGTTGTGATTTTTAGTTTTCAACCATAATAAAGGCCAGACTGAACAGCAGTCATGTTTTAAATAGCTGAATGTTGACAGAGTAAAAAAAGAAACTGTATTATTTTCAAATTGTGACATGGGCTAAACACATCTACTTAATTTGTGTACATACAGTCTTCTACTCATGACCTCCCAATCCTGTTTTTTACTCTCTTTCTTATTACTAATGAAGGCTCCAACTACACAACTTTCAGAGTAGTCAGATCATTGTACCCTTCAAACTACACTGTTTGATGTCTTGTCATCTGGAATATTTTAGTCGATATGGTTTGCACACTACATAACTGTTCAGTTATATGAGGTCACGATTTACAAGATCTTTTCCCTCCAGTGTCTTGCGCTCATTGGCTAGTTGCTGCACTAACTTTCAATCACAACACAAAAAAACAGTTGGCAAAAATCGTGTAGTGTGAACCAGGCATAAGGAATAGCTCACACTAAATGCAGGTCTAAATGCACATGTGAGCAGTTTTGTGAGTGACAAAAGTATCAAACTTTTTTTAACCAGTAAAATTTATTTATATATAACAACAGTACAAAGTGAATCCTTGGCTTGCAAAATAGGTGTGCTTCATATTTACAATAGGTACACAGTAATATATTATCATAACAAAAACTAAAGCAAATAAAAAAAATCTAAACAAAAGACCAAACCTTTTTTTTTTAAATACTTTAACTTTCTTACAGTTTTCACAACACTTTTATAAAACAACAAGAACAGACAGCCATAATTACTATTATCATCATGGTCATTATTATCTTTTGTGTTTAATATATTACAGACCTCCAGTGTTTACAAACAACGTTTTGTTTATAAAGGTGCGTGTAATTGAAACTTACACCCGGGTAGCTTTTTGGACTGCACAAACCTTTTCCTTTGTTTATGTATTCACTTGTTTTCTGCTTCCTTTGAATGGCAAGATCAGTAATATGAAGAGTACATGTGTATAATTCTGTAGCATGCTACTCCAACAGCCACCAACAGCAAGACGTGAGCTAGAAATAATAATAAATAATTAAAATAAAATTGTGCCAAATTTTCTACGGGGTAGCACTGATGTTAATGCCACTACAAATCACTCCCACCATATCAAACCGCCGCCTCATACTTTATTTTCAATTCTGCACTGCAGAATGATAGGGGAGGTGGGCTGAGGGGGACTCACACTGTACCTTATTGGAACCAGCAAATACAGTGAGAAATAATCTTTCATAGTGATTTGCTGAAGAGCTGTCCTCCTTAAGTTAATATAAAATATAAGTTTCACGCGCATGGGAAGCCTTACTTCAAGATCACAGTCTAAATTAGGGGTGGGCGATATAATTACAGATAATAAATTGTATCACGATATCCGCCTCTCTGAACATGTAATGGGTAGGATCAGTAATTCCTCAAAGCTGCCCAACAACAAATGGGTCAATTTAGAAGGTCTATCGTTAGATATGGATAGTTCAGATCCTGACGAGGGAGTCTGGTATCATGAGTTTTGTCATATTATTGCCCATCCCTAGTGTCAACATGACTAGTATTAAAACTCATTGTTGTGCTACCAACATGACAAGAAAGCTTCAAGTGTTGGTCTTGTCTTCACAGTACGTATCCTAGAGGCTTTTGGCTTTGTCTTGAGACCTGTGATTCATCATTAGTAGTGCACATTCATTCTTGGCCCTGTACTCCTTTTATTAACTAGGCTGCATCATAGTCACCACTGGAATTGTAGGTAAATGGCAGGGGTTGAATTGATGGGACATCAGCTTAAGAGCTAAAATTGGCTTGTCTGGCTTAAAAATAAAATAAAATAAAAAAAGGATTTTAGGAAGACTATTGATAGCCTGAAGCAAGATGCCTTTCTGTATTTCCTGATGTCTCTGGAATATGATATGACTTAAATGTGCGAGAGCAAGGTGATGAAACTTACATGCGGCAGTGCTTTTTCAATGACTATATGTACAGTGGGAATTCCTGCAGTGCTTGCCTAACTGACTGCGCTCTGGCTAGACACATTAATTCCATGTCAATCATGTCACTCTCTCTCTAATTCCATTCTCTCTCTATTTTTGATGTGCATTCGTTTTCTTTTTATCTCCTGATCTCAGTGTGCACATGACTAGCTGAGATCAAAGCCAAGCTTCAAAGCTCAAGCAGGAAACTGAAACTAAGGGAGGCTCTCTCTTTTTCTCTCACTTTCTTTTCTTCCGTCCCTCACTTTCTCATTTACATGCTCCTCAAACACTCAACAAGACGACCAAGCAATAAAGCGTACACTGGCTCTTCTTTTCCCTTCATTCCGTCCTCTCTTTACTCTATCAATCTTCCCATTTTTTTCATCTGGCTTGGATGGAGTCAGTTTTCTGAAGCATAGGGCAAAGAACATTAAAGAACAAAGAGCAGACAGACTAGAAAACAATGAGTTTAGGTTCGGGTCATGAGGTGTTTCTAATCAATACCGATAACAGCTCACCATTTGGTTATGAAGCACAGAATTCTATACACGTTTGATACCAAATACTTAATTTTATAGTACACAATGGAAGAAGTTGGGCAGTAATGTTGAACATGTAAAAAAGATTGGTCAATATCCAGGCATCACTAGTTTGGCTTACATGAACTTCCACTGCCTGTAACATTCAATGACCTTGTCTATAATGGTTAGGATGATCATCAAACACAGCTCCACCTGACATCATGCATTCAAAATAAAAGCTATGACATCTTTTGTTCATGCTTGCTGTTGGCATATTTCATGTCGGTGAAAAGGAGGGGAAAAAAAAAACAATCCCAAACAAACAAACATACAGAGAAACAAAACAATACACAGCCAAGCTGTCATGACTCCAGTCACCATAAAAGTATTTAATCACATCTTGCTGCCTTCTTGTACCGGTTCGGTTGCAAAGTAGCAGTTTCCACTACTTCAGCCAATTCTGTCCTTTCTGATTCTTTTTCCTTAGTGCCATGCTTGGATCCTCACTGTTCAAGTTTGAAGGTTGTTGGTTCCCTTTAGTAAAGCATTAACCGTTTCTGACCTTGAATAATTTCAACTGAGCTTTTGGCACTTAATCAGGATGCGTTCACTTTGTTAGGGTGGTGCTGTTTGGATGTAAGGAAATCGGGATGGTCCTCGGCCAGCCACATGCACCGCTCACGCGATATCTCTGCACTTGAAAATATGAGCGGATGGGGACGAAGACATTACCTTTTCCTTTATGAGGTACTTCATAATGCATGCAAAATACACACAACGTTGGACCACACGTTATAAGTAATACTGCTTGGTACGTAGTTCAGAGGTGAACTGATTCTGAATCAGCTCTCTCCTTGCTAGGGAGTGCCACTCCAGTTTAACTAGCTGAGCTAAAGGGCAATCTCATTGCTGCTGTCCAGTCACTGAAAACCATAGGAGTTAAGAGCATTGAAATCAGTTGTACAGCACATTTTGGCAATATGATCAAGGAGGAAGGAGGGAGTTTTTTTAGGGGCATTACATGCCCTCTTGCCACTGAGATCAGTTCAACTGACCCTTGTTCAAAAACAAACAAATCAAAGGACACAATAGTGGGACATTTTGTACATTCACGAACGCTTACATGTAGAAAACAGGACATAAAGACAGACTGCCAGGGGAGAAGTCTATGAGGCCAGTCCCACAGTGTTTTCCACACTGGTCAACTGCAGTCCTGGCAATCGTGGGACACATGCTGGACTTGGAACTTTGACCCCTGCTCGCAGTCAAGAGGTCAGCTGGCTCTCTGATCTCTGATCTTCCATGAGATCATACAGAGTTTCTCAAAGTTTATTTCCTTTTGTATGGTCAATGTTCATGCACAGGGGTGGGTAACAGCCTCACCCTGTTTTTGGAAAGACAAAATGTGGAAATGTCTCATCATCATTGTCATCATCACATTACCCAGCGAGAAGGACCACAAATGTCACTATGCCATTGACATTCTGGAGGCACACTGTAACAGAAGGAAATTAAAGGAACAAGACTCGCGTAAAAAAATAAAATTTTGGAAGTAAAAGCCATCAGCTGGATTTAAATTGAGGCATTTGCACATCTTGATGTCTTTCTTCCGTACGTCTTCACATGCCACCAGAAGGGCCGATTAGGAGGAGCAGCTGTAGTTGTAGTTTCCTCAGAATCTCCTAATCTCTAGCACTTTCCACAGCCAAAAAACTACTGAGACAAACCAAACAAAATCAAACAAACATGCAGGTTGCCTTAGAAAGCCGCTGGGCCCAGCATTTCTATATATAAATATATATATATATATATATATATATATATATATATATATATGTGTGTGTGTGTATATATATATATATATATATATATATATATATATATATTAGGCTTCTTAAAATCTCTACTTTCAATCCTCCTGCAGGTTACAAGGCAAAAGTAGATGATCTTGCAGCTTACTGTCCTTTCCAGTGGTCTTGCTGAGGTAACCTTTTCACTTTAAGGAAAAATAAATAACCAAGCTATTGTTGGCAAAAGGCCCCCAAGCCAGCTGTGCCCCATTTTTCCACTTGAGTTTCAGGACAAGGCTTTGGGTAAAGGTTTCTCGTCTGTGTTTCTTCGCTCTGTCTGGCCCGTCTGCTCTCAGCTCTCCAGGGACATGGCGCCGATGAGCTGGTCCACCTTATAGGCCAGCCTCTGCTTCTTAGCCTGCTCATCCTGCTCCAGTGCCGCCGTGATCTGGGGACACAAATCAGTTGCTCATTAATATTCAGCCCATTACTCATCGCAGCTCATCTCAGGACAGACACTGGTGATCCAATCATGACGAGACACAACTTAATCACAGATTTAAGTAAAGATATCAACCATCATTCATAAGACAGAAGTCCACTGGAATAATATTTCCAAAAGGCAAAAGACTGGTGCAGCAATAGATAAACTGTTTTATTATTTTTGTTTTTATAAGGAGAAATTGCTAAAAGTACATTCCAATCTCATATTTTCAAACTGCTGCTAACACAACATCAGAGGACAAGTCAACAAGTTGAATGCTAATCCTGTTATGGAGAGAGGGAAGGCCATTCTACCTACCCACCTCAAAGGACAAAGAGGCCAATTATGCTATCTCTCTGGCCACGGATGTCTGTGGCATCACTGATCAGACTTGCAAAAGCTCAATGACAGGGCTTATGCTCAGACGGTTGCGCCACTCGAGAGCCAGAGTTATAGCAAATTGAATGCATGGCACTGACGGAAATGCTGACACACATTAGCTGCTGGCCATTGCTGGATGAACTGTCTGAGACTTTACTGCATTAATATAACATTAAGGCAGAAATGTCAATGTCTCTGTCTCAGCAAGAGATCAAGAGAAACTCCCATGCTGCCATTTCTCCGTTTTATCTGTCCATTTTGTCCCTAGTGGAGCAGAGTATGTGGAGGCACGTCAGGAGGGGAAGGGGGTAGGGGGGGTTGACAGGGTCTCTTCTCTCTCTCCGGGCCATGTCAGAGTAGCACCAGGGGGAAGTGACATCGCGGCTGGGACCCATCGCTTATTTGCATCTCAAAGAGGACGTAATAATAGGAAACTGGCTCGTCACGGAAACGTTCACTGGGTGAAGATGGAGCTCATACTGAGGCTGCTTTCACCAGAAGCTTTTAAATAAGCAACATCTGACTGCTGTGCTGGGCTAACATGGAGCCATGCAGCATGGCAGTAGCTTTTCTCCTCAGAAACCTGCAGTAGTGTGTCTCAGTTTGTACTGTGATAAAGTTTCCTTCTAAAATAATGATTAGTTCAGAACTCATCATGCAAAAACCTTGTATCTCAATTTCATGTTTCACTTTTTGTAAAGAAGTCTGTTCTTCACATTGTGTCAAAATCTCAAAATCACTCAGAATAAAATCTTTTTACATTGATTACATTGTTTTTTCTTTGTGCAATGATGCCATTATACGTTGAATGTAAAGGTCCAGTAACTAAATTCAGATCCTTTATTTACCTTCTTATTAATCAAAATAAAAAAAATTGAAAAATTAGAAAATGCTGATTATTATTATTATCAATTACGAATGGGTATGGAAAAATAGCTACTACTTTTTTGCTATGTCACCTCACCCAAAGGTAGTGTGGCCACTCTAAGGTCAATGTGTGTGGGTGCCAAAGATTTGCAGCTGCCTGATACCCCTCAAAGTGTTCTGCCCAGTGAGCAGTGTATTAAATACACATAGCAGAAGCACTAAATCTTTCATGTCTGTGTTCACAGCTCCAGGCCTGTTGGGCCCCTGCAGTGCACTCGCCTGTGTTCTCCCTGCTCCAGCACACCTGATTTAACTCATGAAGGGACTGGATGGCTGGTTGATCACTTGAATCAGGTGGGCTGGGGCAGGGAAGCTGCTAAGCTGTGCGCAGTGCAGGGGTCCCCCAGGGCTGGAACCGGAGAAATGCTCTTTTATATTCCAGTGGAGGAGACAGAAGATGTTCTACATCACTGACTGAGCCTCACAGAACCTAGTAGGGCTTGTTATGTTTTCACTTGCACACATATATAGGCGAGTCATGGTTCAATCTGAATGCTCTTCAGTACTATAGGCTGATATGACTGCATGGAGCTGTTTGTTTTCTATGACCCTTATTGCAATTTGTAAAATGTATTGGCACAAAACACACTGGGCACATACTGCAGCTGCCCAGTGGTTCCTACTATATGTGTTTAGGAAACAGGTTCAAATTGACTATTGTAATCTATGCTATGTTACATATGTAGCTGATGAGCTTGTAAAGCACCATCCTTAACCAATTCGAGAGGTAGACATGTGCACGAGAGAAAAAAAGTGAGCAACAGAAAGAGAG
Source organism: Salminus brasiliensis (assembly GCF_030463535.1). Lineage (NCBI taxonomy): Eukaryota > Metazoa > Chordata > Actinopteri > Characiformes > Bryconidae > Salminus > Salminus brasiliensis. The sequence continues at coordinate 27,776,900 of NC_132891.1, read as the reverse complement.
AAATAGACACCATATTGGCAGAGCTGTATCTCTGGACTCTTGGGGCTGCTTTCAATGCAGCGTAATGTAAAGGTCAGGCTAATGGGTCCCTAGAGCGGAGCTGCCATTATGACTGGAACATCTCCATCGTGAGGCCCACTCCACAGCACTTTGCTTCTGAGAGCCTGGCACTGATCTGGCTGTGTGTAATCGTCCTCATCAGAGCCCTATTCATCCTCTTTCTTTACTCTCTTGCTCTCTCTTTTTCTCTATGTATGGAGGTTTGTAAGTGTGTGTGTGTGTGTGAGAGAGTGTGTGTTTGCAGCAACTCACTTCTTCACTGTACTTGCTGACGTAAGAGTAGATCTCGTTTAAAGCGCTCAGCATATTGAACTCGTTGGAGTGAAGCCGCGCTTGCTCAGCCAGGTACGCATTCATGTCCTGGTCACTGATGGCTGGCAGTCTGCTAATGTCGGCGTAGTACCTGCAGACACAGACAGAGGGCGATATCAATCAACACAGGCAGCAGATATTCAGCAGATACAGGGACCTATGCAGAAGCAAAGGTTTCACTGCTGTCTATAAATATAGACCAAAGCGTGTTACGTAGGTAAAAACAGCTGTAGCAGCCATTGTACAGGTTAAATTTGTACATTTTTATAGATACTAAAAAGCACATAACCAAGCCTATTCCATAAGTTTTTCCATACCAACTCATTGCAGCTTGAGGCAAATGCTAACTGGCTGGATATAAGCCCACTGCAAAGATGGTGCATCTCACCTTTCTACCCAGTTCTTGTAGTTTGGGATGTCTTTAGCATATAGCAGCTTGTTGGAAGGCGAGTCTTTTCCCAGCCTGTGTTCTGAGGTAGAACACGAGTCCATAAACGTCTGAGCCACGACAGACAAGCAAGCATCTGTAATGCTGCTCTTGTGAATGTCAAACACAAACTGAGGATTCTTGATTACGTTCACCCAAAATCTCAAGGGAAGGCTGAAAGAGAAAGACAAAGGATTGCCACACTTCTTCAGAATCATAAAGAGACCTCAATGCAAAATATATGGCTTCTGAATGTCATTCTTACATGGGTGCAGTGTGTGCATGATAATATTATCCCCAATATGTTCAAATTATCTTCAAGTTAAAACTAATTTTAAGAAAATGTGCTGGTGTAAAACTGTCCTGCTCAGGCCCTACCAGTTGCTTTTCCACGTGTGGCGCACGTCCATGTCGTGGATGCCATGCTTGTCGGCCTGTTCATCCAGGAAGTCGAACATGTATTTGATGGCTAAAGGCAAGGCACTGCCTCTGTGGACTGTGCTGAACAGAGTCTCGAACAGATCGTCCACAAACTTCTGCAGTGTACCCTAAATTACCATCAACAGATAATGTCTTAGTGTACACACATGTATAAACCCCTTTATGGCTAAATCTTTGTGAAAGAAAGAAGCATGAAATATAAATACTACTACGCTACTACACACTTAATGTAGCCCAGTTAATAAATACAAACAGCAGTTCATAGCCGATATAAACATTACTTATAAAAAAAGCTAACTTACATCTAAGAGGCCTCAGAACTCAGAGTGAAGAACACTTCAATCAAGTAAAAGTTACCTTAGTAGCTAGCAGGCGGGTGAGGTAGATCTCAGACACCATCTTGCTGCCTCGGTCGCCCTCCTTTTGGTCTCCGTGTTCATGGTTTTTGACCAAGTGCCACACCTTCACCCCACTCTCCAGGTCAGGTGTGATCATGGGGGCCCGTGAGCGGAGACTGTCTGGACTTCCTGTGTAACGGAACGTCGAGTCTGAAGGAAAACAGCACAGTTTTAGCATAAACAGAAAATATATGGAAATGCACATGAACTGACAATTGACCTGTGTCCCTGGCCACAAAGGTTTACATTTAAGCCACTAGAAATGCAAAGCCTGTGGCCTGAGTGGTTGCTTGTTATGGAACTTTTTAGCTTCTTTTTTAGCTTCTACACATGGCTTGTTAACATTACCAGTGTGAAATATAACATAATTACAAGTGACAACTTCTCTCTAGAACTCTGGATATCTTTGGATTTCTTTGTAGAAATGGCTGGGTTATTAACATATGGCTGTACTGTCAGTTTAGGGTTGAAAAATAACTTGTGTGGCTGTTGTAGGACTTTGAAATGGTATTTGTGTCATTCATTGTGCTTAATAGCCTTTATGTTGCTTTTATGCCACCCTGCTCCAGCTGCAGACACAGCTACAACCAACTGAAAAATATTTCTGCTCATGAAAAGCAACAGGTACCATGTGAAAGCCTGGGGTGGAAAGATCACACAAATGCATGAGAATTGCAGTGTAAATATTTAGGTAGGTATTTAAGCCCAATATATTCAGCTGTGAAATATTTGGCCAGATTATAAAATATTCATTTGGTAAGGAGTCAACTTAGACTTAGAAAATGATTGATAATATCATCAATTTTGAAGTTGATTTTTAAAAGATTGGCAAAAATGAAAATCGGCCAACCCCAACCCCAACTTCTCTCAGTTCATAACAATTCACTGCACAGCTAAAAGCTCCCATTAGTACAGCTGCACACGAAGGGTATGTTACTGTCAGACTAGAGGTGAGGTCGAGCGATGGAGAGACAGAGGGAGAGTGAAGGATACAGATATAGTGAGGGATGGAGAAATAAATAAAGAAATGAAGCATATAGACAATGGTATAGGTATACCAGATCAAATCAAATGAATAAAAAACAGAAATGCAACTCTACTCCACAGTGCCTGATCCTCATGTTCCCCTCCTTTTCCTTTCTCTCTGTCAGTCTCTAGAGGACTAGTCTCAGGCTGATTGAAATGAGTTCATTCTCTCCCTGCTCTGATCGTTAAAGCTTTTATAATTGGCTCTTTCTGATGTATTGTGCTTCTGACGTGCTTTAAGAGCACGTGCTGCTCCCATCTAATCAATGCATCTAAAGATTTCTAATCTTTAAGCGCTCCTCATCCTCTGCCGTTAAGCCATCAGACGCCGTCTCGCTGCTAGCAATTAGAGTTATGTCTTTTTACCTCATGGCAGAAAGCTCTCTGGGGAGGATAGATCAGTCTCTACATTTCCTGCTTGCTCATTCACTCACTCCCTTACTCCACCTGTCTCGCTCTCTCACGCACGCGTCTTCATGTGGCTTCAAAGAGTGCGCATGACGACAAAGGAAGGCAAATGGCCTCGCTGACACTGAGGCTTTAGTGAAATTTTGAGTGGATTGCCACCACAGGACAGGGCTAAAAGGAAATGGACTTGGCAATGAGGGAAAGTGCATGCGAGTCTTAGTGTGTAAAACAGGATCATGCTTTCAAATCCACCTCAAGCTCCTACACAAGTCCAGCCTCTTTGACTATTCCCACCAAGTAACAGAGCGATTACTGACATGTGTATCTGTATTCGGGCTGCATGGCATATCGTTTGTTAATTGTTATGGTGAAATTGGCCTTTGTGGCAGTGATATTGCAATAACCTATGAATGGAAATGAGTTTTTACTGTGTTCTGCGAGAAACCTGAAAAATCGCAGTTGCAAATAAGTGTTTGTGTTTAATTTAATGAATCACATCGAAGAACCTTAATTTTTTTTTAATAGTTCTTTAAATGATGCCATTCACGAAAAAACAATGTTTAAAATTGTAATAGAGATGCGTGAGTGTGAAAAAAGTGCCTCTCCAGTGGCATTCTTGAAAGAACCAGTATATGATACAGGTTGCAGCACAATTAGAGTACTGGCCTACAACTCTAATAGCTAGCTCTACGTAATTAGCAACATAAGCAGTCACTTTGGATCCAGAAGCCACTAGGGGAACCCCTAACAACTTTTGGTTACAACTGTACCATTATGTAGTTTTAAAATGCTCAAGTGAAGAGGAATGAACAACTGGTTAATCTTGTAAACTGCTAATGTACACCATCTGCAAAGTCATTTGAATAGCATTACAGTGTATATAGATCTACATTTTTGGTAGGCAATAAGAAAATCACATTACATATAAAATCTCAGTCAGATACTGTTTACAGTGAGTAGCTCCAAGAAGGCTAACGCCAGCAATGACTAGTCTGTATGTAAGTCTGTGTGTGCACAATTTAGAGAGCAAAGGGCTTTTCAGCTGCATACAAATAGTACGCCTTGCTCCTGCTTGGCTCTAATTCTGTCTTACCTCTCTTCAACACCAGTCAGAGTCATGTGAGGAATGTGCTAATTTGGGCTGGGGTGCTGACATGCTAAATTGAGGCAAAATGCGTTGAGCATTAAATTGATATGAATCAATCAGTGAGTGCCTAGCTGCAGCTGTGCCCACCATGCAATGCTGTGATTGATGGACACCAAGGCTGAGAGACTGTGTGTGCTCTGAGAGAGCCATGCACGCACACACACACACACACACACACACACTTTATGAAGGCAAAATAATAAAAAAGAGCTCCTTTTTGCCTCCTCATGGATATTTTATGACTTTCCTAAAATATTCAACAAGCCCTTTGTAATGAAACAAGTTGAAGTACCCATCGCGAGCATGAAACTCTACTTAACTACGAATGCTTAAAAGGTTGCAGGGATGTAACGGAGTGATGTGAGGAACTAAATGAAGTGTGAGGCCCACAAATAATGGCTGGTTTTCAAAAAGCGTCAAGGTTTCTGCCATGAAATATCATTTAGCAGGTGTTGATTGAGTTTCTAATCTGTCAGAATTTTTTCTCCTTTTGAAAATTCCTCTTTTGTTACCTGCACTTTAAATGTCAGACTGTTTGTAAATGATTAGGGAAGATAATTATGTTTGTTAAACTGCACCTAAGTGAGAAATTCTGGGGCTTTGATTAACTCGGGTCTTTAATGTGCCTGCATGGTAGGACACATTTCACACTGCTACAGTCAGTTGAAGGTGGGTGACATATTTGCGTGAAGCTGGCAGTGTTGCTAGGTGACAATGTGCGCCGGGCTCCAGCCAATTGGAGCTGCGGTATTTGGCCATGCATCGTTTGTGGCTTTTGCCTGTGTGAAGTATCATTTGCGGTGCATAATTAGCAATCAGAGAATGGCCTGCAGCTCCGTGCTGGAAACCGAGAGAGGACCAGATGGGGAGCCCTGTGGCACTCCCTCAGAGCTGCGCTAAGGGAGGGCGCTAATGTGTGTATCTGCCCATTACGGCTAGCATCCAAAGTCAGCTGAGGAATCAGCATTACTAGGCTTTTTTGGTAAATGCTAACACCTCTTCCTCTCCCTCCCTCTCTCTCTCTCTCTCTCTCTCTCTCTCTCTCTCTCTCTCCCTCTCTTATTTTGGCTTCATGTAGACTCCCCAGGGCTTCCTTCGGGCTGTAAAGCAAACTGCAGCACACAGCTCACACACACGAATAAACACTGTCACCAGAGCCATCATTTAAGGTTGCAGAAAGGCATGCACAGGCTCACATTAGTCATGTTATATAGCCTTTAATGTTTGATCAATTTTTCAGTATTATTTGTCAGTATAAATCTAATAAATATGAAATAGTGTAATGATTCGCAAAATTGACAGTTTGATGCAATATGGTGTGGTGGTGTCTCGAATCTATACTTTTTTCATTTAAGAAATACTGCCTAAATCGTGCATTGTGTTATTATTTACCATTTTTAGTTTGTTAGAGCACTCAACAAACATTCTAAAAGTATAATATTTTATAACAATGTGATAGCCACGAGCTAATATGTGAGCCCCAAGCTAATATATGCTTAAGAGGAGTGTGCCTTTCCTCCTTGCTCTTGATTTCAAGGTAAAAAGGAAACATTTGTTTTTAGTGGAGGGATGTTCTCCCTTTGTTGGCTTGCTTGTTAAATAGGTATTAAATTATATTATATTATATAATATGTATAAGAACAACTGTACTTATTATGTGTACTAAACTGAGAGATCCCTATTGATCAATAAGCTGTATTGTTAAACTCCTAGCAGCAAATCAATATTTCAGATGGCACATGACTTTCAAATTGTTTGATACAATTGGTAATCTTTCCATTATGGTGGGATGTCAATAGTTTTGTCCATGTCTCTGAAGAAACACCCACCGTATCTGCTGATAGATGTGCGGGAAATGCTTGCTGAGGGAGGAATGTTGTAGGAGGACGTCTGCTTTGGCACCAGCGCCACCACACAGCGATCTGACACCTGAAGAGAAAGAGAGAGAGAGAGAGAGAGAGAGAGGCGGAGAAAGAGAGAATGCAAGAGGAAGAGTGTTATTCATCACACCATTTCATCAAAACCACTCTACAGTGAGTGCCCTGTTGCATTCTGAATTACAGGATGGAGCAATTTCAGCATCTAAAATGAAGCACTCTGTTACTAATCGTTTTCATGTGACAAATGATTCTTCGATAAATAATTCTGTAGGGAAACTAACAGATAACAGCATAGATAAGCTTTACAGTTTGACTTGGAGGTTGCAGGGCAGCATTGTTAGTCAAGAGTCGAGTGGCGTCTCGCTTTGCAAACTCTCTGTGTAGTTTGAGACAATTAGGAGAGCAGTGAGGCGAACAGTTTATCCGCTGATAAAACAAGTGAATGATCTTTCATTGCTTCAGCTGTGGACACATTAGATCCAGTAGACCTGTGCAGAAACCCAGCCCTTTGACAGTGCATTAGAGTGCCGTCATTGAAAGTCCCATCACCCCTCAGTCCTCAGTGGAATTAATGACTGGAAAAGAGGACGGCAGGGCTGTAGCTATCAGTGGGAGAGACAGAGGAAGAGAGAGAGACTAAGCTTCTAGATGTGTTTAATACAACAAAATGTTTGCACCAATGTGTACTCCTGTATGCAGTGTACAACCCAGATAGGGTCCATGTTAGCCCCTCCTGGTCCCATCACTGACCCTGGTGGGTATTCATATGTGGAGCCAATGTTGAACCTGAGGACAAACCTTTCTGGTTCCCAGTTGGGCTACCCATACAGGCTCCATAGAAACATGTTAGCTAGGAAAGGATGGATGGAGATAAGAAAAGGGAAACAGGAGATGATTTGTATGAAGTAAGTTTTGCATCTGTTTTTTTACCAGGACTCTTTCGAAGTCACATCTGAAGAATCACTGCATGTCTGAATCACTCTGCAAGACTGAAGATGATGGGGTATGATGTTGGGTAAGAAAGTGTTAACGTACGCTTGCGACACAGCATCTCTATTAGCTGCATGTCTGAATCGGTTCATCCCTCTGCTTTGTAATGACACTGTAAATGAAGTGGCCATTTTAGAACTCAATAGCAGAGAGGGTGCATGGCGGCGTATGATTCTTCCTTTCATCTCCTCTTTGCTGTCCACCCCCTCAGAACACTTCTATAAACGAGGTCTTTCCTCTTCAGAAACCTACAAAACTCTGTGTGTTATCTCTAATGGCAAGTGGCTAATTATGGGTTATGTGCTTATAATGAGTACTACTAAAAAGCAAGGTGATTCCATCCCAGAAATGAAACCCATTTCAATAACAGAGCGTGTTTCTTAACAAAAAAGGAAATTGAAAAAAACTAAAAGCATTTCTTTAGATGACTAGTTTCTGGAGTACCCCTGCTCTGTGCACTTTAGTGCCTTTCTGATATGTGTTAAAGCAGGGAAAACATAAAATGTGTGGGGCATTGGGTGCTCCAAAATGGTGACTGGAACCTCATGCATGCCTAGCCAACTAACTTAATAATGCACAGTCCTGTTCCAACACACCTGAATTAAATCTATTTAATTACCAGGTTTAGCTGATGTGTTTGAACAGGAAAATCACCAAACTGTGCTGGACCCCAGCCTTCCATGAGTGGAATTGATGACATCTGCTCTAGAAAATACTCGCACAAGCTGCTGAGAAACTGTGAAGTAAAGTGCCAAAAGCAAACTGGAAAACACAGATACATATGCAGCCCTGGGAAAATGAATCTGCATTATTGAGAAAATTATCCTCCTATAGACAGCCAATAATTTCACAGTACAGAGAGAGTACAGAGAGTTTCAGTATGCCAGTTATCCACCATGTATGTCTATGGATGCAGGTGATCAGAGACCAAAAAGACAGGGCACTGTGAGAGAGAGGGAGGATGAGGTCAGACTCCAACAGTCTGAGATGCCCCATTGTTCACAGCAGGCTGCAGAAAAGTCCATCTTACAAAGGGAAAAAGAACCCCTCTCTCATCCCTATAATAGAGTCCATAATCTCCTATCTTCTCCAGCTTCTGTCAGAGCTCCAGAAAGCTGCTGCTAGTTCTACTCCACTCCTAACGACAGGGCCCCCTCCATCCTCCTCCTCCATTCCCCCTCTCTCTTTCCTCCGCCTCCACCCTAGGACCATTAACCAGCGTCCAGCCCAGGGCCCACTCCTGTGGCGGATGGGGCTAATGGCCAGACTGGAAAGACACTTGAAGCGGTGGAGGACTGTGGAGGAAATCATGTGAGATGAGATGACACTCCGCTCATCATGCTGCCTCTCAAGATGCTAAATCTGCTAACTTCTTACTTTCTTTCTTTTTCCTCCTATTTCTCTTGCTGCCTCTTTCACTCTCCAGCCTCCTATTTTTTCCATTTTTAGGATTCTTGTCTTCCACCCTCGACACCAGTTAAGGCCCCTATTAGCAACACCTTTTTTTCATTTTTTTTCTTCCTGTTCCTTTCTCTCTCTTTTGCTCTCCAGTGGATGACGTTAAAAGCTGAAATAATCGACAAATTTAAAAACTCCCAAAAAGCCTTCAAATGCTGACATTTTGAAGCGTTGGCTTCCTAAGCGGTCCAAACCAGCTATTAAACACAAATGCCGAAACGATCGACTAGTCATCTGGTGACATTAACCTCTCGCTTCATTTGCTTTACAGACTGCTTTGCTGCAAGAATCAATAACCACTGGTTGGAAATGCACAGTGGAAACAGTTTTTGCGACAATGCAGCAGTGTCAAGAACAGGAGAGCTTGTCAAGCACCGATTTGGATGTTTGAAAGAGGTACAAGACAGTAAATGCTGATTTTTTCAAAGACTGCGCTTCAGGTAGCAATAGCCTTCATAAGCACAGCTGCTTCGCATAAAAGCCCTGATATGTTTTTTGAAACCGCTGAGCCTAGACATTTAACATACTTTGCTCAGTTAAATATTTAAACAGTAAATGTCCACATCTTTATCTGAGCCATGTAAGTTCTGCTTTTGTCATTTGTCTTTGGCTGGTGCTACGCAGTAATAACTGAAAAAAAGCTCTGCTAAACCTGCTCTCTTTTCTTTACATTCTTTACACGTGCATACCTGAGTATTTTCTAAAACGGCAGGAAAAGCATGCAGCGTGTGAGAGTGCACAGGAAGGAGATGGCAGATGATTGAGTGAAGGTGGATTTGCCCTTGAGGGATAATCCTGGGCCAGGCGGGCTGGCTGATAGTGGTTGGGCAAGAGTAATAAGAGGCCAGCGTTCGGCATGATAAGGCCTCCATCAAACACAAAAAAGCCTGGCCTTTCTCTCCTATCTCTGATCCCTCTGCCCTCCAGTCCTTTCCGATGGCCATCAGCGAAGGCACACCAAGCAAGCTAACTCAAAGGCCACCTTCAAGCAGTCAGTAAACACTTACTGTGGCAGTTCAGTCACGCCAAGACAGTATTAAATTCAGGATTTGATAGTTTCTGCCCTAAACTAAGAGAAGGGCATGGAAGCAAACTGATCAAAATATTAGAATTGTTTTGGTTTGAGTGATGCTTTAAGTATGCAGCATGCATGACAAGTGTAGGCTTACTGAAAACTACTTGTGCTGAACAACAAAAGAGAAAGCATTAAAAGGACTTGAGAATGACACATCACCACAGCCAGTTAAGTCTTGAGCTTTGGCTTATACAGGGCCACACTGCTCTCTTTGCGTATTATCAGCTTTGCCACTTGTGTTTCTAGGCACCCTGAGAGAACTTGCAAAGACACAATTAAGGCTCATTGCTTATTATGTGTTGGAACACTTCATGACTAATTTCATACCATGCTCTATGTTTTACCACACACTGTAATTTGTAATTTGTTCTGCGACAGCTGAACAACATACTGTATGAAAGATTCTCAAGGCATAGATCCACTGTTACTGACACTCACAATGTCAGACACACAATTCAGCACAATCTTGGACACACAACTTTGAACATTTGAATTGGTAATTTTCTTATTTCTTATCTCTTGTGCCACTCAAACTTCTGGAATTGGAAATTCATCTGTTGCCCCAGGAGTGCGGCAGGCCCCTAGGGACACACTGACAGCTTACAAAGGTATTCAGCCATCGCAAGGTTAACATTCACCTCTACTGATTAGAAAGAGAAACTGAGGTGGAGAGAAGGGAAGACTCCTGCATGACTTTGTAACTAGTCATTTGTTAGTGTACTATATGGACTAAAATATTGTGACTTCTGCTCATTTATTGTTTCTTCTGAAATCAATGGTATTAAAAAATAGTTTATCCTACTTTTGAAAGGCTTTCTACTAGATTTGAAGTATTGCTGTAAGGATTTGATTACATTCAGTGACAGGGTGCTGGATGATCACAACCCCACCTCATTCCTAATTCCCCAACACATCCCCAAAATTTTGGATGGAACACCATCATTCTAGAGAACATAGTTTCACTGCTCCACAGCTCAATGTGGATGGCTTTATACCCCTCTAGCTCATGTCTGGCTTTAGGCATGGTGCCAATTGGTTCATGTTTATCTGCTGCAGAGAGTCATATTCTCTTGACAATACTTCTCTACAGGGAATAGACAAGCTGTGTGTGCATTTGCACATCTGTGCCTGCAATGAGTGCAATTTAAAGTGGCTAAATGCATTCATTAGAAGGAGTGTCCACAAACATCTGGACGTTATAGTGAATCTTTATTTATTTTAGTTTAGACAGTGTCTTGAAAGCTGATTTTATAAAAAAAAAAATAAATAAAAAATTCTACTAAAGAAAATTTACTCTGACTTGCTACCAGAGACTTGAGATTCAACCAGGACTCATACAGAGGGTCTTAAGAGATGACTCATGATTCACACTCAAGGACCCAAACCTAATTAGGACTCAGATACTCATAACATCATAACACATACTCAGACACTCATAACATCACTCAGAATCGCAACCCAGACACTATAGACTCAGACTCACTAGCAAGGCCTTTAATTGGACATGCACTGCAGATAATTAAGACCTGACTCAGATTCACACCCTAGAGACTCTAGCAAGGCTTTTATCCGACTTGCACCAAAGAGACCCACGACCTGCCTCAGACCTAGGGATTTTAGACTTGACTCAGACTCGGACTTCTGAGACTCGAGATTCAATCCAAACTCGCACCCAGAGATAGAATTGAGCAGGACCTCAGGACATGCCAACTGATTGGATGTTCTGTGTTTATTCATCTTTAAGTGTGTGGTGATACTTAATGTTAGACAAGAACATCATACATTTTGCCTGCACCAGATTCAGTCACGTGCAATATGGGCATTCAGAGAAGGAATAGGATTTTATCGGATTTGACTTTTGAACCAAACTTAATCAAGAGAAGAGATAGAAGGAGAGGGAAGGGGGGGGGGACTCCATCATCGAGGCTAATGAAAGCCTTATTTTATAAGCTAGCAGACTAATCACCTCATTGCAATCACAATCTGTAATCAGCAGGAAGGCACTCCCTGTCTCGACTCCACTGACCGCACCTTTATCGTGCCCCTGTGGTAAGCTGCTGATTGGCAACTTATCTACACCCTGCTAAATGGTGCTGTCTTTTAAATGGTAGGGTGCTCCAGATGATGGACAACTTTATTGAATGTCCTTTTGTCCGGTGTCTAATCTTCTGTCTTTTTCATTTCAGTCCTTTCTGTGTATTGCATTTCTGAGGTAACACTTTATGACTGCATCATCTGTGTCATCTTCTTATATGTTGGAAATGTTTTTTAATGAAAAAAATGAGTTCTCTTGATGTATTTATTGCCATGTAGACAAAATGCTACACAATGAGAATCAGAGTAGGCTTGCAGATGCTGACCAGCTGTGGACAGTACTGGACATTTCCTGTATCATACAGAAAAAGAAAAAGGACTATAGTCTCTCTCTCTCTCTCTCTCTCTCTCTCTCTCTCTCTCTCTCTCTCTCTCTCTCTCTCTCTCTCTCTCTCTCTCTCTCTCTCTCTCTCTCTCTCTCTCTCTCTCTCTCTCTCTCTCTCTCTCTCTCTCTCTCTCTCTCTCTCTCTCTCTCTCTCTCTCTCTCTCCCTCTCTCCCTCCCTCCCTCTCACACTCCCTCTTAAACTAACTCATCCTTTCTCTTCCTGTTCTATAAGTGAGAATCAGCAGGTTTTGGTCCCCCCCTGTTCAGTTTCTCATTAACTGCATATGTTTCACTCACCTACACACATACACACACACATCTCTTTGAGCTTTAATAACATTATAAGAGCCTGATTTTGCATTTGTGAAATCATAACCAGGAACTTGGCAGGGGATCTCAAGTGCCACTCTGCTGTGAACGTGATGGCGTACCTCTAAAACGATGCCAAGCGCACACTCTTTTATTCCTCTATCATCCACTGTGTCTTCCCTTTTCTTCATCTCAATGTGTAGCCTCTCAGGCTCCATCAAGTGTTTAGGCAGTCACACAACACACACACACACACACACATATACACACCCCCTCAGATCTATCATCAGCACTACACACAGGGATCCTTTTGTGTGTGTGTTGTGTCATGCTTGTGCGGTGTGTGTATGTGTTTCTCTCTTCCCCACAGCATTTCGTAGGGATAATGAGTGAGATAAAGAGTGACGAGCAACATGAAGCAAGCTGAGGCAAAGAGACAGCCCATAACAAACAAACAGTGTGCTCTGCATTACCACGCTGCTAACACACTCTCTCTCTGAGGAGAAAAAGAGCGCTGTAGATGGAGAGAAAAAGAGAAAAATTAGAAGGGGGGGGAAAGGGAGAGAGAGAACACAGAGAGAGTTGGAAATAGAGAATGAAAAAGAGAGAGAAAGAGTAAACAGGAAGAGAGACTGATATATTTATATATGGAGACCGAAAGAAAGAAAGAGAAAGAGGAAAATGGATGGAAAGAGACAAGGAAAGAGGGAGAGAATGAGCAGAAAGAGAGGGAAAGGGGAAAAGAGAGGATGAGGTGGAAAAAAAGAGTGGGGGAGTGAGAGAGCTATACAGGTAGAAAGACAGAGAATAAAGATGCAGTAGATAAAGAGAGTACATAGGTGGAATAAAAGAATAATAAGAGTGAGAGATGACAAGGCGAGAGTGGGAGATATAGACAGAGACAGAGATGGGGGGAGACAGAAAAAAAGAAATAGAGAACAAGAGAGAGTAAATAGGTAGAGTACAAATTACTTACAAATAGGGAGATAGAAATGAAGATAGAGAGCGAAAGTAGGTAGGTAAAACAAGATTTTTATAGAGAGAGAGATAATAGAGAAAGGGAGCTATAGAGACAAAACAAGCAAAGAAGGAGATATGTAGAGAAAGAGGGAGAGTGAGAGAGAAAAGGATATAGAGGTAGAGAGAGATATAGAGAGAAGCTAGTTAACGGAATGAACGATATTAGCAGCTGTATCTGGCAGGATGTTAACTGAGAACCGATTACAGTAGGCCGGCACTAAAGGCCAGCATGGTTTAGCTAAATATGCATAACAGATACACTCAGACACTGCACGTACACACACATGCGCACACACAAACACACTCTGCCCCTTCAGCCCACCTGCCCAATAATTGCTTGTATTTTGTATGAGTCAGCGAGAGAGAGAGAGGGATGATGCTGTGGCTGCTAAGGAGTAGAGATGGAAAAAGGTAGCATAGTGTAGGAAGAGCTTCCGAACTGTGGTTTAGAATGAAAGATTGGAAGTGCTTTGTGGAGGAGTCAGCTGATGTATTCTGCTTCTTTAGCAAAGCTATTAAGACCTTCTGTATGACCTTCTCTATTAAGACCTTCTGCATGTGCTGAGTTACAGAACAGTAGAGCAGACTTGATCTAGCTAAAGAAAAGCATGTGTGGGGGGTAGACTGATCTTGCAGTTTTATAGCTGATTTTGAAAGACAATGGCATGTTTATGTGCTCTGTGTCAAAAGCTTGGCTGATACCTTGCGAGCTAAAATCACTCATATACATGAACACATGGTGATCAAATGTTATGTGCATGTACTTGGCTGGCTCCTAAAAGCCTAATGCAGCTAGGGCAATAAAACACACATCAGCCAGTTGTATATGAAAGTACACTATAGTGCTGATGCTGGTTCTGATGTGACTTAAATTTTCAAGATGAATGTTCTTGGAGAAGGCATGGGTGGGTTGTTGATTGGTGCTGGCTGTTTGGCAACTTTGATGTTCCCGAAATGCAACTGCAGTATAATCCTTATTATTATTCATTAAGAAACCCATAGAGAGCTTCACAATACACGTTTTCATGTCTTTATACGGTGATATTACAATTCTTTAATGCATTGTTACATTTGTAGTACTGTTGCATTATCAATACTTGCTTTTATTGATGCAGAATCTATTTACCTGCAAATTAGCTTACCTGGTAGTGCATGAGTGTGTTGAGTCTCTTCCAGTCATTCTCAATCTTGGTGGTGATATCTTCATCCTGCAAGACCACTCGTGCCATTCGGCCCTGACGCCATTCTGAAAAACAAAAGTTCCTCAGCTACTCAGCAATGCACATCTCAAACGTGCTTGCATAATCAAAATGCCAAAGAATGCGTTGATGAAAAAACAGGCAGGTTCAGAGACAGACTGATCACTGATTTTTTCCCCTCTGTTCAATGGCCTTCATTTGATTGTGTGCCTGCCAGATGCACAGATGATGGCTGTAAAAACACACACACACACACACACATGCAAGGCTGTGCCAGTTCCATCCAAAAAGCTCGTGATGGAAGTGGCTGTTCAGGCTGAGGTGTTGGAAGGCTGATTTGCAGTGCTGATGGGGGGGCTTTTGTGCTATATGAATGTGAAAAGTGTGTGTGCCAGATATGAGGCAGGGAGTCAATCTGGTTAGCCCGTCTGTCATTCTTTACCCGGGTCAGTCATATACACAAATGCACACACACACACACACACACACACACACACACACACACACACTCATATCCACAAGCAGTATGCAAATAAATAGCCACTAAGTGTGCCATCAACACACTGAATAAAACTGTAATAACAGCAGATGCTGCAGTGGAAGGCGGGACCAAAAGATTGAAAACACCAATTGTGGTGCAGTTAGCAAGCACGCTAATTAACAGATGTAAAGAATAAAAACGTGAAAAAGTAAAATCAGCCTCCCGACTTACTGTGTAACTTCGTTACTGCCGTAAGTTCACTTGCGTAATTCAGTTTTTAGTCCATTAGGAAGAATTAATTGGAATGTCATGACATAGCGTGAAGATTTCTGCTTTCTTAATTTTGAATCTTCAGTGCAGTCTTTACAAAAGTCCTATACCTTTAAAGGTCACAGTAGCCAAAGACCCTGTGGCTTACACTGAGAATGCAAATTTGGAAACTCTCAAATCTCTCCTAATCTGAGCTCAAACTGAAGTTTTGCAAAGATGTTTATTGTGACTATTTCCACTTAAATGAATGTTGACTGCTGCTAAGTGTTGTAGGTGCACTCACCCAGGTCCATGTCCACTGCTCGAGGTCTCTGTGAGTAGGGCATGTTCTTGTAGACGGCATCCAGTATCTTCTCCTTCACCTGGGTGATCGTATCGCAGTTCAGCACCTTCACTGCAATCTCCGGGCTGTTCTCGTTATCCGGATTCACACAGTTCAAAATCTGAGAGGGAGAAAGAGAAATGGAGGAGGATGAGGAGGGTGATTTGGATGAAGACTAACCTGTGCTAGGAGTGCTCTGATGGTTCCTGTTCAGGTTGGGAGAGCTCCGGGTTCATGGTAAGGCCATTTGCTGGCCCCAGAAATCTAATTTCACACCCACTGCAGGAGAGCAATTTTAGCTTCAGCAGGGTATTAGTGCCTAATGAGCACCACCAGCCCTTAGTCAGGCTGCCTCGGTGCAAACACACATATACAGTGGAACATAAAGCATATGTTTATGGTACATGCACATACACATACACATACACCTGGCCTCTCCAATACACAAATGCTTGTGTGCCAGCAGGTGTTTATGGTACTAACCAGCGTCTTGTACTCTATCTGCTGTCGAATGAGTTTGTCTTCGCTGAGGGAGTAGCGTGCTTCTCCTGTGATGGCATCTATAGGACCTTTTTCCATCTGCTGTTTTATAGCACAATAGAGCATAAACAGAGGCTCTCCGGCACACTCCTACAAAGGGAGAGAGAAAAAGAAGAGAGAATGCATCAGTGTAAAATTGAGAAGACTTCATCTCTGCTTCAAAGATGCTGGACAGAGACACACATATTGTGAAGGCCTGTATCTATACAGTGTGAACAATAATGCACTTTAGGCTGGGGTGAGCAATGGAATACTAAGAAACAAGCATAGGAACACTCTTTCACAGAGCATCTAAAATTAAGTCTCAGTTTACTAAGGCTGTCACAAAAAAATTGTAAAGAGGGTCTCTACTGATTGCGCGTTGCTTATGAGAAGCATGGTTTAAAATCTTAATAGTTTTTTAACACCAGAACATATTACAAGAGACGCAATTCTACTCCAGCGCAAAAAATAAATGATTTTTGGGAAGTCAAAACACTGAAAGTCAATGCAATATGAGGCACCAGGAGTACTCTGGAGGAGATCTGAGATTTAAAATAGTGTGATTCCGTTGGAAAATATTCTTTCAACACATGTTCCGTCTAGCCGCTATGATTGCTGCCATTGTTGAAAGAAGTCTCAACAAAATACGCTTTTGAGACGCAACTGCCTGCCGTTAAAAAGAGAAGAATGTTCCATCTTGAGTCATTTTATGTGATTATCTACCCAAAAAGAAGGGTCAGATCTCTTCAAAGCAGGGGTGAGCGATATAGCAAAAACGCTCTATCCACTCATCCTAGTCGAGATCAAGTTGGGTCCGGAGCCGGAATCATTTGCCGCATGGCAGAAAGTGAGTGCCAGTCCATCGCAGGGTTGAGCTAATTGTACTCTTTGTACAAAATATTCTTTACGGGCTAACGTGAAATATGATATCTAAAACACCTATATCCACCTCCACTTCAAACACACCAAAAACAGTTGCAAAACATCAGTGTGTGACATATGGTAAATGGACAAAAGTATTGGGACACCTGCTCATTCATTTTATCTTCAGAAATCAAAATACCAGAATATCAAAAAAGGGTTTAATCTGCTTTTGTTGGAGTAGCTGTCTCTATTGTCCAGGGAAGGCGCTCTATTAAATATATGAGCAATGTTGTGACTGTGTATGATGTGAATATGCTTTCAGTGACAAAAGCGTTAGGGAGGTCAGTGATCACCACCCCACCTCATCCCCAATTCATCTCAAAAGTACTGGATGGAGCACCATCATTCCAGAGAGCACAGTTCCACTGCTCCACAGCTCAATGCTGGGGTCAATATCCCCCTCTAGCCATGCCTCTATAGGGACTAGACAAGTTGTGTGAGTAAGTAGAGATGTCCACAACATTTGGACATATAGTGTATGTACATATGTGCAGTTTGTTTTGGCTATTATGGATATAAATGCCACATGCCACGCAAACTGTGTGTTCAGGCTCGTATACCAGTTTTGTAAATTACAGCCATGTTGTCTTTGAGTCTGAAACCTGGCCCAAAAGGCTTAGCACATTTGGCCTTGAGTTTTTCTGGCTGGCTGACTAAAGGGACTAGGTCAGGCCCAGACCAATTTGACTACCTCCAATACATACACTCCAGGGCTCGTGCCTGCTTTACTCAGAATCTTACTTACACATGCACATCGATCCACATTAGCAAAGGCAGTGCTACCTAACACTAATTTAAAAGCAGGAGAGTAAAATACAGACACACTGTGCATCAATACTGAGTCTAAATGATCATTTTTATGTAGTAACACAAGCCAATTTATATTAAGCAAAAGTGTACAGACAGGCATAACGTGTGGTGTTATTGCTTATTGTTTTATGTTCAAAAGTATCCTGACAGCTCTCCTAATTATTCAGCTACTTTAATGTCCACAGGCATTATTCGGGCACATGCAGGAGTAATTGTGCACCACTAAATAGCTTTTGGTATGAGTTTAAGTAGCACTTTCAATCCAGAACAATTTTCCAACAAATTCCCTGACCACACGATCACAAAAAAATCCTCACAGCCAAGTTCCAACATGTACTGTGGAGCAAATTCTTTATTAATATTCTTAATTGCAGAAAAAATGTTGAATGAGCAGGTTTCTACAAACTTGGGCATGTACATGTGAGTGTATAAGAGTAGATCAGCATTGAACCACTTCTGGTAGTGTTACCTTAAGGAACTTGTGAAGGAGGAAGGCAAACCAATTGGTGAGCATCTTCTCAGCCACGGACTCTGTCCTGAAACACACAAACACACATACGCTCCTCTGTAAGAACATAATAAAGAGAGAGGCCTTCTTAATCCCTTAAATTGTAGGAGCCAGTATAACACACTTCAGTTCCTCACACTCACAAATACATTACTGACAAATTGGTGGTTTCACAGGGATACAAGGAGCATAAAACTACTCTGGCATTTCTTTTGGAAATGATTCAACAAGATGTTTTACAATCTTAATTTCATGAATGTCAAAATTAATGGATCAATAGAAATGCTTGGAATTAATTACATTTACTTTTACTACCATTGAAAGTTTTTTGTGAGACAGCAACAATATATTATACCATTAGAAATAATAGGGATGTCTAGATCCGATCCATTGTAACAAATATTTTTGGCCAACTTGCAGCAGTGCATATGCTCTCAGAAGGTAAATAAAAGAGTTTAGTGTCTGCAGTGTGGAACGTTTTTACGAAACATGAAAAACCATGAAAACTTAAACTTTTTAAAACTATCACTGAAATGTTTTCATTGTTTTTAAACCACCACTAAACAACCAGTTCAGAACCAAGAAAAGGGTAATGCTAATAGCACATAGCTATAGAAGTTATTCCACATTAGTGGTCAACAAACGACAACAGCTATAAGTCCAGAGTGTGTACCACCACACACACACAAGGTGACTTGACTGCAGTGTTTTATAGGAACTGGGAGTTGAATAATCAGGGAGTTGAGTCAGACTGGATTATAAGATATTAAACGCACAGTCATTAACATAATTAATTAGCAGCATTATTATTCACACAACCACACAGATCGGACTGGGTCGGATTAATTTGGGCTGATACTCTGCATTAAGAGACTTGGATTTAATCGGAGGGCAAAATAACTTGATTGGGACATCGCTAATACTTAATTATACTATGTAATAATATATTATGTAATATTTTACTTATTTTTAAACATGAATGGTCAAATATTGTCTAAATAATCAGCTCTTAAGATTATGAACAGAGTAATAAATCTCAAACTTACAAGGTCAATTAAATGCTGGTATGGCATGTGCTGTGCTGAGATTAAGTAATTAGGTTCGAAGCGGAGATGTGAGAGTGAAGGCGATAATAATAGTCAGGTGTGGATAAGAAAGGCAGTGGTATCTCTCTGTCTTTCTGTCTCTCTCTGTCTTTGCCTCTCTCTTTTTTTTTACTCTGTCCTTCCTTCTCTCTTTGACCATTTCCGTATTTTTCTCACTCCGTCCGGACCACAGACACTTTCATGTTGGCCTGCCTTTGAAGCAGTGCGAAGGGCATCATGCATGCGCTCACACACACTCACACACACACACACACACACACACACACACACACACACACACACACACACACACACAGTGGAAACCCACACATGAACTCAAATTAAACACATCACAAACAGATTTACATGCTACTCATTGGAGGACATAAAGACTATTTAAGTTGAGAGACTAGCTGAAATTTTTAAAAAGGGGATAAGAAAAGAGCAGGTGGAAATAAAAGGAAAAAAAGAGTGAGAGAAAAGAGGGAACAGAGGAAAGAGAGAAAGAACAAACAGCATCCAGACAGGAGTGGTTAACGAGCATGAAAAATACATGAAAGGGTTACTCTCTCTCGCCATCGGATCGGAGTGCCTGTGGAATACCAATACCTTTCCTCCTCCCTCTATATCACACATACACACACACACACACACTCAACCACAGTCTTCCTTGTAGCTCTAAACAAAACACAGACACTTCATGGTGGTTGTGTATTGTGTCTATGTATTACAGACACCAATACATTTGTCTCTCAAGCACACACACACTCACAGACACACATGGTCTACTGTGGGGCTGGTAATGCAGCTCAATGCCAATTTACTCAACAGCGTACAGGGAAAATGACTCTCTTAATGCCTATAAAAATAACTATGATTACCTCCAAACTGACAGCCAGCAGAAGTGACTGTGTGTAAGTCCTTGTGCATGTGCACATGTACAGGTATTTGTTTGTGTGCATTAGAGACACATTGCACATATCCATTATCACTGGGGTTGTCAAGATACCAGATTTTAGCTATACTGATGCTATATGTAATCCCATAATGTTTTTATCACACTTTAACCATACAATTACAGAATGACATACCACAGGCAGTACCATATCTGTGCACCGTACCACACCATTTTGAGCCTTAACACCACCCCCACCTTTTGAGCCCCATGCCACCCCCCTCCACCAGAGAAAACAATAAAAAGTAAATTAGATTCCACAGAAGACATATGAAATCCCTCCCGCCTCACTCCAGGTGTTTGCAGACAAACTAATATACAGAACAAAAGGACAAAACAATAATGAAGACTCAGGCAGCAGCCTTTGCCTCTGATAAACCAACAATAATATCGGGTTGGCCCAAGTGTCTTCTTTAGAGTTATGATTTGTGCTTGTTCATGCAGGCAGCAGTAAAACCGATCAACGTATGGAATCAGTGCTCCTGTTTACTACTGTGTTTCCTATCACTGTACAAAAGATGCATGAGATGCAAGCACCTGAGCTTATTTAGTTCGGATCTGTTTGATTAAAACCGATATGTTATTTATATTCCTATTCATGTCTTCTCATGTTCAGACACAATGAAAGCATGTACTATGACGTTCTTTTTTTTTATCATACACAGTATATATGAAGCATTGAAAAAAACAGAGGAATATTAAGGGCAGAAACACTCACACTTGTGCATCTAGATGTTAATCGAGGAATGGATAACAGAGTTCATGAGTACATGAAGAATATTCCATAAATAAAAAATGATCACTTGAAAGTTTTCATAGTGATGAAAGCTCTCTTACATACATTGTAGCATTATTAAAAGTCTTTTACTTCTGTTTGCCAGGCTGGTCAATTTTTGCTCATTTTGTTGACATTGCCACTTGTCCCTTTGGCTTCAAAAATATTGGGCTTGCAAAATTCTTGAGCATTAAGATGCAGACTGGACTGCTAGACTAGGCCGACAGCCGGGGCAATAGCACTGCTAACACTCCCATTTTGTTGCTGGGAGAGGCCAGGGGACAGAACGGTAGCAATGCTGGGTGAGGACAATGGCTGGCATGGTATCAATGCTAATGTCGGCATAGCAATGCTGGACAAGGCCGGCAGTCAGAGCGGGATGATGATGCTGTGGTTGCGGTGAGGTTGGTAGAAGTGACATAGTATTGCCACAGACTTTGACACATGCTTTAATGCCACAGTATGTCTTCCACTTTCCTTTGCAATAACAGTTCAAGCAAGGAGACACAACCTCAGCTTACCTAAGATTACATCTGCTCTCGGCAGCACATATACTTGTTAGCCTTGTGGCATTTGCATACAATTGTACACACATATCGATGACTGACTATAAATGGAGTGAGAAGGGTTTACATTCGAATCATCTTTACTGCATTTGCTACTACATTACTTTTTTACTAGTGAGTTGAGATTGGCACTAAGCCCTCCACTCCGACAACGAGACTTGAAGCTCTCTTCTCAAACTCCTAATCATTCACTATTATTCAAATCCACAGCATAAAACAAGCAGTTTGTTCACTCAGAGGTGCCGAAAAGGCCTTGTTGATCTATATAATGGGGCTTAATACACTAGTGTGAATGTGGTGTCTTTATCATACGGTCATGCGGCGTCTGGAAAAGGCTATGAGATGATTTAGCAGAGAGTGTGAAGAAGCAAAGCTGTCAAACCACACTATTTCTATAAAAAATATCAAATGAACGCATCTGACTCTTCCTCCTGTAAATGTATTCTAAGCTGCCAAGTCTAAAAAGAGAACTTTTGTTCCCTGATCTCAGAGAGAGGTGAAAGTGAGAGTGAGAGTGAGAGAGAGAGAGAGAGAGAGAGAGAGAGAGAGAGGGAGAGTGCTTGAGCGAGGTAGTGATGTAACCTGGAGTTGGATGGTGAAAGCACCTCACTGAATCTTTCTTTCATATCTCTGTGAAAACCACATCTTTGTGCTGATCAGGTGGACATGTGTGTATATGTGAGTGTGTGTGTGTGTGTCTATGTGAACAGGTGTGTATGTTTGTGTGTGTACACATATAGAACATACTGGTTTATGTATTTCTTTTATTTGAACTGTGAATAGTTTTTTTTCTTCTGTGCAGTCGAGGAAGGGCTACTGTGTGTGTGTGTGGCAATCTTTAAATGTCTATGTGTGTGTTTGGGAGAGTAATGGACACACACACACACACACACACAACTCTAGTCCAACGACAGCATGTTTGATGTCAGTTGCATCAGGCAGAGGCAGATGGAGGTTCTTGTGCCTTTATCATTATTTTTCCTGCAATCATAGGCTGTCACTTGATTGACAGCTGCAGGTTTGGGCACACACTTTCATGAAGCTATAGAAACTTGCGCCTGCCTGTAGTATGCTGGTTTTTGTGCAAGTATAACCAGCACTCAGATATTTAACAATGGCCATGTTCCTATTTCAATTCGACTGTACATTCTTACAGTGCTGCCTGACTTGGTAATGCGATGGTGGCCTTTGCAATGTTGTCGTGATATGCAAATATGTCTTACCCAATCCAATTCAAACAGAAATCTTGGTTTGCTTCTTTTGCTCTGAGTTTAAACCTGCCAGTATTGCCTCTAGCTTGCTCACTTGAGGCTCTCTGTAAAGCAGCTTTGTAAAAACAGCTGCTATGAAAAATGTTAAATAAGTAATAACACTTTACCATGTGCTATTAACGTTCTAGTCAATCTTATGTTTTCATTGGTTGTTTGGTGGGAAATAGCTTTTACTTAATCCACAATATTTAAAAAAAATAAATCACATAACATCAAGCGTTCACTAAAGCAGTGGTTTTCAAACTGTGGTTTGCAACCTATTGGTGGGTCACAGTGTAAGAATAAGTGGGTCGTGAATAATCTGCATCATTGTATTTTAAAAATGGGTCATTAGTCTTACATGGACAATGTGCACATCTACAGCACCATCACTGGGGGTAGAGCATCAAAACAGGGGAAATCTTGTCTTGCAGAAATAAAGGCAGATATAGGATCTGATGGCAGCCATCATCAGATCCATTTTTAGCTATGTGAAATTAAGCATAACTTTAACTCACTTATTCATCAGTCAAAACATTTTCAGAGGCAACACAAATGGAGTTGATAGCTCCATGTATGTCCATAAAGTAATAAAGATACAAAAACAGGTAAGTGTAGACAGTGTAGTGTGTATCTGGTCAGACAAAAGTCAGTGATTAGATTACAAATCTGTTACAAAACACAGTGATTAGTAGCACACCAAACAGGAATTTTGGGTTTGCCTTATGCACCACCTTCACAGGCGTCACAAACTCGTTCCTCCTGTTAAGAGATAATCTGTTATCTCTGTGGTTGGCATAGAAACAGCCAAGCTGACCTGACGGCTGGGTCACAGCAACTAGAACTTGTTGCAAACATCAAAAAGGGGGGGTTTATCCACTGTGTTGCCACATATGGTGCAACCAGTCTGGATTATGCATTATAATAAATAAATAAAAAAGTAATCAGAAATCTGTACTGAATGCATTTTAAAGTACCCATCCCGATCATGAACACGAGTGACTCTGACTTTTCAGATTACAAGAAATGGTAATAAAGGTAAAGATAATAAAAGTAGAGGAAAATAATAAAGTGAGGCAGAAAGAATTGGGTTAATGCAGGACAAAATCCATTCAAAGTGGGAGACTGGGCTATAAGGACCTGAGCCATGCTTAACAAATACTTCAAGTTACATTTTCCAAAAAGGCTGTCCAATAATTCATCACGTTGTATTATCTCTCATATATTAAGAAAACGCTAATGTACATTAAAGTCTCTAATTCTGTTCAGAAGTGTTCACCATACTTCCTTTTTTGCCCACTATACAAATAGATAGAGATAAACACACACACACACACACACACACACACACACACACACACACACATACATACACTCTCAGAGGCCAATCTTCCCCAGCAAGAGAAGAACATGAAGGAGAATGCACTTGATGGGATCTATTTGCACAGTTAAATGAGCGTTGTCTCATCCTCACAAAGCAAGTAGCAAATAAAGTGTTTTGTGTGTTCTCTGTCTTTGTATTTGAATGACTAGAAGAAAGCCTCTCTCTCTCTCTCTTTCTGACTCTCTCCCCCTCCCTCAGTCTTTTAATTGAGTATCATTAATGAACATCAGGGTTTCATTAGCCAATTACACATTGATGGAGGAAAGAGAGTGTGTGTGTGTTTATGGGAGTAAAGGAATGCCTCCGTGACCGGGGTGATACACAGAACAATGTTTCTCGCTAATAGCCCATTCTTAGCTGCTCTGGATGGCTGAAAAATCTCATTATAATACACAACAACACACATGCATGCACACACACACACACACATATACACAACAAACACATTCACACAACATGAGTGAAAAAGAGCCTGAAGCACTGGAGCCGTTCCATTTTTAGTCACCATTCCCCTCAGATTCAGATATCAAGAAGAAGAGGGGGAGATGGTGAGATAGAGGGTGAGGGACGAGCAAAAGAGGGAGAGAGATAAATTCAGGATAACATTCAACAAACAAAACTAAAGCTCTGCTCATTAAGACAAACTACGTTAAAAGCTACACAGAGAGAGGCAGAGGGACTGAATGTCACACAGTGAGAGCACTGCTGACAAAAATTAAAAAAAGAAAAAAAGACAACCCAAAAAACAACAGAATTGTATGCTTTAGAATTGACTGACCTCACTTTTTGTAAGGTTATCCTAACAGAATACATGGAGGGCTGTCATAATTATTTAACAGCTGTCAAATGTTTTGATTTTAATAATAATTCCTCCTTTTATATAACACAAAGGCACATATATATATATATTTGCTGAAGTTGTCTGTGAAAACACTGGATAGCTGGTGGGAACACTTTTTAAGCACACTACCCTCCCCCAGTCAGTGTTCTCGTCTAAGCATGTTCAGTGACATTGCTTGAGAGGCGGTTTAGTTAGCTGACTTCATGTGACCTGCTAGCTGTTTGTTGAGATGTTCATTGGCCTAGATTACACAGTTAGCAAGAAAATAGAATGCAAAATACTGCAAATGCTGCATTTGGTACTGTTTCTTTTACACTGCTAGAATGCCGCATGGAACACATCAAAAATAGACCTAAAGTATGCTATTGCACTTGCCATGCATGGTACTGCTGCATCCGGTGTGAAAGAATACACAGATTAATATAGGAACGTATAGGATGCGTTTGGCTTGTGAAACAGGCTGTGTGGAAATTGGGAATTACTAAATTGGGGAATAAAACCCACTTATGACTTTGTGCAGAAAAAGATGATTAATCTGCAGAAGAACAGTTTTTGTAGAGTATTTGTCAGCTTCTCTTTACCCTATTAATTGCTGGTCAGCTTCTGACAATGTGACTACCGTTGACCAGGTTATTATTTGGATGAAGGGCATCTTTCGTCAGTGCCATTGTCATGCTGGAAGTGTTCGACCAGCCAATAATATCCAACTGAGAACGATTCTGTGCTCAGAAAATGACCAGAAAAAAAGCTAGAGGCTAATTGTGCATTGAAATAGATAACTGCACATCAACAAAGTGGACATGAAAGAAAGGTGGCCACACATTTAAATTCAGCCTTGATTTCAGTGTGGCCCTGGCCTATGGTACATTCATTTTACATGATCAAATATAGACAGAATTCTACTAGAAAGGTTAAATATGAAGCTCACCATGCTTTAGGCTAGCCAATGGAAAATACTAAAAGAACAAGTCTGCCTCATTATTTGTTAAATTATGTTATGATTAAATGCAAGTGGGTCAATTGAGGAAAATAAATTACTCACTCTGTTGACATTGTGCACAATTCCTCAAGATGTCTCATTTGCAAGCAACTGCCTTGAGGGCATCTCTGACATACATATTTTCTTGCAAAGAAAAATCCTTTTAAAAAGTCCTTTGTTCTAATTTCAAGGAAATGTTGTTAAGTTACAAAGCATGAAGGTGGTTTAGTGGGTTACCTTTATAACTCAAAGTTACAAACAACCAGTTTTTCTACTCCTTATTTAACTTTAATGCTTTGAGTACAACATCAGGAAAAGGAGAAGGAGAGAGAGGCAGGGTGGGGGTGGATGGGCAGAAAGGTCTCTTAGAAAGTG
This sequence comes from Salminus brasiliensis, assembly GCF_030463535.1. Taxonomy (NCBI): domain Eukaryota; kingdom Metazoa; phylum Chordata; class Actinopteri; order Characiformes; family Bryconidae; genus Salminus; species Salminus brasiliensis. The sequence continues at coordinate 27,750,283 of NC_132891.1, read as the reverse complement.
ATTAGTCAGTTAATACTCACATCTGTGCTGAGCTAGACTTGGCTTTGAGCCCTCTGTCTAAAACCTGGTGTCTACTGTAATGTTGTTTTTTATTACAGCCACCTCTAAAGCCCTCACTTTAATAACTCTGTGAGATAACAAATCAACCCTAAATATTTTGACGTTTAGTGGAAGGCATTCTGCAGAAGTGCACCTGCACTACAGTGAAATGGGCATGCATGCACATCAGAAGTATCTAGCTAAAATTAAATCAGCTCCAACCGAGTCTCATCACCACCTGCTGATTTGCACAAGGACAGACATTGAGGTGCTGAAAGTTACAAAAGAATATTAATAAAAAAAAAAGATTTGCTGCCCCGCAGGCAGCAATAATAATTCTGCCCTATGATTTTCATAGTTGGTACAACTGCAGACAGCAAGTTGAGCATGCTAGAGAGAATGAAGGAAGAGAGAGACAGAGGGAAACAGAAGAAAAGGGATGGGGTGGGGGCTAAAGATGAAGGAGAAGAGGGTCTGTCTTAGCTTCCTTTGGAGTGAGTGACTGTGGTGCATAAGGCGAACCCAAAATCAGTGTATTCAATTGATAATCCTGAAAAACTGGAAGAAAATAATAATGAATAAAAGAACTACAAAAAACTAAGTAAATAAAAAAAAGAAGAGTGCTGAATACAGCTACGCCACCAGCCTGAGGATTACCGTATTATGTTCCTAATGATGGCTGATAATGAGAGAGATGAAGCGTCTGTCACGTTAAATAACAGAATAATCCATGTTTTTCGCTTCTGCTGCTAAGATCTATGTGCGTGCATATATTTTCTCCGACTATTAATGAGCAGCCTTCCCTTGCAAAACACACTAAGGAATTGGACTATCAAGGAGCATGAAGGGGAAGGGAGGGGAGCAAAGGAGGGGAAAGGAAATGACAGAGAGAGAGAGAGAGAGAGAGAGAGAGAGAGAGAGAGAGAGAGAGATACACGGTTATTTTACATGTCATTGCATTTATTTATTTATTTATTTTATTTGTTTATTTGGTTGCTTACTTTTGTTCCTAATTAATAACTTATCTTTCACACTACCTTTTTATATCGTGCAATTTAACTGAGTAACTGAGTATTTTCCTGTTTTCACAAATTCAACTCTGGACAGTCCCCTGTAATTAGTAAAGCTTGCGATTTTCCCTATTCACACTTGCAGCTCTTAAAGCAACATAATGCAGCATTTTTATCTTAAAATAACAATTTCAAAATCATTAATCATTGATGCTCCAGTCATCTGTATTAAGAAGAATAGTGTATCTTTGCTACTCCATGGCTCAGAATGCCAGTTTTCTGCACTATGTAACTATGTATGTGATGATGCAAGCAGGACAACAGGAGAACTACATAAAGTTGAGTAATAGTCATGTGAAATCCTTTCAGTGATGGTTGCGTACCTCTCAACTTGTCAAGAAATGCATGTGTAAAGCATGTCTTTTAGAGGTGGCTCAAAGCATGAATTACACTTACTGACTGTAGGGGGAGCCCATAAGCAAGAAATACAAATTCTCACATAATACTGCTTTAAAAAAAGTTACTGTGGTTTACTGGAATGCACTTGTTCATACAAGCCATTTCTTAATTCATTTCTGAATCGTCCAAAAAAACAGAAATAAATCCTGCAACATTAATTTCCTGGAAACTGTACCAAATCTCTAGCAGGTAAACTGCTTTTTTGCTGAGCTGAACAACTGCCCCTACTCGTACTGATAGGTTCTCATGGCAATTACACATTTAATTCTTATTCTCACTGTAATGAGACCTATTGCAATAATTACTATCTAAAGATTTCTATTTAATTATAGGCTCACTTCTTTTTCTTTATTAATTACAGTATTTTGTTATTCATAACAGTATATCCATATTTCTTCCTCTTCTTTTTTTATTGCTCCTGTTGTGTTCTTTGTTTTGCTATCTGGTGCTGACCAGAGTCTAGGTTCCTCTCGGGGTTTCGAGGGAGTTTTTCTTTGCCACCCTGCCACTAGTTTCATTACTTGGGGCTTGATCCCGAATCTCGGCAAAGCTGCTTTGTGACACCTGCTGTGAAAAGCAGTATATAAATAAGCTTGACTAATTTGCTGCTGCAACTTTTCCGGAATTTTGACTCTAGCTTACATTCACACTTAAGCTATATCGGTAAGTATCCAGGTAAACATGCTTGTGTAAAAGTGAGTAAATAATAAGATTGTTAAATTGTACTATTGCAGTCTGACTACTATGCTTTTTATTCTGTAATGGAAATATGGCAGATTTGATTTCAGAGAGAGAGAAAGTGAAAGCGAGAGACAGAGACAGAGAGACAAGAGAAAGAGCCAGAGCTTTGAGTTCTTATTAGGATTCCAACATTGCAGTGCTGCTGCACAAATCCTGTAATCATGAACAACTCAATCAAGCTCAAACATTCAAGCTCAAAGTACACCACACCCAACCATTATTCAATTCAAAGTGCTACTGGACAACAACATCTGGACCTTTGGGGGTCTCATGTAATCCATCCTATGTTAGGTTACAGGTTCTCCTGAAAAACCAGGCCCGAATGTGGAGTGAAAGTCTGAAACCCGGCAGCGGAGAGAAACAGAGGAGAAGAGAGAGATGGATGGTGAAAAAAAAGCAGAGAAGGAGCGAGACAGGACCGAAGCCCAGCTACTTTTAAATGTTTTATGAGTCCACAGAACAGCGACGATAAATGACACTGACATCCGCACAGCATTCTGAACGAGGAGAGAGGATAAGGGAGACTAGCTGAAAAAGAGTGAAGGAATGAGAAAGAAAGAGACAGAAAGAGGACACTTATATGCTCCTCATTACTTCTCATAAAGTTTCAAGCCACAACGTGGGTCCAGTTGGTAATTCATCATTGTCTATTATGATGTCTAATATCAAACACAGAAGTGGCAAAGAAGTGGTAAAACTCTGCTTAACATTTAGATTTTAAAACTTAGTCAGACATCTAGTATATCTATATTTTAATTTTATTTAAAATAGGATTACAGGATTTTACACAAATATGACGACAACTATGGTTACGTAGCATTACACAGTTCCCACAAGCATTTTCCTGCCCACTTGACCAAGGTTACATAGTGCAGTTAGCAGTGTGCCGTGCCAAGAGTAGTAATGCCAGAGACTGGAGCATCAACATGACTGATCAACAATGCTACATAATGTTACTTTAGGAATGGACCCATTACTGAAAGTACTGTCAGAGAGAATGTAAGCATTAAATACTAAATAAAATTCTTTACTTTCTATAGTTATTTGAGCAGCATCTGTTTTTATTGAATCTGCAAGTGTGTGCACAGTGACATACCTGCGCAGAAGCAGTTTGGGGTGGTTCTTGCTCTCCAGGTTCTTGTCTATGAGGTCAGAGAGTAGGTGTTTTAGCACGTCGGTGGCATACTCCAGCCTGCCCTGCAGAGCGGTCATGATGAGGGAGGCCACGTTGCCGCGGTCACGCATAGAGAAGGAGCGCTGCAGCTCCAGAGTGCGAATGAATGTCAGCAAAAACACTTTGTTGTTGATCAGCTGAGCAAACAGCTTCAAAGCCTTTTCCACATTCTGCTGACCGTTACCAGACACCTGCAGGATACATATGTAGGTAAACACACACTCACACACCAAGCCTGTTAACAGTATACCATACAGTGGCAGGAATCGCATTAGTGTATTTGAGGTTACATACACACCCCACAAAAACTTATTTTACTTGTTTTAAGTGAGCTAGTGAGTGTCTGTACACACACAATGGAAACTTTCACTTGAGTTTCTACTTTCTTCTGAATATCTGATGGTTAAGATCTCTGCACTAAACAGTAAAACTATTAGCTACTATTTTCAGATTCAGCAGAGAGAGGAAATGCTTTTGTTTGTTTCAAATAAAGTTCAACTTAGGACTGTCCAACAGTAAGTGCATGTTTGTCTAGTGGGAAGAGTTACCCACCTCCAATTCTCGTAGAACTGGGTGGTCCTCGATGCCAGGAAAGAGCACTCTCATTGCATAAGTGCGGTAGTCCAGGTGAGGGATACCAGCTCTGTCCAGATCACTGGTCAACTCATTAATGTCTGTCTGCAACTCTGCAAATGCTGGGGAAAGAGAGAGCAAGAGTTTTTAATACAATGGCTCAAATCATTACTTTTTTAAATAACATAATGAAAACTAAACTACTACTAACCACACCAAAACCACCACTTTTAATGGTGAATTTTATTCAGCTTACAGCAATTTAGTCCTTTTCATTCACGCTAAAGAGCAACCAATCATAACATATATCCCGATATGTATATAATATTATAATCAGAAGAGATATTTTACCTGTATCAATGGAAAATAATTCCAATAAGTCTGGTTAATTCCAAAAAACAAAGACACAGTCATGTGTACATTAGGTCATAAATGAAAAATGTAGGATATGGGCCTTTTACAGGAGCACTGTAGCAACTGCCTATTGGCAGTATGAGTGAGGAGTTTTTTTCTTGTTTTGTTACTAAGTACAGGGAAGTACATTCCAGAGTAGCCCTTTAACAATAGCATCCTCAAAAGCATCCTCTGAGATGCAACTGTAAATGCCTGCTTGTCATACTGTTTAACATTCATATGACTAGTGTATATTTATGTATAATTCATGCTGTCATTCATTAAACATATTTAACTGTGCATATTTAATAAGTTACTTATTTTTGGCATTTTTATCATAGTGTGTGCATTCAGTTGCATGCTGTGCATACATACACACACACCGACACACCACACACACACACACACACACACGCACAGATAATAAATTGACTGTGTGCTGTAGTGTGTGTCTCCTGCTGATGGAGACCAGAGGTGAGGAGGCTTTAATTGGGTCCATTCTGACTGAGCAGCACTCTACCCTCAGGGAGTCTCCCTTCTATCTCTCTTTCTCTCTATCTCACTCACATTCTTTTTTTTCTTTCTTACAGCACACATGCTTGCACACACACAGAACTTTGTCCAACATAGATCCAGGCATACACACATGCCCTAAGCATGACACAGTGTAATGTAGATTCCTCTAACACAAAAAGCACAAGTTAGGGAGTTCACTTATTGGTCCACTACAGGAGAATGGCTCATTGGTCCACTACAGGTCATTAGTGAAAAACACTGGCTCAGCCTCTAAGTGTGTGTGTGTGCAAGCATGTATTTGTGTATGCGCTGACCACATGATAAAGCTCACTTCAATACAAATGGAGCCAAATAAGTGGCTTGCATGTGCATTACATCACCCATGGCTGAAGGCTCAATATGTGTCATTTAGCTACATCATTAGCCACAGAAGACTACTGTAATTGAGGTGAAATTGAGCGTCTGAAAATAGGGTCGAATGGAGCAGTGCTGAGATTCAGGAGGACGTTTTGGGTAAGTGCTTGAAAAAGAGGGCACTAGAGAAGGGCACAGTTATTGAACTTGTGTCTGGAGCTTACTGTTTGTGAACGTGTGTGTGCACCCGTGTGTGTGTGCACCCGTGTCAGTCTCCTCACCTTCCTTGCACTCCAGCGCCACCCTCGACTCTAGGTTGTCCATCTGCATCTGCAGCCGTTTGAGCGTAAGGTCATTTTCTCTGGATTTGCGTTTGTAGGCAATGAGGACAAGGATGACGATGATGAGGAGCAGGCCACCGCCTGCTGCGATGCTGACGATGGCGGGCAGAGTCAGGAGACTGTCTGACAGGATGTTCACAGACCCAGGAGAGACATGCAGACCACCTACTTGCACCTGAGACAGCAAACACACAAAGATTTATACTGTCACAAAACGGCCAACGTTCGAATAGCTTGCACAGATTGAACAAAGATCCATAAAATGCAAGATTTCAAAAATAAAATACCACAATTCACACAAAAAACTTTTCTCCAAATATCTCCATTTTTCACTTTTGTGAAATCTGGCACATGTTCATTACATTATATCAAATGTTATGATGAATGGGCCAATAAAAATGCTAGACATTTTTTATACATTTTTTTACATGGACTAATGTTTTTGTTTCTCTTTTTTCACTTCCAGAGCCCGAGAGAGCACAATTGGCCTTGCTCTCTCCTGGTGGGCAGATGGCTGTCTCTCTCTCAGCCCACATCACTTCAGTGTGATGTGGGCTGGCACAGGCATCTGCTCACTGGTGGGTCAAAGCTGGATACCCGGCACTTTCTGCTGAGTGTGTTGGTTGCCTGGTTGCATTTGCAGCAGTTCGAAAAGAGGTGGTGGTTGGTTGCGCAGGTGTCTTCATCCTCCTAGTGTCGGGAGTATTACATGGGAGTACTAACGAGTGAGTAATTTGGATAATTTGCTATGGAAAATTAGGTTAAAAAGACAAAAATGTATATAAAACAATAAATAAAGAGTTAAAAAAAGAGTTTGAAAGGATTGGTGCTTCTCTTGGACATGTGCAACTAGTTCATATCTACAATAGATAAATCTAATCAAATATAAATTATCAGCTAAATATAACGTCTTCTAAGGTTTTTGTGTCTTTACATCAGCCACCACAAGTTCACAATTTCTGCGTTTCTGATTAAGGGAGGGGTTACTTTCACCACCATTATTCCTGAAAGTATTAAATATCAGGGGTTCCACAACATTTTGCAGCCAGGGACTGTGAAAAAAATCTACAGACCCTCTAAGATTTCTTTTCTGAATACAATCAAACTGTTCAAATGCCAGGCCCATTCTCTAGTGCTGTGTAGCTCCAATCCACTGAACTACTAATAGTGTCCATGGTGTCTCGTTATTTGTATTTTCTGAAGATTGTAGTAACACAGTCTTGTGTTTGAATGCATTGAAATTCTTTTTGTTTTTCTGGTATAACCAGGGTGTTTTGTAACTGTATTCCTTGCCTCATTTGCTAAAACCTTAAATAACTGTTCTCACTAAATCCAAACTTGATCGCTTTATAATTGTTTGGCTCAAATCAATGTTAACGTTGGCTCATGGACCTCCAGAGGGATTGGGATCTGAAAGTGTGTCATATAAACTTTATAGAGAACTGTGTTGACAAAAAAATCTACACTGATGTATTTTTTTTCACAGCTGCACAATATATCATTGTATCTGTAGATTTACTGTGTGCAATTATTCAGTGACTATGGGCTGGAACTAATCATTGCTTTCTATTCTTAAACTAGCTTTTTACAGTTAAAGTGCTGCAGGTGTGATGCAAGTGTTGACCTGCTTTGTCTGGCTGACTGAACCATAACACATGCAACAACGCTTTTTCCCTCTCAGGCACCCAAAACATACCATTCACACCTTGCCAAACAAACTAGCAGCTGTAATGCAAACAATAAAAAAGAGGCAGGTACAGGCCTTTGTCTTACTCTCTGTCTCTCTCTCTATCACACACACATACACACACAGGCACACTGTCTTACCATGACTTTGTACTGGCCAGTGAGGTTGGGGGGCTCACAGAGCAGCTGGGTGTCTGAGACGGTGACTGAGCAGGGGGTCTCTCCAAGGAGCACCGTGTAGTTCAGCTTAACTCCACCTGAGGCTGAGGGAACCAGGTTCTTGCCCTTAAAAACACACACATACACACATTAGGTTTTGTAAAATATATTACAACACTTATGTTGCATACCATTACACTAATAGTTAATTAACATATATATAATAATTACCAATTTGTTCACCAATGTGTTAAATCATGAATTAATGAAGTATTTTTATTCAACAGGTACCCTTCATTTATTTGGAACTATACAAATTATAGTTTGTCTATAACACACAATCATAGTCACAATCAGTTGGCCAGGAATTATATATGTGAGCTCAAAAAGCTAAAAAGGTACACTGCGCTGCACTGCAGGAATTGGCCTCCTGCTGATATAATGTGATCACACAGTTAAAGGGCACAATTCACATCAAGTGTGATGAATACGATGCTACCTTCAGGATAATTGGTGAGCCTGGCTTCTGCTCTAAAACCCCATTGGTGCTGAGAGGCTCGAAGAAAGGGTTGGGGTAGTAGAGGAAGTTGGTGTTGTTGTAGACCAGCAGAGCCTGTACATTGTTGAAGATGAAGCCAAACTCGTCTGCATGCTTTACTGAGTCCAGCCCGGGTCTGTACTCCGCAGTCAGAGATGGTGCGAAACAACTCATAGTGGTAGTGTTTAGTACCCTACACACCTGAAAAAGAGAGAGAAAATGAGAGAGAATTAAATGGTATCCACTCATTTGCTTCATCGAAAGTAAGTTCTTTTGATGCCTCCAATTCTTCTAAGGTTTTAAGGTGCATTCATCTGCTATTATGAACAGCTCTTAAAAGCACATTGTCTTTTCAGAGTTTGTCAGCTGAAGAAGAGAAATGGAGAGATGCCTCCTAAAATAGTCAGCACAAAAACAACAGCTGAACCGCAGTGTAGGAGTGTCCTCATGCTCTATTTCTCAAAGCTCCTGAAATCAAACATGAAGGAGCCACGATTCAGACGAGCGAGGAACCAGCAAAGCATCTCCTGCTGCCCGTCTTCTGTTCTAAACACCAGAAAAACATGGTCAGGCACTCCTGGCTGTACAGAACTAGTAAAGGACATATTGCTGGCCTAGAAGAACGTACAGGTTGAGTACATGTAAATCCTTATTCAAAGTAACCTTATTTAGCCATGCTAAAATTAAAGTTGCAGGCTACCTCATAATGTCACTGCCATGTTTGTGCAGAGGAAGAAAGGACACAGACAGTGCTCCACTCAGAGAGAAGGATATTCAGTATGCACTTTCTCCCCTGCTTTAACCCATATAAATATTACAGACCTAGAGACCTATCCACTTTCTAATCTTTTTCTTTGAGATACACAGCAGAATCTTTTTCAAATACCTGATTTTTCTGAATATACTACATTAATTTGTTTAAAAATGACCTGACCTGTAGTTTCTTATGACCCCATTGTGTGTGAGCAGTGTCTCTACTTATTTGCTGAAGCTTAATGTAGCAATTTAATGTAGCTAGAAAATGTTAGCTACTCAGCTACACCTTTAAACATGGACAATGATTCTATATACACATTCTAACAAGAAGAGAAAACTTACATTTAGGTTCTATATGACACCAAAAAAGGTCCACTATTAAATCCTTTTTACTAAGAACACTTTCTGTTACGAACTCTTTTAGTGCTATTTATAACATATATTTCCAACAAGTAGTTTTCCATCATGAATTTTAATTTAAATATGAATTTAAGCAATCAAGCATTTGTCTTTGTCATGGCTCTATATAGGACCAGTGCCTTTACTGAATAACCCTAGCAGTGTAAGAAGATACACTGTGACAAAGTTGTGGCCTTTGAGCAAGGCACCTAACACGCAATTGCTTTACAGGTGCTAATGGGTGTGTACTGACTGCATTTATTCATGTGTGTGTGTGTGTGTGTGTGTGTGTGTTTAGTGCCATGGATGGTTAAATGCACTGCATATTTTGGAATATCTTTATGTTACATCCATATGTTAAATTCCAACCTTTCAATTTACAGCAGAGAGAACACAGGACTCAACTTGTGGTGCATAGAATATATATATATATATATATATTCTATATATAGACTGCTCACATATCTATATATATAGATAGAATATATATATAGAATGTTCCACATTCATCTTGATAGCAAATAAGTAACACTGATCTCATCCCCACTCTACACACACACACACACACACAACAGATGTCACACACTCAGACACACTCTCTCCCATGCTCATTTACACCCAGGCACTGAGCCTTCCCCTCCGTGCTCCAGAGAGTGCCACTAACTCTCAAACAACAAAATTGATTGCCTGACTGTGCCGTGAGGTTTTCATCTCATATCTCTCTCTTCTCCTCTCCAGGGGGAAACTTAATTAGAGCTAAATATCTTCAAAGCACAGCAAACGCCACGCCCCATACCTGCACCATTCGTCTACCCAATCGATGCAAAAGTCGTTTTGGCCACGCAAACCTGATTTTTGCAGATGTAAAAAAAATCAAAGGTGCACTGGCCTCCAGATTCAAACGTCTGAGTGTCAGAGAGACTTAAGCTGCATCTCATTCTAATAGTTTTCCACATTCTTTTTGCTGTTTGGAAATATATATATATAGGTTTATAACAATGCTACATGCAATAAGATGACTGTGTGGACAGTGATGTGGCAGCTGGTGTTGGTGTCACTGTTCCTATTTCATAAACTGCAGAGCGTCTCTGCAAGCAATGTTTGTGGTAATGTTTCTTGCTTTCAGAATAATGTGAGGTCCAGCCAGAGTGCATGTTAGATGACAACACAGTTCTGCAGCATGAAGAGACTGGATATGACACTTATTCTGCTGCAATACCAAGACTTCCATCAAGACAGACTGTTTAATAATGAATGTGACTCGATAACTCGGGCGCCATTCTATCGCCCCACTGTGCAAGTCCACTATACAGCCAAAGCCATCAGGAGTCTCTGGAATGCTGTCAAGCAGAGGTCACACTGGGGGCACAACAGCAAATAGAAAAACCTTAGCTAAGCTGTTGCTTATATGTGTGTTTGTGACAGTGTGAACAGATTTATAATTAAAAATTTGCAGGAATTCATACACAATGAGTGTTTCGAATGTGTGTCAATTGCAAATTCATTGTAGAAGATGTGAACATGAGCAGTCTAATTCTATTTAACATACTCTCTCACGTTCGATTTCATAAACTGGTAGAGCAACCTCAGCTTCTCAGGATGCCTCGGAGGGATGCTCATGGCTCTGCTGTAGAATTCAGATCTATTCCGTTTTTTCTCCCTCTGTGTAAGTGCCATGTGAGAGAGAGCAGGAACAGATGCTACCACAGCAACGCGCCTCATGCTGCCTGGAACAGCACCCGCACTAGCAATTTAATGCTGGCTCACAATACCATCTGGTCTAAACTGGCTGGATGCTGCATGTTTTTTTTGCCACATTTAATTTTTTTCCCACCACAATAGTTTCTCTCTCCATGCTATGAACAACCATCTTTCCAATAACTCCTACAGTGGTTTTGGATCATATAATTATACAAATTAATCCAACTGGTCTTATTGGAAAATGCTATAATGATTTATATAATTTTTCATTTTTCATTCCTAAGTCACGTCAGTTTCCATACAGTCCACATATAGAAAGTAGACATATAAGCAGTCTGTTTTGAATTCAGTGTTTTTGTGATGCCTTTTACATACAGGACTGTGATGTTGTAGGCAAAATAAAAAAAGAAAGAGCTTTTGGCAAGTAAGTGTGACTCAGTAAAACACTAATGTTAGAAAAACACTATTCATTCATGTTTTACATCGCTGTGTTCATTAAAACATCTCAAAAAATCTTCCCATGAGAGGCTATTATTATTATTATCATCCAACACCTAGTTTGGTAAATCAGTGCTGAATGTTGTTAGGTGAGCTGATGATGGAACTGAACACACCTGCGAGCTGGCTAGGGGCATCCAGGAGAAATATTGAACCAAGCCTTGGTCTTCAGACTAGCTCACAAGATATGCTTTTTGCAAAATGAGAGTTTCTTTTTACTGTATTTATGTTCACTTCTGTTCTAATATGATGATGAGTTTTCACAAATAAAAACACTTATTGTTGCGATAAGTGGTTTTAAATAATACTCTTAGGTGCCTAAAAGCTCTGCATAGTACTGTAAATCATCCTAATCAGCTTATATTGTTTTAATCTGGCCAGTTATATTGAAGTTAAACAATGAGGTTCATTGTAACAGTTTTTAAGCAGTAAAAAAACAGCTTGTTTAATTCTAAGGGATATAAAAGGGGGGGGGGTACCAGAAAAAACATAGATTATGATCACTTTTAGGGGTGTGGAAGAAAAAAAGCCTATAATTTCTTACACTCACGGCAAAGGCATGTTAAATGGCTTCCTGTAACTCTATTTCACACAGTACCATGAACATACTGTACTATCTCTATGGTTGTGGTAGCCCTAGGTACTGTGAGTTAAATTGGGATCTGGCCTAAAATAATTGGATTCCTCTCTGACTCATCTGGATCCTCCGGAAAGAGTCAGCGGAAACCACGGCCCCCACTCGCCTGACATCATTAATAGAGGAATCTCTCTTCACTTAATAGAATCATGTTTTTTGGGGACTGGTCTAAGAGAGAACAGGTTCTCTAAGGTGATGAGCCACCTACACTAATGGTTGCAGGGTTACTGCAGGCCACTAGCTATAGACCTAAAGATAAAACTTCACATAGACGTAGCTGCAAGCTGTAGATGCATTTCTGCATTAAAAAATGCAGAAAGAGCTCTAAGCTGAGACACAGGCAAATATGGAAAATAAGAAGAAGAGCAGCTTATGGGAATTCTGCACAAAGAAGGCTGTTAATGTAGTATTCTGCCAAGGATTCATGCTGAAGAATAAGGGTCAGGACACTCCATTAAAACTGCAAAGCTCAAATGATGCAGTGGAACTTGAGGCATTTGCTGCACAATGCCCTTTATACACATGTGCAACGAAACTGTGCCCAGCTGAGCAGAGCAATGTACACTGACCAGTTGAAGATAGTTACATCCATTAATGAAAAGAGACCACCATAGGATGTGGTTGCACTGGTACTAGTGGTTCAGGCACTGCTGAGATTTTAAGTATAACTGCTGGGCTGGGAATATTCTGCCAACCAAAATGATTTAGCCATGACCAGTCCTGTCGTCAGAAACTAGGGTAGGAAGATGACTAACACAAATTGTACATGAAAACAACATAAGCTGATGTCCCTGTTTTACTGAGAATGATCAACCACCTATATAATATCTGATTAATGGTCAGATATATAAGTGGTGGCCACTTTCCATCTTCTAGTGGTCTGAACAAATCATCAGTAACTGTATGGTAGATGCTGCTAATAACCAGGTAACTCAGTGTATACTCAAGGTTCTCTGTTTAAGCAGTGGAGGGGTACATATATAAGACTTTTATTATCTGTTTGAGTTTGGCTTTTCCTAAAAGGTGGTGTCTCGGGAGGTCTCTGGGAGGACACTGATTGCTGTGAACATCATCTGATTGCATGTGTTTCTGAAGTGCTTCACTTCAGCGCCATGCTGAAGTGGTGTTCTGATCAGGATGGCAGCTGATAATGCTTTAGGAATCCATCTTGTCTTGTCATTACTGCCTCTCACTGCCATTCCATGCGCCAGACGCCCCCCCCCCCCTCCACAGAAAGAAAATGGAAGCAGGAAAAAAAAATCTTTTCACTATAATCAGGACGATGATTAATGTCTCAATTGTAGGCTGGTGACAGGTACGGCGGGACGCACAAAGGCAATTGTCTCCGATTTCGCATGACTTTTGAGAATCCTGCCAGGTAAGAAGAAGGTGGGGAGGGAGAAGGAGGAGGCGAAGCAATTTGGGGAGGAGGCAGGTGACAATTTGAAGGCCGCACTGACACGCTCCCAGGCTCCAACTGCCAGGATATGCCGCTGTTTGCTTCTCCCCAATGACAAAGGCAAGAGTGAGGGGATGAATAGATGTGTAATTGTAACCTCAGCGGTTAATAAAAATTTCCGTTCCCTTTCGGGCTGCAAATCAAAGCTCAGCCTGCACTTTGGTGAATCCTCTGACTGAGGGGAGGGAGGTTTAGGGGGAGACTGCACTTGAAAGGAGGATGCTTTTATGTCTCTTTTTTGTCTTTTGCTTTCACGATTGTAGGGAGAAAGAGAAAGAGAGAGAGAGAGAGAGAGACAACCTGAAAAATCAGGCAGCGCCCACACAACTTCAACCATATTTCAGGAGTCCTCTAAGAACTGTCGGCTCTGTGAAGCATGCCACAGTTTGAAGCTGCTGTCATTTCTCATCATGTTCTAGATTTCCTTTCTTTTTTAGAAGAGGGATTTCAAGGAAACTGCCAGCACACAGGTAGGTACATGTGTAGAACTGAGGCCCAAAGCAAAGCTACAGAGAAACAGCCCCCTCTACTCCAGTATATTGTCACACTCTTTAATAAAGAATCCTGAGAAGCAGGGATGTAGGGTGATATCTGAAACACTTGGGTATCGGCAGATGTTTCCTAGAAAAAACGTAATATACACACACATACACACACACATAAATTTGCATATACATTTAGGCACAGCGCAACTAAATTTTCTCTTTGCGTATCCTGGCTTACATGCAGTGTCAGTCATGCTATGGCACTCATGGAGCAGTAAGGGTGAAGAGCCTTATTAAATAATAATAATAACAAAATTTGACAGCTTAGGGGATTTAGGAATGGAACCCACAACTTTGTGACCCAACACACTAACCACTAAGTCACCACAGATGTCATAAAGATTGAGGTGGATCTAGTCTCAGTTTTATTTACTGTTATAAACCTATAAGCACCATGCCTAATGCCAGGCTTGAGCTATACGCCTTATAAAGCACCCCAGCATTGAGCTGTAGTGGAACTGTGTTCTCTGGAATGATGGTGCTCCATCTAATTCCTTTGGGGATAAAGTGGGGTGGTGTTCATCCAACAGCCTGACCTCACTAACACCGTTGTTGCTGAATTCAATTAATCCTTAAAGCAATGCTCAAAAACTAGTACAATGCCTTCCCTGGACAGTAGATAGTTACTCCAACAAGAGGAGGATAAACTCTTTTGAGAAGAAACAATGATTGAGTGGGTGTCCCATACTGATGCTGTATCAATCAAACTTAGATTTGTGTCCACTTTCTTACAGAATAGCCATAAAAATGGGGTTATTGGCTTGTTTTAATCCTTTTTGTATGGTCACTAATTTGTTTCTCAAAATGTCAAAAAACAAGCAAGATTTAATATAGCTTAAAAACTGAGTTACTACTGCTTGCTTTCAAGATGACCGGAACACATCATGGTTAAAAATAACTTTATGTTTATATTTTAGATATTTTGTTCAAGGGAAGCCCTTACACAAACTAGGAAGCCCTAGAACACAAAGAAATAAGTAAGGACATATTAATGATGTATTTTGTGAACAGATTTCACAATCAGGGATGACACTGTAAATTCCATTTCAGCCAACTTCAGGCCAAGTAATGCAAAGGAAATACTTAAAACAAATTAGGCCAAAGGTCCTTTATACTGAATGTCCCAACCAGCATTGCAAGGCATATTTGAGGGATACTAAACTATCCATTGGAACTCATGAAGAGGCTACTACTGTTTTTGAATGAGAATTTTTGCTCTACACTTTATAAAACTGTGACTGAAAAATGTATGCACTCAAACTCTTAATGGATTGGGAATTGGGGTATAGCATATAATGTAAATACTGCTCATTTGATATACAGAATCACGCTGAAAGTGCATGTTATCACTGCTTGCTTTTATTTACTGTCTAATTTTAGGGAGCTAGAAGCTAGTTGGTGGTGTTTAGGTATTGTTCAGGTAGCCTCCCTCTGCAATTATTCTTGGTTTTGTTTATTGTATTCCCCTCATTTATCTTTGGAGTCTTGCTTGCAGTAACATCTTAAAGAGAAAATAACATATTGATTGGTGAATGTACTTTGTGTTTCGGACTAGAGGCAATATTTTGTTGCCGTCAAACCTAGAAATTGGCACAAACTAATACACTAATGATGCTCAGTATTACTTGTTAACCATCATTTTAATATTAGCCTTCACAATACAAAGCCAAGATTCAAGCCATTAAAAATGGTATTGTACGCTGACAGACTCCAGCCCGATCATATATGTTTTATGGATTAGTGCAGGGCAACACCTATCCTCCACATGTGGAGACCACCCATTGCACCCTCTCTCTCTCTCTCTCTTCTTCCCTGACCAGGCCAGAAAAACCCATTTCCTTAATTAAACATGGACCCCCAGGACTTGAAAACAAATGCAAATTGTAACGATTTCTCTACCTCAGTTTGATTATAGCAGGCTCTTGTTATGCTGACGAAGCCTTCTGACAGTAGTTAATCTTCCACAGACACCCATTAAAACAACCCCTCCTCGTGCCCACCAATGACCAACCTCCACCCTGCTCATGCTCAGTATTCCACAGAACTCCCAGTGAGCAGGATGCTACAGCTCATGCAGAACATTTTTACCCACAACAACAACAAACGGCCAAGGCACTCCCACTCGGCACTGGTGACTTGTGGTGGTTAAAATGCTCCAATTAAATACTTCAGGCAAACCACTTTGTGGAAGCTTTATGAAATTATTTAGAGGGGTAGATATCTCAGTTTAGAGATATGTACCCATAAACGAGGTCGTGAAGAGGCTGGTGGGTAATAGAGGTTTGTGATTTTTTGGAGCTTAGGTAGTGACCCCGCCTCAGGGTCCATCTAGCCTCTGTGGGTCAACAGAAATGACAAAAATGAGTCTAATGCAGTCTAAAGAAAGGCTTTGTCATGCTCAATTCCTCCTGTAAGTCACTGATAATTAACTTCGACCTGCAGACAAAGCATGGCAATGCTCAAGGTTGTGTATCTCTGAGGTCAAACTGATACGATTTTGGTTTCATTAGCCTTTCTCTCTTGAGATATAAGAACACACAAGAGAGCTGTTCTCCTAAAAGCCTGGGACACAGGTAATTGAGGTCATTTTGAAAAGGGAGGACGCAGAATTAAAGATGAACTAATAACCAAGAAGCTGAAGCACCTCCATTTTTATAGTACTTACGTTTACTGACTCATGTCCGCCGTACTTGACTCGTATCCTGGGTTCTTGCACAACATCCAAGTTGGTTCCAGTCACCACCAGGGGAGTGTGCCCACTACAAGCAAAATTACATTTAAAAAGGTCAATCTAAAATGAACATTGTACTTTGTTCATCTGTGCCTCTGGACATGTAAACCTTCAGTGATACAGTGAATACATTGATAAACAGTACAACCACAGCACACACAAAATGAGTGGAATAATATTATTTAGAGAGTGTCATAATAAGAAAAGAGGAGAATTTCTGCGTGAACACAAAAAGATCGGAGTGTTGTGAAGCACCATATAACCTGCAGGTTGAAGGCGTTAAAATCCATACCACCATCCATATGTCTGCTCATACCTTTTTGTGCTTGTGAGGGAATGTGGAAATGGCGGAATAAGGTGGACATGATCATGGTTATGGGCTTGATGACTTTTTGGTGAGTTTGGTGTTTTTACATGTAACTTTATGGAATGAAATTAATTTTTGTTTCATGATGACTCTAAATAAACTGACTTGACTCTCAAGCTTCACGTTTAGAGTGAAGAACTAAGTCTGGTACTTCCTGTACCTCTGTGCAAAGAAACTTTTCCCTCAGTCAACCCATACCAGCCTTTAAAACTTGCTCCTTTGGTCAAATGCTCCACTGAAGATAATAGGTTTGTGAGAAGGTAATGATTAAAGATGCTTTTAACTGACTTCAGTAGATGCAATCAAACGTTTTAGGCGCGCCTTTGAAAACACCAAAGAAATCAAGCTGTGGAGATCCTATTTAGCATTCAGGGGTCGTCCACAGCTTGATAATATACAACAAAACTACGCATAGAGACATGGGCCGGAGACTGCCACTGAGTGGCTTAGTGGTGAACGTCGAAGAGCTGGGCCCCCCTGTAGATGAAATGAGTGAATGATGAGTGAGGGGAATGAGTGATGAAATGAGGGGAAGATGGGGTGGTGGCAATAGCGATGTTGTTGGACACGAAGGTGAGGTGAGAGTAAAAGGTATATACAGGGCTGTGGAGGAGGAGTTGGGGTGTGGTCCATCTCCCAAAATTAAGTTTAATTTGTGGTCACAATTCAAAAATTGCAAGATCAAAGAAGGCATTGTTCAGCAAACTGAACCTGTTAGCTTTTAAACGCTGTTGTTGCTTGAATAAATACATTCTCTTGGTGGTTGTTGCAACACATTTCTGCAGCAATACATTTGTCAGTCAAACATTCATTTTCATAAATATTGCACATCTGTTTCTTTGACACAAGGACACGCAGGCGAAGACATTTCCTCGACAACCTATTCTAAATTCCCTACTGTCTCTCTTCAGCAGACTGGTCTGGTTGATGTTGATGGAGCATTTAAGGCTACTGAGATGCTGGAGAACAGACAGCACTCTGCCAGAGCCTTTGATCCCCCCTCCCAGTTCACCCCGCCTTTTTATTTGTTTATCTGCCGGCTTCAGGGGAACAAGCGCTGGACGCCGGCCATTCTCCATGTAGTATGTGAGAGGGTGAGGGGAGGTGCTGCTGCCTTGCCTAAACTCACAAATAGAACAAAAAAAACAAACATAGGACCTCCTCTCTCTTTGCATCTATGTCTCTATCTGTCTATTTTTAAATATGCATCTCTACAGGTCTTCAGGAATTCTGGATTAGTATGATTTTATTACAATTTTAGAGCTCTTTGAAGTTGATAGTTATTGCTTTTGTTTTGCTACATTACTCAAAGAAAATTACAAAATTGCATAATTAGTTGCAAAAATACACATTTCATTTACTAAAAATGTTCAAGGTTTTTCCACATGATTTAAATGATCAAAATATCAAAAACAACCTAAATCTCCTTAACTAAGAAAACAAATATGTGCTCTGAACTTTCAACATCCCTCTGTTAAAATCTAGGGATTAAGTACAGCTGCATTGTAGGAAACACATGTGTATGTATGTGTGTTGGGGGGCAGGGGGTTATTAACACTTCTTCTAAAAATCAAAAATTAACACCACCCCCCTGTTTTTAACTCTTCCCTCTTTCCTCTTTTGTCTCCATGTCCTGAGGACCTGCTGTGCGGTCTCAAACTGAACTTCATTTCCATGCCATCTGCTCCAGGCTCACACCTCTGCCACATGTTCAGAGCGTCTCCTGCTCTGTCCTGCTGAAGCGTTCATCAGTTGCACTAATTTCAAACCTGACAGCACTGTGGCACATTCAGCAGCAGCTGCCTGCACCAGACACACACATGCTGGGACATTCCAAGACGGTTGTGCACACTTGACTTGTATTTAAATTTGTATTTAAAGTCAGAGAACAGATAATTCTATGGATGAGAAGCATTTGGCATCTACATTCACATCTCTTCTGTGTTAATCTCTATGATGTTAGGCAGTAAAGCAGTGAAAATGTACTTTTTGGAGTTTAGTATGGAGACATTAAAAGCAAACTCCATAATATATTATTTATCAGCAGCAACTGTCTCATTTACCAGATGTGGTCCCCTCTCCTTCAAAAACTCACTAACGAAAGAAGCCATTGGGAAGTTTCACAAAAATCATTTGGAATACATCAACTATATCACTGCTGGTGGCTGTTTACTACAAACAATAAAACAAATACACAAATGTACAGATAAGTCAAGTGACGAAAGCAACCATGTGACACTGAGACCAACTGCAGACAAAGGAAGGTTTCAAAACAAAAGATGTAGAGTTCTGTTTGAGAGTCTATGCACACCACACAGTAACAACTCAAACCACTGTTTATTTCCTTCTCTTAAAAGATCTTTTTCATTTGCTGCACACTGCAGAAATTCAGACACTGGAGTAGCAATTTTGATTACCAAAGTTTGACCATTACCATTTGACCATTACCATTTGAGGTATCACACACAGAAACATCGATAACACACTGTACTACACAACACTGTACTAAGCACACATGAAAGTGTTCAACAGCATTTACCTTGCAATACTCCATTCAGGTTCGATGCGCTGTACAGTAGGGTCATCAATGTACTCAAAGCTGAGGCTTTCCTTTACCTGGGCACGGTCCACACTCACTGTAATCTGTACTGGGCCCACACCAGTCAGTGAAGGAGCAGAGAAGCACACAATCTCTGTCATAGTCCGCCTGGGAGAAACAGACATATATGTAAATCCATGAAAGTAATGTAACTCTAATGAAGACTTCCATGATCTTTATCTTTGACAGAAATGAAGAAAAATATTTATAGTACAATATTTACATTATTCATATTATTTTAGAACTAAAAGGTGTGGGAATATCTGATAACCTTGATTTGCATCTTACAGGCTATACAGAGAAGCACTGCTCAACTAAATCTATTGGAGTTGGTTTTATTTTAGTCCATATTAAAATGCATTGGTCAATTTTGATGGTCATCAGACACAGCACTTATCTCCGTCAAATCGCTATCGTGATAAAACCTTCATATCAGTACAGCCCCAGTTTTTACCCATTTCTTTTTCTGCTATCTGTTCTTCTCAGCTATTTGTAACTAGCATGCATGAATCACTCTCTGATAGAACCTGTCAGGAGTATTTACTGCTGTGCAGATACACATGCAAGCATATTTCACTCTAGTGCCAGAAAGAAAGAGGAAAACAGAAGTCCGTAATTAGCCAATATCTCATTAAAACAGGATTGACTTCTGCACCTTGCAGCATTACAATCAGTTTTCCATCACTGTCTTTAAATAAATATCCTGAAGGCAGGGAGAAACAGAGAGAACAAGAAAGAGGGGGTGAGAAAAAGAAAAAGTGAGATAAGGCTAGAGAGAAAGAGAGAGAGAGTGAGAGAGACAGAGAGGCAAGGCATATGCAGTTGAAAAACAGAGTGAGTAAGAGGTGAGAGGAGAAAGATCATGCTTTCTGACTGCAGGCTATTATTGCAGCGGCTGAATGCAGCAGGTCATCAGAAGCTTATTAAGATTTACACAAGGTTCTGACACAGGATGAGTGAGCAAGCAGCTACTCAGAGCTTGGAAAGACCATGGAACCATGGAAAAAGAGAGAGAGAGAAATAATAATAATAATAATAATAATAATAATAATAATAATAATAATAAAAACGGTAAGGAAAGCGAGCAGAAGGTGAAAGAGAAAAATGCATGTTCACTTATGATATATTATAATACATTATAATATAGATGTTTCATAGCTTGTAAATGCAAACAGGATCTGAAGTTGTCATTTTAAATCTGAATTACTTAGTAACCTAGAAGCTAGACATTCTGATTAGGGTCTAATCAATACGATTTTTGTGGCTGATACTAATAGCTATACTTTTTTTAATAGTAAATATCTGACAGATGGTTATCAGTTCCTCATTGTCACAATTAGAGAATGCATCCTGAACAGTGCACAAGGACTCTTGAACAGAGTGGTCAGAAAAAAAACAAGCTCTTACTCAAAGAACTCGCAGGTCTGGTTTCCAAAAAGCACGTTGACACTGCTGCCGGCTCCTAGGTTCTCCCCAATTATGGTCACCTTAGTGCCCCCAGATTCTGGACCCCGGCTGGGGGACAAGCCTGTCACAGAGGGGATCTGAACAAAAGGCAGATAAAGAGCATTATGCAGACATAGCTAGACATTCTGAAAACGTTTAAGCCCTCATTACCACCATTGTGATTTCCTTCTATAGCAGTGATCATTCCTGTTTCTAAGGATCTAAGAATATTCTTAAAATAAGAAGACTCTTAATCCTAAACTATCAGCCAATCTTCCAAAACGTCCTAGAGCGTGGTGTGTCTAGACAACTTCTTGAGCCCTTTCAGCCCAGCTTCAGAGTAGGACACACTGCCTTGGTGAGGATAGAGAATGATCTTGTGTCAGCTGACTTGGACCATTGCAAGCTATACATGTCCTTATTTTGTTAGACCACAGAGATTTTACTTTTAATATTGTGTGTCACACTGTCCTTCTAGAGCGGATGGAAAGCAGAATGGAAATATTTGGTACTGTACTTACAATGTTTAGGTATAACCATATCATTTTGTTTTGTTAGACAGTAATAATCACATTGTTCCAGTGTGAAAACGTTCAAAGTTTAGTTTATATGTTACCTCCAGGGCATTTCATTAGAAACTAGAATCTCAGAGTTAGAATCTAATTTGTATGCTGATGACACCAACACTAAGAATACTATGACATCTGCTTGTGTTTCAGTCTCTAACTGCCTCAGTAAAAAATCAAAACTTGCAACAGATGCAACAGAATTTCCTCCAGCTGAACTGTTCCAACACAGATAATATTTTAATTGGCAAACAGTGAGTCTATGCTTAAACCCTAATACATAATGTGCTGCTCATATTTCACATTCTACAGAAGTATAGAACCTAGGAGTAATTTTGAATAATTAATTGACTTTAACCTTTGTATCAGGAATATTTAAAAAAACATTTCTTCCATATTTGTAACACTGCAGGGCATAGATGGATCCTCTCATGTTCTGATGTTGAGAAACTTGCACAAGGTTTTATTTCATGCAGGTCAGACTACACTTTTTTGTGGTTTTGCCTACAAAATAGCTGTTTTTTGGTGTAAGAGTAGAGCCCCTTATTCTAAAAGAAATCGAGTCAAGATGGACAAAAGACTAAAGATGGACATAAAAGGCTATTCTTTGTCCCACTAGAGTGCTAAGGGCTTATGGGAGGAGTGCTCAGGATGAAAACAAGGCTTTTAAAACCTTTGAAAAAACATCTCCTGATCCCTCCAGTGCCTATTTTGCCGTACCCTCCTAGCTTGCTCTACTCTGTTTCCCACGTCTTAAAACAGGGCCTGAAAGTAGCATGTATTAACAGTCTCCCAAGATGTGCAGACGGAGAAATATACAAACAGACAGCTCAGAGTCTTAAGAGAAGCACAGGAAATGGCTGGTGGCCGACTTCACACACGCGTGGGCTAAAAATACATTAATACCGTTTTGTGCCTCAGCTCGTGTTGTTATGAAAACAGGCAGGCCGCTCTGGGACTCTGTTCTGTTGTCCAACAACATTTGGAGGAGCGCTAGTGATAACAGGCTGTTTTTATGCGCGACTGTGATATGAAAGGTGGTGCAGGTGGTGGAAACCCATGCTAAAAAACTGTGCATGACCATACACTTGCACAGAGAGAGACACACCGAGAGTGAGAAGTGGTGGTGGTGTATTGTAATAAAAACGGCGCAGCTAATAACCAGCAGCTGTTTCTTGCTGTGGGATGGTGGGGTAAGTGTGTGTATGTGTGTTAAGCGTGGTGCTGAAGTGTCCCCTCTGGTGCTCTTCGGCGGAGGGGAACATGGCTGCCATCCTGCCTTTGATTTAGCTAATAGCTTTCATTGTCTGCATGTTGAATGCGCTCTCCCCATGGCAATGCGTGTTTATAATCACTCCATATTTCAATAAGTGAGTGCAAACTCTATTATGTTGTCAGGGACTTCACTTCTCCAGCAAATGAAGTTCTTATTCTGCTGGAAAAAAACAACAACAAAAAAACCCAACAATGACAATCATAGGCTGTAATTTGTGATAATCTGTAATGTTATATCTGCAGGATGTACAAAACACAATTCACTTTTAGCCTTTTCCCTCACGAATGCATTAGCTGCATTAGATCATTAAACATAAACACACTGCTTTTAATTATGCTGAATAAGTAAGTATGTAAATAATGCCATTAGCCATTAAAAATCGCTTTGCTTGAAATCTACTGAAACGATTAAAATAAATGTTTTTGTGTGTGGGAGCAAATCGTAGTGCAGATAAAAAGGCACCATCAGCCATAAAAGTCTAATTTATTGACCTAGTCCCTTGTAATAGCTGCAGATTGGCTTGAAGAGGTCCTTCTAAAACACATTAACAGAGAGACCCTGCTACTCTGCTGTTATGCAAGGGCATTATCTCCCAAATAATAGTCAGGACAAGCTACAGGTCAGTTTCAAGTACTGATGGCTA
This sequence comes from Salminus brasiliensis, assembly GCF_030463535.1. NCBI lineage: Eukaryota > Metazoa > Chordata > Actinopteri > Characiformes > Bryconidae > Salminus > Salminus brasiliensis. The sequence continues at coordinate 27,726,677 of NC_132891.1, read as the reverse complement.
AAGCTACTGTTATGGATTTTTGTAGCAACTAGATACACAAGCAAAACCTAGATCTGCAGAGTATATCATTTCTTACCTGTAATCTCAATATAGGCCTATGCAATAATGAAACTGCAGAAGCAATGCAATGCAAACCATAAATTAGCTTTCTAGCCCAATGACTGTCTAATGTTAGTGTAAAATTGCCAATGTGATCTAAGTAGTTGTTAGCCAGCCAGCTAATGTCTGTCGTGTTAGACATGCTGAACTCATGAATACTTTATTTGTTCTTGGTTTCGGCCAGTGCTCTTGCCAAAATTATTTTTGGTCTAGACAAATATTGTTTAAAACATATATTTTTCTTTTAATCATCACTCTTACTTTAAGTGTTTCAGGTCTGAATTATTTTTAAATAATGTGCAGAGACCATTTATCTTATGGACCTTGTCAGGCACTTGGTATTGCGCCCTCCCCTGGGGTGATCCCAAGCTGCTGCCCACAGGCCCAAATAAGGACTTCCTCCTCAGTTCCGCCTTGTTTGTGTTCATGTGTGTTCGGTTCTGTTCACTTGTGTTGATTCATGTTCATTTGTGATCGTTCCTTGTTTATTGGTTTTGTTCATGTGTTACACCTGGGACTGGGAGTACTTAAGGAGCTTCAACCCCTTGATTCTTTGCTGAGAATTGATTAATCTGGAATCTCTAGGATGCCCTAAGGTTCCTCACGCGTTACCAACGTGTTCAGATCAGCTCTAGTTCTCGACTCACGTTCAGGAGTAGGTCTCCTGTCAACTCTCGTGGCAAGCTAGGCACGCTCGCTTCCTGTCCAGGTTTACATGCGATCCACGTTCAAGCGAGGCGACCCACGATCACGGCAGAACGCTGCTTATTCAGGTTAGGTTGGCCTTGCCGTTTGGTCTAGCGGCTGGTTCCCCAGCTACTCTCTAGCCTCTGTTTACTTTAATGCCCTCTTTGTTTTCCGTTAACTCTAGCTCAGCTCCCAACTCCTCCTAGTCCTAGGTTTGTTATGTTCGCCATTTTGGTTGTCACATTCAGGTTCTGTTTCTTGTTTAATCCCTAGTTGCTGCTCCCGTTTTTCATACCCCTTGTTTATGCTTGTTTTGGTTAATAAACCTGCTTGCTTTGTATCCATCTCTGCATGTGTTCATCCCTCTTGGTCTGTCTGTACACACCATGACAGACCTCAAGATAAAAAGTAAATGCATGGGACCTTTAATAGTGGATATTTTTAAATCTGTACAGATTCAACTGGTATAGTGGTGTGCACAAAATAAATGTCTAGGGCAACTGGCAACTTAGGCAATAGGCTCTAGAACTGTATTGGCCAAAATGTGAAATGTTGTGAAAAGAGGAAAGGTCCTACCATGTACAAAAAAATTAAATTATCCAGGTCATTTATATAATTAAAACTTCATATCATTTAAACTTCCTGTTGCCTTTATAAATGGATTGAAAGAATGAAACCAACAATCCATTTGAACACCTGGGAGCCTGCTGTCTTGTTGGGTTGAGGAAGGAAAAAATGTTTGCAGAGATAAAATGAAAATCTCTATGGCTTTAACGAAAAAGAAATAATACGTTGACTGGATCAAACTTTTTGGAGTGTGAAGCAAACAGCAGAGTCTCTGTGAAAGTAACTTGCACTCTGTTTTGCTGTCACACAAGGTTTAAGCTCTCTCCACCTCTGCGAACTGCACCTGTCCAAACGCATATCGGCCGTCTGTGTCCTGACCTGTGAGCTCCCATAAGTGTGTGCAGTCGCTAATGTGTGAAGTCATGATACCACAACAATAGCAAGTACTACCACCTCCTTCCTGCATAATTCAGTGGCATGCTGGGAATTAAAGTCTTACCACGAAGGAGTAGAGCTGGGAAGAGCGAGCCTGCAGTTCAGGCTTACATTCGCCCACACACAGCTGCACAGGACCAGGCCTGGTGTCTTCTGGAGCTGCATCCATCTCACACACTATCCTGAAAGTAAACACAAATTGCATAGTATTTAGTATGTTGCATTTGAGATCAATTCATCACTGGACTTTTTTTTATCCCGACAAAGACAACTGTCTTGAGGATTTATGAACTCGTTAGTAAATAATTAGTATGCTTTTAGTATCTGTTGTTGATTTCCTGACTGTCACTGTCATGTTCTCTTTCAGTCCTTAACTGCTTAACATTCTGCCTACATTCCATCTGCAGAATTACCCACAACATCCAAAGTGGGCAGCTGCCACAGCCTCGCCAGGATTGCATCCCATACTGTCATAAATACAGTCCTTAACAGCACCATGGGTCGCGCAAATCACGGCGAGTAGTTGCAGTAGATCAATACTGCTTTATCGTACTGTCTGATCAGGTGTCATCCACCCAGGCAGGTGGCCAGATCAAATGGCATAATAAAAATGCGATGCTCATCGACTAGCTCCTTGTGGGAAGTAGTAAAGAGCGCAAGGCAATCGTACCACATGCTGAATGTGTATGTGGGGTGGGGGGTGGGGGGCTATGCTGGTGTTGTCTGTGCTGTTCTAAGGGATATATCGCATGGGGCGATGCCATGAGTGAGTTGAGTGACCTCAACAAAGCCGTACTTAAACGACTGCCATCAAAAACACCAATGGCAAACTCTGGTAACTTACATGTTAGACCACGTTAATTAAGCTGAAAGTAATCTCAATGGACATGTATATTTTTCATATGCGATTTCTACCAGTAAACTGTATTTTCCTTGATATCATTGCATAAACAGTTCTGTGCATGGAAACCACAGCTTTGGCAGCGTTCGCAGAAGCTGAAATCAAACTCAGCACATTATAAAGTGAAAGCCGGGGAGGCAAACAAGGATCCATGCTAGACTGAAAGCTCTTCTCTCTAATGTCCGCTTCCTCAAACACAAATTGGACTAAATCAACTGAACCAAACTGGATCTAAAGACACTTAGTGCTCTAAAAGTAGACTGCGCCACATTGGACTCTTCCTCATACTTATTGCAATAACACATTCTCCCTAGAGAGGTCTCTAAATTCCCAAATCTAAATGCACTGTGTGGCACCTGCCAGTCTCCAAATGTAACGCCATTGTGAGTTTAGTAAGACACGGTAAACTCTTTGCCCCAACCTAAGAATGTACACTGCCCCATGGAGCAGAAAATGGCCAGAACAGCACCAGAGGAACCTGCAGCCCAGGTGAAAGAATCTTTCCGCTTCCTGTGTCACATGCACTTTCACCAGGCTGCGGTGCTGCTTCTCTCATTTCCTGCTGACACTCCTCCACGGCTCTATACAAATGAATTCACTCCAGCTCCGTCCCACTCTGATTAAACTGCTGTCAGAGGGGAGCAGGGCTGACAAATCTTCTCCCTGCAGCCGGCAGCACGCCATGCGTTTCAATTACAGCTGCCTTGGCCATCCTCTGCCTACAACCCTATACAGCACTGCTCCGAGATAGGCAAGGGAAGAAAGAACCAGCCTAGACAGAGAGACTATTTATAGACCCCCCTGAAACCAGCATGCATACTACTGGGTTGGGAGTCAAGGCCAACCGTCCAGAGATTTGCATCTCCAGAGATTTGCAATGAAATAAGGTCATGGCAAAAAATCTACTGAAGATCAAGTAATCTTGCTTCACCAAGTTTAATAGGCCATGGCACATGACTAGAGCATTCAGCATGAGAATCTTACTACAAATGGCCACTTTGGGATGTGTCAATAAGATTGCATTATCCAAGGCATTGTGTTACCCAGTGGATGCTTGTTTTATCCAAGCTACTTTTTTAGGAAATCATGCTTTATATACTACAGTATATTTTACAGTTGGCTGCATTCTATCACTGTAGTTGTCAGATGTCAGCTAAATGACTATATGAATGACTGTATGTACTATATGTGTCTTTCTTCACTTTTTATGGGTTTTGAACAAAAGCAATATGTTCATACTGTTTTTAAATACACATTTATAGATGCATTTTTAAACCATTTAAAATACCACCTGGCCAGAGAGAACGTTCCCTGTACATGAACCAAATAATCTGATAAATCAGAAAACTGGGTCTGCATGAGTCTGTCAGTAATGCAAATCATCTCCATTCCATGCTGTACATACATCTACAGTTGATATGCAGTCCACCACTAAATAGAATAATAAAAAAGGACATGACATTCAGTTCAAATATTTACTGTAACAATTCCTAAATAAATATTTGCTGCAAATATGTGAGAGTTGTTATGCACTTGCAATCTTCCATTCTTCAAGCTTCAGGGGAGTTTATTTCTATCACATTATTTTTACAGGGTCATGAGTCAAGTCAAGTCAAGTCAAGTGGGTTTATTGTCATTTCAACTACATACAGAGTACACAGTGAATCGAAACAACGTTCCTCCAGGACCATGGTGCAACATAGACAGTGCATACAAGACACAAGTGCAACACAAACAAACTTGACATGAGTGCCTAAAGTCACTGATGAGAAGTGAAGGCTAGTTCGTCTGGTCTGATCCCATGTTATAGTTACTGTAGCACAAATTGCTGTAAAAAGCTAATGCAGGCTTTGTCTTGTGGAGTCAAGTAGTTTTGGCAACCTACACAATATTCTGCAGGTGGCTTTATTGTTATGGCTGTTATCAGTGCATATAGTAATGTAGGCCCCCACAGATAATGATAAATAATTTTTATGTTTTATTTATAAATAAAGATGCAGTTTTAATGTCTTGCAGCTACCTCCAAGTGCTGGCTCTGTGCAAAGGAAAATGGCCAAGGGGAATGAAGGTAACAACCACATGGTAAGCAAAAGAAGAGGCATATATTGTATCTGTTCACAGAGCAATGCTCCATTCCAAGCACACCACTTTGTATGAACCCCTAGTGGCTAGTATTCTCTCTCTCTCTCTCTCTCTCTCTCTCTCTCTCTCTCTCTCTCTCTCTCATCTTACTGCATGACTCCCCCTGTCGTATTTGCTCTATTTCGGGTCTTTTTGGGTCAGCCAGAAGACTGCAGAGTGAGAGTGTGTACAGCAGGAAACAAACCATTGTAGGGTGAGTGAGCCAGGCTTGAAAACGGACCAGTATGTAGGTGACCGGAACAGCACACAGCCCCACGATGAACAGAGGAATCATCAGTGTTCTGCTTTCTGCAGCAGAAGCTGATATGGATGTGAAAATGCTGGCATAAGGATTAGGATAAGAAGTCTGGGAGGGCAGGGTTAACTAGCCATTCTGCAAAATTAATAGAATACACATAAACCGACGCTGAGGGATCATAGAGGAATGGGGGATGAGATGGGGTGAGAAGCTAGCTTCTTGCAGACAGAGGGTAGTCTGGTCTGCCATTCTTTCTAATTAGGCACTTTTTATCTGCTCACGAGGGGCTGCGACCGCTGTCTGCAGGGATGCCATCTATCATAGCGTTGTTTTTAGTGCCTTTGTGAAGATGTTCCTGTCTGAAGAGAACTGCCAGCAGGTTCACCAGAGCAGAGCAGAGGCCCATGAGCACCCTTTATGAAGCGGATCACATGCCTTACTGTTTTGACAACTCTTAATTGGATGCCTTTGAGCCTGGTCTGTGTACAAAACACGCTGCTTTATAGTGGATGAAAAAGCCTGGGTGTTTTATTTGAAATGGATCCTCTTTCTACTCTACCGATTAATGTAGTAAGTTCTATTTTAGACATTAGAGACATTAAAGAAAAGCTAAATATGACGTGGTTTGATTTATATGATTTACAGGAAAATTATTGAATATTACGGGATTTACCACTACTCTAGCAGCACATTCACTGTGTAAAATTGGGTTCAGTCCAGTTATCAACTGATATAAAACATTATGTGACTGATTCCTACTGTCATTCTATTCACCCCACCCATTAATTATTTTGATTACATCTCTAGGATTACCGTCTAGAGATGCCAATGGTATTGTAAGGGATCAAACTCATGTCCACTTTATGTGCCAACACAGTGCTTTGATATGAGCCTAAAACCATTACATTCTCATTTTTTTTTTACACATATCACAAGTCTACTATATAGCAATGCTTTTATGGTAAAACTTTGTCCAATATCGAAAAATCTGTGGGGCTTCAATATCATTTTGGTCATGTGGTTGTGAAAGGACTTACTGTTCGGCAATGATGTAACCGTCCTCTTTTGGAGTACACTGGACTCCTGCCACCTGCACATTATCCACCATCTCAGAAAAGGACAAGCCCAGGTTCACTCCATGGATGGTCACTCTGGTACCCCCTTCTGGAGGTCCTGCTACTGGGGTCAACTGTATAGTAAAGAGAAATGAAATAAGATTTGAAAATGAAACAAAGAAAACAGATGGTTGGGTTCTGTACCACTGAGGCTAAAGTCAGCCAAGCAACAGCTCTTTGACATTTAATACCATAAACATGAGCAGGTGCTATAAAACATCTAGAAAATGTGTCTGGAAAGACAATGCTTCGCATCCTAAGAAAGTATTATGTTCATAAAAGATGTAGCGTGGTACCTGCTAATAGTTTCAGCAGAATGATATACATATCTATAAAGGCAATAAAACGTACTAAGTGTATTACGTTTCTGGAAAGCAGCCTGTGGGAGGATGTGTGCCATAGGCAGGGCTGATAAATCAAAAATGAGGCCATATCAGTAGTTAGTGCTGCCCACCTTCTCATAAAATACAATATGGCGGCACAGCATGACCTTGGCTCTGGGTGGCGCACAGCCTTCTGTGCCATTAAAACCCCAAAGTGCCTCAGTGCTGGCCCTTCTCCAGAGAGAAAAGGCAGACTTTCCAGAGAGAGAAAGAGAGAGAGAGAGAGAGAGAGAGAGAGAGAGAGAGAGAGAGAGAAAAGGGCTCGTGCACAGCACAGTCCACTACATACACAATCAATAAACCATTAGTGGGCAGGCACACGAAAGTAAAACCGATACGACCACAGTCCCGGCGGTAGTCTCTCGTTGATTCGAGGTCAGTGACGTAACCATGTGCCCAGTGGAAATGACCCCAAGTGGCCCAGGTGGGACCGCTGCATTGTACTCTGGATCTAGTGGACAATAATTGCTCAGGATGTAAAGTAAGTGTGCCACTGCATCACCGGAGGGTAGGAATACATGAATCTTTTATTGCTGCTTGGGCATGCAGGGCCGGGGAGGCAAACACAGTGGTTAAAAAAGATAAAGAGAACGCTATGCTAAATATATCCACATCAGACTGGCTCTGCCACGATCGGAATTGACTTTAGGTGGTTTATGTAAGCAGCCACGGGGAAACGGGACTCACAGAGATGGGCCAGCCCAACTAGTGTAGGCCACTTTACAGCGAAAAGCCTTACAGTGAAGAGCTGAAGAGATAGCACCATAACTAATGGAAGATGTCAAGACGGAGATGAAGTTCTGTATCTCCTCATGTGGAACCCTAAAGCATCAAAGGAAAACTTTAAACTGAGTGTGGCGTGAAGCTGACTGGCCAGTTATGACATGCAAAGGCCTTTATTCATAGTGGTACAGTTGCACACATTGGTGCCATACTTCAAGCGTCTTCCGTCTGCTTTGAGGAGACAGCGTTGTGTTGTTGGACCCAGCGGATGGACATAACTGGCTAACAATGGGTGTATTACCCCAGAGGGCCTGGGAGGCTGCAATAATGGCACTGCAATTTCACCATCATTAACTGCAACTGTCCCGTGTCCAGCCTGCAGTGACAGGCATGCACACTTTTCAACAGAATCTTTATGCCTCACACACTGTAGATAAGTAAAAAGAAATTCCCATGCATGCATACTGGGAGTGCATAATGTATGGGCAGCTGATGTATTATTTGCAGATGGAAAATTCAGATTTCACAAAGATTGTGACTTTTTAAATAAATTTTCTTATTTGGGATTTGTTCCATTTACAAACAATTTACAATGAAATCCATCATTAAGCAAACATAGACTTTTTGTCTTCTCAAAAAAAAAATTCTTGGGGGGATATTGCTGGTATGGGGCCCACAATTGCAATATTCCACCTTTAAGGGTTCTAATCTGCCTAACAGGTTCCTGTTACTGGTACTTCTATTGGCCATAAACAGGTTTTAGGGACTGGTTGTTGATACTGGCTTAGAAACATCGACATTGGTACTTTCTAGGTGCATACAGAAACACAAAATCATACACATACTCTTACTAAGGCACAGGGGCCAATCAGAGGTCTCAACTGTGTCTGTGTGTGTGTGTGTGTAAGGCATGAAGTCTTATTCTTCAGGCAAGTGTGTCTTGTGGCCCTGCTTACAGTGTAATCCTGTTAAGAAGACAGCCGCTACCCGCCTCACTCCCTCTGCCTGTCACATACACAAAAAAGGCTAACATAGCGATGACCCCCAACCTCCACTTCCTATTGCCGACTGGCCAGAAAAGCAGGGGGTTACTGGGACTTGCTGGATATACTGGAGGAAGCTGCTGATTGCAATAGTCTCCATAAACAGTGTCCGATTTGGCATGCTGAGAGCCCAGCAGGGAGGCCGACCTAAACAGGGAGCAAAAGAGCAATCCTTTGTGCTTTAAACTCCAGGACGCCCTTTTGGAAGAGGAGAGGGGATGATCCAAAGACGGAGGACACTGGGACCCCAGCGTGAACTTCAGAAAGGCAGAATGGAAGAAGCTGGGCATGTATGAGTGTGTTCGTGTTAATTCAAGCTTAAACACACAAGAGCGTGGCAATGCACTGGCTGCCAGACAGTAACAGTGAAGGGTTGGCCCTGGCCTAAGGATGAGCAAGGATACAACTTCTTCACATTGAAATTACAGCGTTTAAGTTTCAGAATTGACTGCTTTTTCAATGAGGCACAATACAGAGAAAGCCGTCTTACTATTATACTATACAGTATATACACTTCATGCTAAATGTGTGTGGACACCACTTCTAATTAGTGAAACACTGGCAGTAGAATTGTATTGAAGAGCTTAACAACTATATTTTGTGAACAGTGTGAACCTTCAGACATGTCAAATGTTGAAATGTCTAGTTGCAATAACAGCTCAGTCACATTCTCATAATAGCACTCTGATAGATAACTCTGGGTTCCAATGAAAAAATTGGAACTAAACAGAAACTAAAACAGCATGTGTATTTTGTAATACATATACAGAAATAGGTGGTCATATAAATAAATTCTGAATGTTTTTGACACATGAAAAACATGCAAAGATCAAAGTAAATGTAGGATGTAGCTTCTTGAATCTGCTGTGGAAATAACTTAGCACTTTGTCCTTGAGGTAAAACAGTGTAGCCCTGCTTCTGAAGTCTTCAGATTCAAATCAATGGAGAGAGAAAGAAGAGAGATAGACAAAGAAAGGGAGAAACTATAGGTGGTTCATAGAATTTCTGTGCAGTTCCTCTGCTAATTCTGCCACTGACACTAAGAACAGAAGGCTTGTCTAAAAAAGAATAGAGGCTGATGTTTTGCACCAGCATAAATGAAGATATATTTCAGCCCTTCGAGAATTCTCTCACTCCTGCTTAGCTGCATATAATAAGAGATGTGTAATGGCAGCAAAAGGAAAGAAGGTATGATTTGTTGCTCGGGCCAGTCTTTTACAGCAATTCGAGCTTGTCCCATTTTCTTGCTGAAATGCACTTTATGGCCTTGATAAAATCCCGCTTATGACTTGTTTCTTGCTGCATAAACTCCACACTAAACGCTTTTATTTGCTTTTTCACTGCCCTGGTGGCTAGCTGAGATAAAGATGGGGGAAGACGAAGGACGAAAGAAAGGAATGAAGAACCTAACGTTGAATGTTCTGCCAACTGGGAAGCTATTTCAGCAACACAGAACAAGAGAAAGAGAGGAAGGTAGTGGAAAAAGAGGCATTCTGTGTTGGAAGCGAGGGTTCTTTTTGTATTTTTTGGATGAGTGGGTCTGACTTAATACTCGCCTGCAAATAGACTTGTGAGCCCATGCGGGACGGCATTGTCACAGTAATGCTGTGTTTATTGCTGTGAGAGAAGCAGCGCCTCAATCAGGGTGATACAATTCCTAAGAGCAATCTGTATGTGTTTACGTTGTGTATGCAGCTTATGCATGCATGTGCAAGTAGATGTGTGCAAGGTAGCTGCTAAAATAAGCCTGGTTCGTAAAGTTCCAACATATTAAGATCAAGTGAAAAGTGACCATATGTGTGCTTTAAAAGCAAGAAAATGGTTATGGTAATTGTTATGTTCCAATTAATTGTTCCAATTAATGTGAATTTCCCCACTGCGGGACTAATAAAGGACTATCTTATCTTATCTTAATCTCACACTTCATTAGGAGACCAGGACTATACTCAGGAATGCACTCAGGAAAGGTCAAGTGTACAACAAACTAGCATGTGCCACACATTGAAATACAATGTTTGGGGACACCTCTCCTTTGTCTGAAATGTGCTAATACCTATCACTTTAATTAAAAGAATATGCCAGTATGTAGAGCACTGGGTTAGAGCACTAGGTTAATGATCACAAAGTTGAGGGTCCAATACCCAGGTCCAATACCTAAGTTCAGGATTGTTACTAATCTCACTTGCAGTGGGCATCCTGTTAAGATCGCTTGGGTAATGCGCAATCCTGAAAGAGGTGAAATAAGTGAGAAAAACCAACAGCAAAACCAACCTAATGCTGCTCTCCAAAACAAACAAACAAAATAAATAAACGGTGGCCCAAACACATTTGCAGGATGGAATTCTACCTCAACATCTTGCAAATCTTTTTTACAGAAAGTGATCTAGTCTTTCTGTGAATCAGAAACATGGAGGAGGTCGGAAGCTGAATGCTGCAATTGAACAGCGCCGATTCAGGCTCTCCCAGCATGCCTTTCAAGTGTCTGTTTTATTCACAGCTTTATTTGATGCCCGTTCCTCTCCTTTTAACGAGGCCTTAAGCTTCCTCAATATTAATGGGCCTTTTTCGGGGGAGGGATGGCACGTTCTTAAAGGAACCATTAATTATTCATGACATTCATGCTCTCGTAGGCAGATTCACTAATATCTATGTATGTATACAAATCAGCTTATAAATGTTGAGAATGTTGAGTTCAGTCTCAGCAGCAATAAACAAAAACACAATAAAAAATAAAGAAGAATCTGCAAGGGGAGCTGCAGCTCTTAAGGAATATTCTGAAGCTTGGCAGCCAGATAAGGATTGGGATTTGAAACAAAAAAGCATTAAAATGAATAGAGGGAGAGTTTTTCCCAGACTAATGTGAGACTAACCCATAAACCCACGAAACGTACAGAGGAACTGAAGGTCTCTGTTTACTGATGTCACAAATGTGAGTACATGTGTTGTGGATTTACCTGTGAGTCAATGTATGTTTGAATTGTTCCGGCTGCCAGGAGACTGTTCAGTGTTACTGAATGAGCGTGTGCACCAGAGAAACAGAAAAAGTTGCCTGTAATGTCTGCTCTCCTTTTAATGCAAAGTAAGTGATGGCTGATATTTCCGTATTTTGTTCGCTGTATTTCTCTCAGCTCTCTCTTAGCTCTCCAGAGAGAGACAAAATGCTGAATGGGTTGGCTTGGCACCACAACCCAAACCTGACATTAGTAAACAAGTCAGTCAGTTTACCATTAAGAAGAGTGTGTAAGACTGAATGATTGGTGATAAAATACTTCATATGTAAAGGCGGCATTACTGTCTTTGTTGTTTAATTTTGCAGGCTAACAGCAGTCTGGCTAATGTTTCCAAATTTTTTGTTTAGTATTCTGATTGAAAAACAGAAAAGTGTGAGAGTAAAATAATGTTTTTGCAAAAGGTCCTGATTCATGTTTAAAATGCCACTGAATTTCAGTCAGTGAAGGTGAAGATCTGCCCCTTAAAAATGAGTTTGACAGAGATGCCACTTCACTACAGTCTTCTTTACTTGCCCTCCTGCCTTGAAACAAAATCTGGTAAAGCTGGTGGCTTAGCCTTGACTATTCGCTCAAAAATAAAAAGGCACTACAGTAAATCAATTATTGGAGTCACTGGCTTCACTTTTTAATTGGCTAGTGTGCACAGGGCCGGATCTCATGTCAACCTGGACAGGAGTAGCCAAATGAGTCAATGTGCAGGTACTGCACTGGGCCAGACCCAAACACAGCCCAGCCATGCGTTACACACACTAATTATACACCATGTCTTTCGTTCTCTCTGAACAGACACACACACACACACACACACACACACACACACACACACAGCACTTTAGTCCCAGTGAGAGTAGGATAGAGCTCCTCTTTCTGCTCTCAGTTTCAGAATAGCTGCATCAATAAGCCCAGCTCAGTCAAACCACAGACTGCAACATGAGCAGGGATACATCTTTACTACAGCTCTGTGTGTGTGCGTAAGTGAGTGAGTGAGTGAATGTGGATCACATTCTTTTTCTGCTGCAAACCGTAAAATGTGTATATACTGCCTACTGGCCGATTCAATTCCAATCCGATCTTTGTAAATCACTTTGTTTTCAGTAAAAAAATACAGTGACATTTTGGACAGATTTATTAAAAAGATCATTTTAAAAAGGTACTGGTCTGACTGACCTTCCTGATAGTTCAGCTCCTAGTTACTTTAAAACGCTGCAGTGAAATCACTTGTGAAATTACTATTTTATAGTGTTGGGAATGTGCTATGATTTCATCCTTTATAATGTGTGTGCATTAGCTCATTTTGGTTTAAACAAACTGTTTAGTGATGGTTGACAACCAAAGTAAAATGTGCAGTATTCATGGTGATTGAGTGTTTCTGTGATTATAACCAGCCAAAATCCAGTAAAAATGTGATCCCCACATGGTTAAGATAAAATAGGTGAATAGGTGCAAAAATTTCAGAAAATAGACAAATGTCCAGAGGAAAAGCAACTTGGATGTTGGATGATTGCCAATCCCAAAGTATTGGATGGAGCATCATCATTCCAGAGAACACAGTTTCACTGCTCATGGTGTCAATAGGTTCATACTTATCTGCTCCAGAGAATCCTTTTCTATTGGCAATCCTTCTTTAAAGAGACTAGACAAGACATGTGTTTGCATATCTGTGTCAGCAATTGGTATGACTAAATGCATTCATTAGAAATAGAAATATCCAGCCAACATTGTCCTGTGGACAGCATTCTGTGACCAACAATGTAGAACCTGAGGATGACCAACACTCTGTGCATCAACAGATGAGATTCTGTTTCTGACTTTACATCTTAAAGGAGGACCAATTGGGTAGGGGTGTTAAATAGAGAGTGTGTGGGCACATTGTTTAAAAACACCAGCAGCCCTGCTGTGTCTGATCCAATCGAACCAGTTTACACTAACACACTCGCCACCACCATGTCAGTGTCCCCGCAGTGCTAAGAACAACCCACAGCCCAAATAATACCTGCCCTGTGGCCTAACCATTGGAGATTAACAAAGTATGCAGAGAAACAGATGGACTACAGTCTGTAATTATAGAACTACAAGTTCATTCCAAATGAAGGGTGGTCATAATATATTGACATGACTGTGTATAATGTATATAAATAAAGACTGTATAGTGTATTGATGCAGACAACCTTGAGTAAGTATATAATGAAAGTAAGGATTTGGAGGGATCTTCGCTTACACAACATACACACACACACACACACACACACACACACACACACAAGGATAGAGTTTCGTTTCTGAGATCTTGAGGCTGGTGACTGCACCCTAGTGTGCTGGCCAGAACTCCTTGCCCTTGCAGTTAGACTGAAGGTGAACACACAGTGTGTCTGTCTCCTCCAACGCACATACACATACCACACACACACACACACTTAGGCCACTCAATGAAATCAAACACCAGCTGCTCACCCCCTGCCGGGTTCTGTCTCCACTCAAGTTGAACAACGACTATTGTATTTGGAGACACCATGCCTATATCTATAGTTGTGTGTAAAGAGATGGGTCAGACAAAAATCTAATTTACACAACATTACTCCTTGTTTCAAATGGCAGCACATGCTGTGTTTCTAAAGTTTACTTTTTTAGTTTTGCAACTGTGCTGCTGTTACACTCGTTATTTAGGCATACAGTTTCTATAGGTTTAGAGAACCTTATAGAAGCTATGTATCTAAACAACTGGGTTCACAAATGTATCCTACAGATCAATCTGATATTTCAAAATGGCATAAAGATGTGCCTAAATTATTACGTTTAAGGTCCCGTAGAATGAAACGCAAAGCAATATGCAAAAGAGTCAAGTAAGTGGATATATCCGAGGCCAGCTGTCCGTCTCTTCTACCGTCTCTTCTCTCCGATGTCTGCTTCCTTGAACTGGCAAACCTCAGAATAAATCTAATTAAACCACAGAAGGGGAACTCGAAAGGTCTAAGTGGCACGTTAATGTAACACCCAGGAAAACAAGCAGGTATCATGTTAGGCTAAAGCTAGCAAACGGCACACTACAGTGACACCCAAGGGCAAAATTGTATACACTCGATTTTCCTTACCTCAGTGATGCGCGGGTTGGTGCACTTGACATTGGTCGTGGCCAGGTTGAGCCATCGGCTGGTGTAAGGGTTGGACATGGGGCAGTGGTGGCGCAGACTGCAGCGGCCCTCCATACTGCACCAGCCGCACTGGAACTTCCTCTCAGCCTTCAGACACATGCCACAGCTGTCCCTCTGAGCACCGCACTTATAGAGGTGCACTGTGGGCCACAAAAGGATCCCATTAGCATTAGCTCAGTAACTATAACAGCACGGGCAGGGAACCGATCTAACCAACCAAACATACTGTATGTCCTACTTGTTATATGGCTATAAACTTTTCAAATCACATGGCCTAAAATGATCAGGTATGAAGAAATAACCGCCTTCATTAGCTATATGATGTGATGGGAACTGGTGGGTTGTTGGTGTTGTTCCCAAAAAAAGATCTATTAACATGTGGAAGTCTCAAGATTCTGGCAAAGCACCCATAACAGAATGCCTGTACTGTTACTGGCCCAAAACTCCAGTGCTGGCATAGCATTTAGTCATGCTGCCGCAAATGACACTAACATTTCTTTTTGCATTTTGCTCCATTCCTCCTAAAACCAAACAATCTACCGTCTGTAAACTTTCTTTAACTCTAATCAATAGATGTCAGTGTGCTTTGTGTGGAGAAATAAAAGAAAACAGAATAAAAGTGATTCCTTCACGAGTTTGCAGCATTCAGCTGAATAAAAACAAGACAGATGGTGTGTATATGTGTGTATATACTGTATGTGTATGTCTGTGTCTGGTGTTTTACGTTTTGACAAAAGACATGATTGGAAGTTGGATGCATTACCTTGGATGTTCTCAGGGTTATCAATGATGAAGTTGCCGTTCCACACCACTGAAAAATCCACCGGTAGCTCACTAATCCTCATCCCCTCATACAAGTACTGCAGAGAGAGAGAGAGAGAGAGAGAGAGAGAAAGAGAGAGAGAGAGAGAGAGAGAGAGAGAGAGAGAGAGAGGGGGGGGGGGGGGGGGGAATAAGGGGGGAACAACAGAGATTTTGGAGTGAGCTGTGGTCTCACTGTGTTACGCTGTTTTTACTATATTACTACACACTTGCATCATGGGTCTCTCAGCTGGGGAAAACTTCACTCATGCACAAAGATAACACTCACCACCTACAACTCACTGCACAGTGAGTGCTTGTTAGAGTGTGTGTATGTGAGTGTATTCCTGGGAGTATTTGGAGACTTCAACAGCCATGTAGGTAATATAGCCTTGAGGCATGCAACAAACAATGGTTAATCTTAGTGACACATGATGTTCACTTAATATTAATTTTTGTGACATACTATTAGCAGTCATAGAAACAGAAAGTGAACAAAAGAAGTAAAGACATTCTTCAGAGAATGATAATAATGTCACAGGTTCTCAGTAAGTATAGTCATTAGAAATTGGTCTTCAGGTGTCTGAAGGTTAGTGTTGTAGTGCTGTAATATAGCAGAACATGCTACATGGTTGTTTTTTTAAATCCATCCAATGTACAATCCATCCAAATGGTGCCGCCCTGTAAGCCTCAGCTTGAATTTCTCCAACACATAAACTAAGTTAACTCAGTTAAAGTGACGTAGCTTGCTAAAACTCTTAGCTAGCTCATCAACACCAAAACTAAGCTAAATCAGTTACAAACTCAGCTTACTAAAGTTATCTAGTTTGCCAAAATTCTGAGCTACCTTAGTTAAAGCTGTAAAATTCACCAACACATAATCTGAGCTATCTTACCTAGTTATCTAGCTGGCCAAAGTCCTAAGCCCACTTAAGTAAGGATAACTACCTCATCAACACTAACTTAACTTAAGTTATCAAGTTCTAACATAGCTAAGCAGGCTATGTTAGTAAGTTTTGCTGAAATAGCTAACTGTAACATTATGGTAAAGTTTGTCATTAAAACAGTGCTTCAGTGCTTTGCTTTCCTAGTTATGTTTACAATGATATTAATTGGATTAATAAGATTATAAGTGTATAAGTTATGAGAATGATATAAGATAACTTAAATTTACAGCAGTGAATCTCCAGTGATGTGAGTAATGCTAGTCTTAACCTTTTTATCTTTAAAAAAAATAAATAATAATAATTCAGCCTCTGCTTGAGTGAATGTAAAGTGCACTTGTTTCATCCCCAGCCCGAGGATTCACTTCATTGGTGTGCAGGGCTGCAGCCAGATACTGCTGGAATGTATTATACGTATGTCATTAATATTATAGAGTGCTTTAAGTAAATGACACTTCAGCTATAAAAACCCCTGTCACCTTCAGAACTAATGTCGTCAACTTGACTAATAGCTGCAGCTCAAGTGTTGTGTGTGCGTGAGTCATACCGAGCTGTTTTGGCACTGTACACTGGAGCTGTTAAAGCGCAGGGCTGTGACTCTGTGGCTGACCCCCTGGATGTGCAGGACACACTCGTAGCCACGTTGCCCAGACTGAGGCTGTGGAAGGTTCCGGGCCTTCAGGGTGATTGGCTTCACCTCACCTGCTGGGATCAGGATCTCCTCAGAGCGCACCAGCTGGGGACAGTCCTGACAGAAAACACGGGGTAAAGTAAAGAGCTGAAAAAAACACCATACAAACACACATACATAGAAGCAGTGTGTCCACTCTTGAGTTAAAAAATATTACATTTTAAAATTTTACAATTTGTGTAATGATGTATTGTTTTAACAAAATTTGATTCAGTATTTGATATTATTTGCTCAGTTGTTTCAAATTTAATTGCTCTATATTTCCATTATCTCAGTTAAAAAGGGGGCTGATTCTGTTTGTCTGATGTCCATGAGCAGACGGGAATTGGTTAATTATTCGGGCATTGTTTATTTTAAAATATCAAATTCGATATGACTAGTATTAAGATATCTTTAGTTTTTGCCCAACACCTAATTAACTTTCTATAAATTATATGTCTTAACATAGGTGAGCATTGGGTTACTTGTCAATCATTGTCCATATTGGCCAGTCCAGTATGTATGTATGCATGCATGTGTGTGTTTGTTTGTTTCTCCACTGCCCCATTTGCACAGCTTTCCCCTGTGATACAGCCTTGCCCGGCTCTTGAGGCCACTGGCTCTGTATATGGGGGTCAGAGCAAAAAGCCACTTCATCACTGTTCAAATCTACTGCATCACAACACTCAGGGGAGGGGTACGCCAATAATAGCAGTGCTGCGGAAAGTGTGTGCGACGGGAGGTCTCACTGGAGCATCGGCGAGTGCGTGTATACGTATGTGTGTGTGTGTGTATGTGTATGAGTGCTTGCAGGTGTGCAGTTGATCGATGTGCTACGTTATACCCTGTCAAGTGGTAAACACACTTGGTCACCCCCTCCCTATGAGCAATTAGCAGCTGAAACCAAGAATAGTCCTTTCTTCTGCACACATCCACACACACACCCTGAGAACAAACACTGACACAATTTTTCATTACCCCTTTTGTCTTTAATTTTAGATCAAAAAACTGTCAGAAGCACACTGACAATACCATCTAAATTAAAATGTAATGATGATTATATGAAAACTGTTTATCTGTAGTTGTTTTATTAGTAATGTAACTTGTTAGTGACTAATCAAGATGTCAATGGCAACAGAATCTCCATATTACAAAAAAAATAGTTTGCTGACCCTATGGTATAGTCCTACAGACCTGGGGAATTATATTACAACCTTTACCCCAGCCTAATATTGCTTTAAGGCAAACAAACAAACAAAAAACTCTCAAAGGAACAATGTAAGGAACAACTGCCAGATTTAAATTATGTCAAACAGTAAAAAATGGCATACATGGAGATAAGATTTTTTTGTGCAACAGCAACGATTGAAGAGAAAAATGGAAAGCTTCATCACTTTATACAATATTATTTTTAGTTTACAAAACCTTCATCATGGTTAAGCTGAGAAGTAAGTACTGTATATGTAAATGACCACCCAGCCCGATCTGCAGGAAGATTGCCCGCTGAGGTCCCCTCTACTTGCATCTAACCAGCTGCCACCTACCAGTCCGGCCAGCGGGTCCCCCCCCAACCCGCCACCACCCATGGCTCACCCGCCTGCCGCTGCTGCCTGTTTGGTGGCTGTACTGAAACCTAGATGGACTCGTGCCTGTCTGACACTATTAATATCACCACTATCAACTTTCTGTTGTATCTGCTTTGGTAATTTTTATCATTAATGTTTAAAACAGTCTGGCCAGAGGAGGATGGGTCCCCCTTGTGAGTCTTGGTTCCTCCCAAGGTTTCTTCCTCCAGCTCTGAGGGAGTTTTTCCTTGCCACTGTCGCCGTTGGCTTGCTCACGGGGGTCTTTGACGCTTCATGTTATTCCTTCCTTCTTCTCTGTCTCTGTTCTTTATTAAGTACTAATTATGTAAAGCTGCTTTGTGACGACAACAGTTGTAAAAAGCGCTATACAAATAAATTTGACTTGACTTGACTTGACTATATTATGAATTATTTGGTAACTGTTTTGTTTAGCATATCTTCTGGAGTCCCTTCTGGGTTCACATACAGGGTCTAACAAGTTAAGTGAATGCTTCATTGTGTGTGTGTGTGTGTGTTTGTGTGTTTACCTCTGAAGCATTGACTCGTCCCTCCTGGAAAGAGCAGCTTGAAGGATCGTGTGTGCACAGATTTCGGTACTTGCACCAGTGGCAGCGGAAGGAACTGGTCACACAGGACAGACACCTAAATGCATACACAGATAAAAACAAACAAATTCTGCTTATTATTCCACCTGAAATCCTGCCTATCACTCTTACATAGAAATTGAGCTTCGATTTTGACCTAAGGTCAGTTTCACTGTACTTTTAAATCAGAAACTAAGAAGCAGGTCTCAACTCAGCATGTAAAAAAGGGAAAGAAGCAGACTGCCATTGCTCTGCCCGAGAGCATTGCAGCCTCATGGGGAAGTGCTCAAATATTCATAAAGCAAACATATCCACACACCTTCTGTCAAGCTCTTGCTAGGAAGCTGCAAATCCAGAATTCTATTCAATCACACTATTGATGCAAGAGGGTTCCAAGCAAGGCTTTTTGACTGACCATCTGACTTACAATATGTTAATGTTTATTCATACACTCTGCATGAGGTGACAGCAAAATGTGTATGGCCATGAAATATACATGAGAAAAACAAAAAAACAACTGATGAACAATTATATGTTATAAGACAGTTATAGTCAGTTCCCAGTACGGGCTGTTAGGATTGTCAAACATTGTTTACTGTTGTTAAACTCATTTGACAATTGAGATTTCTGCAATGTATTAATTCATGTTGTTCGCCCATGATGGTGTTTTGTGGTCAAGACCCCCCCACCCCCACATACACACACACACACACACACACACACACACACTTCTCATCCCAAGTTGTGTGTTGAGCTTGGAAATATGTCACAGTTCAGAAGGAAAATTTATTATGGATCCGTATTGCGCATTAGCACAGTACTGCGCGAGGTGATAAGTGGAAGGACACCCTTGGTAGTATGGGTTTGCATTCTGCAAAGCATGAGGTTGTATAAATGTGGCCAGTGGCTCTCTTTTTGAGCAGAGTGAATTTCTTTTTCAGTTCATACAGAATACAAATGGGCTTCAATCAGAGTGAATGATGTGACGGCAGAAAGAAAATGGCATGTTTTCCTATATGGAAGAAAGAGAATAAGATACAGCCACAATAGTGTGTGTGTGTGTTTGTCTAACGATGACTCAAAAAGCCTCAGGAGTGGATCCAGTCAGATCTAAAAGCACTATGTAGGATAGGAACATCTATCTTCTACTGTTTTTCTCACAAAAAAAAACCTAAATATAGTCAATTTGCCAAAGCGCTTTGCTATACTTTAGCTACAAGGATAATTATCTTGCTTATAGCCACTTTGGCATTTCCTATCAAAATGAACAAATGTACAGACAAATTTCAGTTTTCATGATGGCTGCTTCTGCTGTTATTAGCAATGTAATATACAGTGTTGTGCACAATATCAGATATTTTTAGGGGTATTATGGTTTACGATTTGGGTGGTTTAGTATTAGCTAGGTAGAATGTGAAGAAAGCAACAAAAATCCTCAAATGCATAAGGCTAGGTTTCGTTTCCTGTGGAGGCAGATATAAAACAAAAAGCAAAAGGTAAAGGCAAAAAGCAATTAAATTATGTAATAATAATAATAAAAAATAACATAAAAAAACGTACTCACTTTGTACCACTTGGGCTATATTTAAACACTCAAAGCCCTATTATAGAAAAAAACCTGATCTTTTCTGATTTAAAAGGTGGAACACAATGGTATGCATCTGCATGCAGCAAACAGTAACGTCCATACCACAGCAGGATGAATACATGTACTGATACAGCCCTAGATATTTCAGTATTAAGCTTGACCTTCCTTTATATTTCAACAGCTTACATTCTTTTCTTAGAAGTTAGATCTTTTTCTGATTCTCACCATCCGAATAATTTTAAACAAATTTAATAATGTTGAGATTTAAATATTGTCTTGTTGAGGGTGGACAAGCTGTATTGTCAGAGAGTTCTTGATGCATTTCTGGGTTAAGCCTGTATGGACTCTAGGCTTATCAGCTTTATTCTGTAAAAAATAAAGTACTTTTCACTGAAATAGTATTCAATGCAACAGCAATGAATTGTTACAATTGCTGGCAGGCAGGGACTGAACGCAAATGAGCAGTTGCTCATTGGCTCGTGTGTTTGGACACACCCGACTGAGCTCTAGCTGGGAGCGCACTGATGAGCCGCCTGCACTGTGGAGTTCTTAATCACACACCTCACACACTCTCCAGTAGTCCGCATGGGGCCTCTGGACCAAGCAGAGCAACCATTTAAGGGATTTAGGGAGGGAACGGGAGGAGAGAAGGGAGGAAAGGGAGGGAAAAGAGGGAGGGATTGGAGAATGGTGGGGAAGCTGGAGTGCGTGCCAAGTGCTTAGCCAAAGTCAAAGAGCGGTGAGATGAGATGAGACGCAATGCTATGCCACCCAGGAAGAAGCATTCTGCTCCAGACTGCCCACCTATCCATAATCCCCCTCAGGCATGGGCACAGAGAGACAGCTGGTGAGACACACAAGGAGGGCAAGAGGATGTGCGTTTGTGCTCAGTGTGTGTGTTCGGGGATTACCGAAGGGATTGGATACAGGGGGTTTGTTTGATTAGTTCCAGATCCGCTGGATGTTTGTCGGACATGCTACTGCGAGAGAAAGCAGCATAAGAAGAGGTGCAGTGGAACAACAGGGGAAAAAGGGGAGACATGGATGAAGGGGGGGCCTTAAAGAACCAGCCAATCATTTCCCACTGTGGCCACCACTTCCTGTGTCATTTCAGAGGAGCTTCCAGCCAATCGAGTTCTTTTATATCCTGTGTGGAGGAGCATCTGCTTTCCACAGACGGCACCTGATGCCATAACCATATGAATAGGACAAAAACACCATCAGCTATGCCCACCATATGCAAAAGTACCTGGGAACATTCAAAATAAAAAGGTAATTATCAGGGCATAAAGTGTTTTGCTAAAAAATAAATAAATAGATACATAAACAAATGAAAATAACATAAAATATCTAATATTAGTATTTATTTAGTTAATTAGTATTATTTTATATTTTATCATTGTATGTTTCTTTGTATTTATTCTAATAATATACAGTGAGCAAACTTATTACTTAGATAAAGAAAAAATTACTGTACAGGCACTTCATAGGTACACAGTTACTGTCAGTACATCTTTACCTATACCTATACCTATACCTACTGTGGTCCCTATGTTGCTATAAGAAATTTGTCAGTCATCTATTAGTGGGATTAGAAAGGGACAATACTATGACTGCTGGTGACCACATATTAAAGCAATAATATGTAGCATTTTACCTTAAATAACAGCGTTGAAACTACTGTTCCATTGACCTGTAACATGGAGAACAGCTTCTCTGACATTGTCACTATGGACTTTGGCATGCCCATTTCTGCACTGTATAACTTTGGATGAAGTAGGCTGGACAACACTCACAAGAACTATGTTACACTGCACAACCTGAATCATATCTATAATATCAAATCCTATAATATTACTCCGCCGCCTTAGTCCACATGCTTCTTTCAGTGACACTTCTGTATCATCAGGTGGTTCAAATGCGCAGACTACACTTTCTAAATGTAGGGGGAGCCCAGGAGCAAGAAATGACAGTTCTTGCATAACGCTGTCTTAAGGCACCTCAGAGTCACTGATGAATTGAGAGTAGTTAACCAATTAAAAATATCAAGCCAGTATAGTTCCTGAGGTCAGAAACTGACCAATGTTAAATAGTTTGAGGATCGAGGGCTAAAAGTGTGCATTTACTTTAAATTTACATTGTCTGTAACTTTACACTCCAAAAGAAGTACCAACAATGCATTCAGTCGCTAGTACAGTGTGCTAAAAACAGAGGATGGTGGTGAGGGTAGTTATGCACAGCATCTGATAAAAGGCCATGCATGATTCTACATGAAGGTAAGTGTACTTTGTAAACTGCCAGTTCAGTGTATACACATTCACACTCACAGATGCACGACTGGTCTGTTTATGGCCCAAGATTCAATCTGACTCCCAACACGCTGGTCGCCCCATCGAAGCGGATGAGGTGGAATTGAACAGAGTGAAAAAGCAGTGTTCCGGATCAGGCATGAACCCTCTGTCCACTTAGAGCCAGGAATTCAGACATTTTCACTCCAGCACTTGAGAAATGTCAAGCAATCAGACTGTATTAGCTTTAATGGGTGCCTTTTATAGCAGCGGGGGCCAATGGCAGACAAGGCAAAGTGCCTAGCGGGAGGCTAGGCTAGCCAGGACCACATAGCCCATCTACTGCAACTCCGCTAGGGGGTTCTCAGAGTTTTTTTCCCCACGCAGTCAGCTTCAGCTGTACAAGAACTGAACTCTGCATCAAATACAAATCTTATTCCGGTAAGCCCTCTGGGTCTGAAATGCTTACCGCGATTCATTTTACCTAACGCTCTCAAAACGTTGGTTGCGTAGCTAAAGATTGCTGAGACAATGCTGACACCCCCTCTAAAATGTTAGCAAGGGAGAAACAGCAGAGAGGTAAGACCTTTTATGTACTTCTCAAAAGCAATGCACAGGGCGAACACAAACATGACCTGGGGTAGAGCGCACACTGTCATATTTAAATTATGAGCTGTAGCACAACACAGAATTTCACAAGCTCACGAAGGAACAGATGATTTTGAAAGGGCAACAATATTGACAGCTTTGATTTATGGCTGTCGAATAATGCTTTAATTACATCACAATATTTAGGGCTTGTCAATAAACAGAGAGGCGATGAAGAAGAAACTGCAGTGACAGCATTTGTCACTGCATTTGAATTTGAGGCAGAAAGGCCATTGGAATTCACAGGCTGTTGATGAGAGAGGATACTCACAGCTGGTGCACACTGCAGTTGTAGAATTTAACCTCGGTGCTGATCAGCATTTGACCTGTCTCCTTTGAGTTTAGCCGAAGCTCCACGCCAGACCAATCTGAGAGAGAGAGAGAAAGAGAAATTGATTGATTTAGATTATATACGCATTTCACAGTTTTGTCTTACATTTTAAGATTATATTTCTTTGTGTTACATATTAGCTTTCTGAGGCACAGTTACTACCTTCTTAAATGAAGGCTTTCCCAAATGATGTAATACTATATTTGTGGCAGCCTACAGAAACCCTAACCTACAGGAGCCAATGGAGTGCACACATACATTCATAACAACAGGCACTGCAACACTTACACCTTCAGATTTAGTTTTCTGACCATTTGTTCAATAGTTGCTGATCAGTTTGTTTACTCTGGCAATGCTGTTTATGTTATGAATTTGGTTGTTTAAATATCTGGCAACATTTAGGTTATTCCGAAAAGGAGATGATTCTTTATAACTGGTGGTCAGCACAAATGGGCACACTCAAGCTGCCCCGAATATCACACACATTTAGCTAGTTACACATGGACATAGATTTGTTTGAATTACAGCTGCCGAAAGGATACTTTATTATCAAGCTAAAATTGTATAATGAGGACACAAAGCGGCACATTCATGTGCACTGAAATGGAATGTGAAAAACGATTATATTTTTATGTCACGTTTAGGCAGAAAATAGGAACTACTTTCATGCTGTAATGTGAACCCTGCATTTGCTTAGTTCTCACTCTAAGCATGGTTATGGACTACCATGGAGCGCCAGCCACCGCATTTGGCAAGGTGGCGGAAAACATGGAGAGTGGAGCGTTGAAGAAAACGCTCAATAAGCAGCCAGCTCCTCACACTCGAGCAAGCGCGAGCGGGCAGTCGTTCAGCAAGCATACCACGCGTGGGAGTGAGCCGCGACCCGAGCGCTCCCAACTCTCCCTCACACCTGCTCTCTGCTTTCTTCTGCTTTACAAAATAAAATCAACACATAGCGGGGTGGCAGTTATTTTTAATCAGCTTCAGAAGCACCTCTCTCTCACACATGCACGACAAACAATGACTGCGATTCCCATAGCCCCTTTCAGCGTCTCATGGTCATTCTGATACATGGAAGCAGATCGGACCGGCCAATGCAAATGGATGATCCGGGTTCAGAGCATGTGGCCTCACATCCACAATGAAGGGGACTGAAATGATTGGAAAGGTACAGGAATGGCTACAAAACAGGCATGTGCTACAAAAATATAATGGCATTTTATTCTGGTGTATGTTATTATAAAGAAAATACATTGCTTTATATTGGGGAATGGTCAAAATCATTTCATCAATATGAGGCACACAGCCTTGACTTCCCATCCCCCTTTTAGAGTGTGGCCTTGCTCAACTAATAACTCCACATATGATCGATGTTCCTGGACTATGCTTAATAATATACACTCCCTGATGCAGCTGAGGGAGATGGAGGGGAAATATGAGGATTAGATGACATTTAACTGAGGGGGCTGGTTGATTGGGCTATACTACCAGTGAGGTGGAGGTGGATTGTGGATACACAGATCTGTCATTTACCCTGGAGAAGGTGGTGAATTACAGTGGTTCAGACAGGGACAGTGCCTGTGATGACCTGGTGCTGCAGAGATTATTGCAAGGGTGAGTGAATTAAACATATTCAGGCTCATTTGTAGCATTTCCTTTAACTGAGATTAGAGCATTGCAGGAGTAATGTTGTGAGTCTGATTACCTAGTCCAACTACACTATATGGACAAAGGTATTGGGACACCTGCACATTATACCTACAGGAGCTTGTATGACATCCCATTCTAAATCCATAGGTCTTAATATGGAGTTGGTCCCCTTTTTAAAGCAATAACAGCAGGATCAGAACTCTGCAGTTATTGAGGCAGACTTTTATACACTATGCATCTCAGCACCCGACAACCCCACTTTGTAAACTTATGTAGTTCCTAAAAGCTTCCACTTTTTCAATAATACCACTCACAGTTGATGGTGGAATATCCAGGAGAGAAGAAATGTCATCAACTGACTTGTTGCAATAGTGGTTATTACAGTACCAAGCTGGAAGTTAGTGAGCTCTTTAGAACAATTTTTCACAAATATGTGTAAAGGCAGATGGCATGGCTAGGTGTTTGATTTTATACACAAGTGGTAATGAAATGGAATGAAACACCTGAATTCAATGTGTAAGAGGTATGTCCTAATACCTTTGTCCATGTAGTGTAGTTCACTTTTTTAGTATTTATAGTTCTCATCCAATTCCTAGCTATACCTGAGACTTAGATTTGAGCTCCCAGAACTGCCCGTAAAAAGCTGCTGTCCCTGAAGCAGACTGCACAAGGAAAAGGGCACTGGGCGCATCACCTGTAATAGGTGTAAGCGTGGATGGGAGCACGGCTTTAGCCCCTGGGTTGACCCGGGGTCAGTGTGAGCTCATTACAGCTGCAGCTCAGTGTGGCCTGCAGGATCGATGGCAGGGCCCGAGCGTGCGGCCTGGTGGACCGCGTTGAGTGAAGCTCTCATTAGGAGACAGCATAGCACGTGTCTGAGGAGCTCTATTAATAGGACATCTATAAGAGAGCATAGAGAAAACCACACCTCCAGGGAGGAGGCAGCACAAGAGAGGAAAGAGGAAAAATAGGAAGCAGAAAGTGGGGAAACGGATAGATGAAATATGCATGTAGTTGGAAAGAATAAACAAACAAGGCTTTGTGGGTGGGGGTGGTTGTGGTGTGGGTGGATAACTAGAGATAGAAGGGTGACAGTGGGCAAAGGCAAACTCGGCAAGGAGTGGAGAGAATGCTCAATTTAAAGACAAGGGGCCTTCTGCTTCTTGAGTTACAACCCCACTAAAGTTAACGAGTAATGGAAGCTTATGATAACCATTTAGCATTAGGCAACAAAAACATTATGCCCTGTCCATTTGTTAAAGGGGAAGTCAACAGATTTTTTTAAAGGCGTCTGAATTATTCATAATTAGAATTAAAAAAGTAAAAGTGGTTTGGCATCAAATGCTCCAGATGTCTGTAGAGTTTAATGCACCAGCTACATTACAGAAAGTTACACCTTGACCAGATGTTTTAGGTTGCCGTTAACAAGCTTCTGTTAGAATTCTGACCACTTTTCTTGGCAGAATTTGAACAGTTCAATGAAATTTGTTGATTTCCTGGCACAGACCAAACTTATAAACACAGTCCTGTATTTCCAACAAGATTGAAGTCAGAATGTTGAGAAGGCCATTCTAAAAGCTCACTGTTTTATTCATTCCACAACCTCCTTTGGTGTTTGGCTGGGGGTCATGTGTGAAATTCGGACTCAACCATGATGAGTGTATATACATTTCTGACTATAATTGTAGTTTTAAGATGAAAAATTCTGGCTTAAAGGCTTGCAGGCCCACTTGGTTTGGATGGTAAATAAATATAGACATTGCAACCCCCAGGTACCTATTACCACTACTTTAAAGAAGTCTGACTTGGTAACTTTCTTTACAATTCAGGTATACAAACTCTGGACTGATGAAATTCCCTGTTAAATAATCTCAAATAGACAGAAATGTAGTTTCTAATATCATATGGACACAAGTCTGGACCAAATTCTGGTTTCAAGATGGATTTAATATCTACTTCTCTGCCAAACTATGACTTTAAACCAGTACCTTGGTCAGTGGGAATAATGGGGACGTCTTTAGCAGCTGGGGAGATGCAAAGGATCTGATTGCCGTCCACCGTCCCTTCCACCTCTGTGAGGTTCCCGAAGGAGCAAGTAATTCCAGCGGATAGATCTGGAACATCAGTCACCTTCACCAGCAGCTGGAAGAGGAATAAGAGGAAAAGGTTAAAATAGTTGTTTTTTATTTGATACTGATTAATTTATTTGATACTTGATACTGCAAGTACACAGCAGATGGTCCCCGCATAAGGCAGTGGTGTGAACTTCCAGCCTAAGATGCTAGTGACATTGCATTGTAAACTGAGCAGAAAAGCTCTTTTTTCTTTCTTTTTTCCCTAAAAAAAAGAGATGAAAATGGACATCTGACAAATTCAATCAACTTCTTGAACTTCTCTCACTCAGTTCTCAATAGCACACACTCACACCCACACAGACACACTGCCTTTTGAAGCCTTCCTCTAGGGAGCAGTCCCACACAGATGCTAGAGCTCTCTATAAATAAATATTTTCCAGCTCCTCACTGAGCTGGGCACTCCACGCTTCAGCTTTGTGGAGGAGCCTTAGTAATGACTGGGCTGGCATTTGTAAAGGCTTTCTGTTTTACCTGCTTTTCTGAAGGTTGCCATTGTTCCGCTTGACTAGCACCTAAAACAGTGAGGACACGGTGTGGACTGCAAGAGCTAAAGCTATAATGGCTCACCAATGAGAGCCTGACAGCAGCACTAGCTGTCGCACAGACTTTCTGTGCCCTTTTCATCCAGTCTTCTCACACACAAGCACGTCCACTAATTATGAAGTGCAGAAGCCGACCCGTCTATGTGCTGATTACACAAGTTGTTATGTGGGCTACGCACGCGAGCACACACACACTACTAGACTTGCACAGTAAGAGGGAAAGGCAGTGGGGAGCCACGGCTGTGGAGCATAGCTAATTGGTAATCTTGAGAGATCTCAGAATGAGGGAGATTTTCCAAAGCAAAGCCTGTTAGAGCAAATGTCTGATTCGGGCGTTCTAAACTGTGAACTTCACGATAAGAGAAGCCAACAGCGAAAGAGTACTTATGCCATATGCATACACCAATATATCACCAAAGGATCATCAGTGATGTATGTTATAAGAAACAGTGGTGGCTCAGCGGTTAGAGCCCTGGACTATTGATGACAAGAGCCCAGCTATGCTTTCTGTAGGCTTTGATTCTCAGACTGATAGATTGATAGACCTAGCCTAGTACTCCCCTCTGTCTCCTGACACTGGGAAGTTAAGAACTGATATAAGCCTCCTCCAAAACATGCATAGTCAGCTTCTTTTCGAACTGTCATCGATGCAACTTCACGGGAAAACCAATGTGCTCGGAGAAAAGCGCAGGGAACCCAGTTCTTGGTTGGCAGACGCCCATGCCAGCCCGAGAGAGAGAGAGAGAGCGAGAGAGAGAGAGAGAGAGAGAGAGAGAGACATGTTCTCTCCCAGAGAGAAAGGCCAATTGTGCATTGCTAGGACCATTACACAATACTACAATCACTGGGAAAGTAAAAGCAAGCCTGTGCTTCCTCCAAGACACATGAGTCTACCACCATCTTTTTGAACTGCTGCTAAAACATAAAAACATTAAACATGAAAAAGCTAATCATCCCTGGAGAAGAGTGCTAACTGCTGATTCTTTTATGACAGCTTATTCTGAGTAATGGGAAAGAGGAAGGGTAAAGTTACCCACCCAGACTGGAAGGCCAATAATGCTCTCTGGGTATCCCAGCCTGGGATGGTTGCGACAAAGTTTAAATGGTTGGACATTTGTCTACTTACAATAGTGAGGAATCCAACCAAATGTGTGAGTAAAGCCGGTCTCAACTTGAGACTTGGAACTTCCTGTCCTGTTTGCTTTCTTTAATTTTTTCCTGATCTGTCAGTCATGTGGATGCACATGCTAGTCAGAACTGATCAAGCATAATCAAGGAAAGCAGATAGAACAGGAAGTTGCATCCAACTATTTGGAAGAAGCTGTTGTTGTCTATTTGTTGGGACATTCCTGAATTCCTCCAGGGCAGGCTAGACTTTGGGCTTATATCTGTGTAACTCAGAAAACCTGATTTGTAAAAACAATCCATGGAGCATCCGCATGTAGTAATGATGTTTTGTTTTTTTTGCTCTTTTCGTTGTGCATTAGCTCTCTGGCCTTTTCTGCTTGTGTGTGGGTAGAGGTGTCTAATTGCCAGCAGCATTTTTAATAAAGGTAATTTGATTCTTTTCGCTGCTTTTCTCGTACTCCTGTGTGGACGGGCTTTGTTGTCATGACGATAGTTTCCCATTGCTGACCCTGCTGCTGTTGCCTGGCGGAGTAAAGCAGAGCAGCTTGTTTACCTCCGTCACTGCATAAGCTCTCAGCACTTCACAAACTTGGTTTTATTCGGATACTCAAAGCGTGCAGCCTTACCCAACCAGCCAAGTGCTTTGGTATGTGTGTGTATTTGTCTGTTTAAGGGAATAAAATTATGGCAGGATGATTAACTGGATATGGATGTCCCCAAAAGGCCTTAAAATAGCTTTTATTTAAAACTGCAAATGAACAAAGGCCTTTGCTTTTGTTTACTGAGAGTAACATGAAATATAACATTAGATGTAAAAGCAGTCAATTGGATTATCATTTTAAATACATGGATACATGGACTTGGAAATACAATGGAACACAAACATTTATCAGTGCTCCTCGAAGAATGATCCAAAAGGAGTGTGAGAGAGACAGAAAGGGTTGATTTTTTTAAAATAAAAGCTTAAAAAAGAAAAGAGAAAAGAAGAGACTGAAAGCACTCTCTCTGGCCGTCCTTAACCCGGCACAGAATACACGCCAGCCTCTCCTCAAACAAAACTCCCACATCAGCCTACACACACACATTTTGGCATCTCACCCACACATGCACCTTGCCTCTACTCACTCAGTCTCCCATCCACCCACACTGCGCATTACCGCTCAACCGAAAAGCGGGCGAGATAAACAGCACATCAACACATCTCCATACAGAACGAATTTAGGCAATTTGTGTGTACAGTCACTAGAGAGAGCAACAGACTCCATAGCTATTTAAATGTTGAAGCCTGGCTGAGAGAGAGAATGTGAGAGAGAGAGAGAGAGAGAGAGAGAGAGAGAGAGAGAGAGAGAGAGAGAGAGAGAGAGAGAGAGAGAGAAAAATTCTCCTCTACTGTTTAATCCTTCCTGAAAATTCATTTGACCTATACTGGTAAGATGTCTAGAAATGCCTCTGAATGTGTGTGTCTGTGTGTGAATCTCACCGGTACACTGGGTTCGGAAACTGCAATGCTGTCAGGGTACACGGTGGCCTTCATGCACTGGTTCAGAGTGGCTGCGAAACGGTAAGGTTCATTGGCTCGTTCACAGCTATCTCTCTGAGAACACCTGTGGAGAAGGAGGAAATAACTCATCAGTAACACTGCTCACTTAACATGGCAGGTCCAAAAGAATATCAGCATTGAATGGTCTGTTTCATTATGATGATTCCTTATTGCCATTCAGTCACAGTACACAGTAGGGATCGATATGGAAATTGTGGAAATGACGCATAAACACTTAGGAGTACTGGGACTTTTTCCACCTGGAATAGAAGATATGTATCTATTGGGTTCTCTTGAACTGTCTTGCTATGCTACTTAGCCGAAGCACACAGCAGCTGTCCGTGGTCCTGAATGCACTTTTGCCACTATCAGTAGATCTACTGACAACCCAGATAACATATACGCAGCATTACACACTGGTTAACCCTTTAATGGCAAGGGAAAAAGTGGCTGCTTTAACCTGCCTTTTAACTGACTTTTATACTTTAATGATGTGAGCTGCAATGAAAGAGCATGACTTTTCAACAAAGGCTATAGGTTATTATTATGTGTGTGTCACAAACTAGTATTGTGAGCAAGAAAACAAGGATCAAGGAATATGCTTTAGACTTCATTCATGTTTTTTCACTTCACAAAATAAATCCTTTATGATTTAAATGTAGTTCTGAACGTGTACACGCTTAGTCACATTGTACTGCACCCAACATGGGCATGAATGTGTCTCAACTACTCTGGGGCTGATTTTAATAAATTAAAGGGAACACTGTGACAAGCCTCCAAATGTATGGCAAAATAGATAAGATAAGGTTAAGAACACTCCTGGGAATGATATGGTGTCAGTGGAGTCTAAAGAATTCAGATCAGTAGTTAATGTGTCAACGGCAGCTCTGCGTGTGAAACAGCGAACAAGAATGGGAAACTAGTACTCTTTCAGGGTTCAAAAGATCCTCGGTCTCTGGAGTACTCCTTACAGCGAATGGTTCAACTCAGAGCTCGCCATGGCAGAAAAACGCATTAAAGGTAATTTGAGTACTTGCTGTAGGGGAGAATGAAAGCGGGCCATGTAAGTCTGCGAGGAGTGCCACTATCTGATAACCAAATAGCTTAATGACTACAGTAAGACCTGCTTTCCATAGTATTTAAGTGTTAAACTGCTGTACCATCTGGCAAAATAAAAGAAGCCAAAAGGACGGCCCACTGCTTTCTAATGTAAGTGTGTTTTGAGTCAACAGGTTTTGTTTTGTTGTTTTCCAATTATTAACAACTATGATAAAGGTGCGGCAGGTATTAGAAGCAAAAAAAAAATGTTGAGTATGCCTTTCAACCACCCAACGAAAGGTTCTTTAGGCATCACTTTACAGAACCCTTTATTTTAAAGGGTACATGATGCACTGTTTTGTTTCTTTTAATTGTATGCTTATGCTTTTTGAAGCCTCTCTTTGTTTTGATGTTCACTTGTTTCCTCTATCCCTTTTTTCCTCGCTCCCTTTCCATCTCTCTTTTTCTAGCCCCAGCCTTTCTGACAGGGAGCATGTCGACTTGCAATTTGCCACATCTCTTTTACATCCCTAATGCTCCAGGGAAAATGACACTTAATGTGCTTTCAGATGTCTAGGATGGCTTGTGAATACTTTACCATCTGAAAATGTGTGTGTGTGCGTGTGCATTGCAACTAAGCTGCCAAAGCATTGATTTTTATTTTGGGGGTGGAGAGGGTATGGGGATGCTGCGGTTGCCATGGTGCTGATAGATGGCCATTAAATGTGTGTGTGAATGTTTATATGTGTGTCTGTGTGTGTGCGTGTGTGTGTGTAGTTAGAGATCCTCCTCTCCTTTCTCTCATTAATTGAAGTGTGTGCCCACCCCACCTGCCTCTCAGTGTCAGTCTATCTGGCCCCGTATGTCTGTGTGGCTGGCTGGGGCTTTGTCTGTCTCGTGGCGGCTCAGGGCCGTCTAACAGGCTGTGTGGATTGCTTTTATAGGTACAGACCACACACACACACACACACACACACACAATTCATAATGAATACACACGTACACACAAACAGCCAGAGAAAGAGAACAGTGCAGATAAAGGCTCCATCTACAGAGACTTGTGTTTGTGAGTGAGGCAGCTTAGGACTTAGGGGTGTGCAAGTCAAAATATCTGGATTTCCTTTTTAGAACACACTAACTAGCCCTGGTAATTAACAGAGTTGCGTCAGGTGTATTTTATGTGCCATCAGCCCTCTGGGACGTGAATTGAAGAGCCTTGCTAAAGCAGGTGTCACATATATGTACTTTTTCTTATCTTGCTGTCGTTTGTGCGCCTGTGTGTTCAACTGACAAGGAAAGGTAATGGTGGTGGTGGGCTAACCTTTGGGCTTTCCTCTACTGCCTGCTTTTAGCCCTGTGTTTTAGACAGGCAATTACATTGTCTTTTCACACACAAAGCCCTGCATGCACACGCACACACACAAGCACACACAGATACTTGACAAGCGGAGATAGATGACAGAAAAAATCCTTTCCTTGCTACCATCTTCCCCCGTTCCCATCCTTTTCCCATCCTTGGTCCCTGTAGTGCTGAAAGGCGTGTGGTGAGGCAGCCTGATTGACTGCAGGCCGCCTCAGGTGTGTATGCATGTGTGTGTGGAAAAAGGGGGTGGGTTTGGTGGACATTTTAAACAGCGAGGGAGAGGGGAACAATTACACACCCAGACAACATTACTAAGGCTTTGTTGAGACAGAAGACAGACAGCTAAGCTAGAGGAGAGGAGAGAAAAGTGGAGGAAATAAGAAGGTTTGGGGGTTAAGTAATGTAACGTATAAAGGAGAGCAGGTCTGAGTAGAGAGAAGAAGAGCAGGTTTGCGAAGAGTAAAGAACAGCAAGTTTGAGTAGAGAAGAGAAAAGCAGGTTTAAGTAGAGAAGAGCAGGTTTGAGTAGAGAGAAGGAGAGCAGGTTTGAGTAGAGAAGATGGGAGCATGTTTGAGTAGAGAAGAGCATGTTTGAGTAGAGAAGAGGAGGGTGGGTCTGAGTAGAGTAGAGGAGGGTGGGTCTGAGAAGAGTAGAGGAGGGTGGGTCTGAGAAGAGTAGTGGTAGGTGAGTTTGAGTAGAGAACAGCAAGTTTGAGCAGAGTAGAGAAGAGATGAATCACAGCTCCTCCATCATTAAACTACTTGCTTTTGCTAATAATTTCACCTTCACCTATTACAACAGTCAAAAGCAGATTGCAGTGAGAAGCAGCACTCTTTCTCTCTCTCTCTCCTCTCACATCCATCTCCTCTCGCTCTTGCCAGTCTCAGCTGTAAATACTCCTTCATTAATATCAATCCTGTCTGCAGGAGCAGGGCGCACAGCCTTACGCACAGACACGTTGTGCCATCCACACTGGAGATCGATATGTAATTAGAAGCCCATTTGGCAAACTAATAGATGCAGCCTGTGATCTGCTTGCATGCTAACGCAGGCCTGCGTGATCAGTGGTCAATATGAACATGGTGAAGACTGAACTGCTGAACTGTGTAATGACCCCAGCGCTATGATTATTGTTATTGTAGTGACTTATACTACTTGAATATGGATGCTTGATTGCTATAAGAGGGCTGGTGAATTCGAGTCCTTCTGATCAGCTGGGTATTGACGGTAGCTTAACCGTTTATGTAAATACCGTTAGGAGGTTAGGAGTAGTGTTGCACTGGACATTCCATGTTCGATTTTGCACTTGCTGCTTTCAGGCTCATAAAACCAAATAACTTTACTCACACTTACTGCTGTCACTCACTGGCCGATCAATAGGGTTCTATCATTAAGTACTGGATCATGAGTGAAGTCATTGTGTTGATTTTTAGGCAAAAGAGAACATTTCTTTGAGGGAAAACTTTAGATTGATGGAAAGAAGAAGACAAAGTATAGAGAGTGAGACAGAAGAATGAGAGAATGAGCGAGGGGGAGAGACAGAGGAGAAAAGGAAGAGAAATGGGGAGAGAGAAAAAGTTTGATATTCAGGGCAGGCTAAGGGTTGACTATGTGGTACAAAGCAAGACTGAATGGAGAGAGGAACTATTCTCTAGAAAACAAAAACACAGAGAGAGAAAGAGAGAAAGATGGATAAGTGAGAGTGTGTGTGTGTTTGTGTCTCCCCACAGCAGAGATCAAAGGCTGGCTCCTGCTGTGAGAATCGTCTCATCTCTGGATCGCCTGCAGTGGCCATGCAAACAAGATGCCAGCTCCGGACTGGACACACACACACACGCACACACACACACACACACACACACACACACACACACCCATTGCATAATCTCTTATAACCCATTGTTAGCCATAAATACAACTCCTTTACACTGTCGTAAAACAGCTACTCCATCCACTCTTCTCTATTTCTGAGTCTGCTTGAGTGCATTACAGAAGATATTTAAGGAACTCCAGTGACCTTTGATCCTGCTGGAGCTTGGCCAATCAGATTGTGCCCAGGATAATAGCATTCTTCACTGGCAAATAATCCGGATTATCTGAAAGCAAACCTTTCCCCTCTCTTTTTCGAATCCTTCTTGCTTTCTCTATCCACTTCTAACTCTATATTCTCCATCAAATCTTCTGAAGCAGTGAATGGTCTGGATCAGAAGGGCGAGACGGACTGCTTATTGTCTTATGATTTATTGCTTAAAGGAGCCTAATGGTGGTCTATTTTAATGTTTATCCAGTTATAAAAGACCCCATTTATCTAGATTGTACCCTGATAAGATGTTTATATTTGGTAGTCAATTGCATCTCAGGTTAGGTCTGACTGTGTGGGAAAGAATGGCAAATATAACTGGTGTTTCAGTTGTTGAATGCATCCTGGAGAGATGGGTGTGTTTATAACGTGGTTTTAAATGTGTCTTGGGTGCATTCACACGATACTAATATAATCCTGATGTCCATGAAGTGACCAGGTGTAAACAGCGTCAAAGTGTTGCAAATCTGATTTAAAAAGATCTGATTTATTTGTGTTCACGCAGCTAAAACCTCAGATCATAAAAAAAAAGAAAAAAACAAACAAACAAAAAAACTATCAGAATGCTTCCACTGCAAGCCTGCAATGCAAATACAGCCATTAGCTTAAACTCTGGGAAGTAGCTAAAGTGTACATAATGCAGGCCGCAGCCAAAGTATGCACTTAGCACTCTTATCCACACCCACCAGTTCTGAGTGTACTTCAGACAGAAAGGTTGTTTTTGCGTCCTGCGATCTAAACGCAGGCTGCTTTTGTGTGGCCCCCGACGGGGCCGAATCAAACTTGCTTCTCTGCCTGTCTCTCTAGACTCTGCTCACTTTTTCTTCCTCTCCTTCTTCGTTTTCCTTTCACTCTGCAAGTAGCAGCTGCCGGTAATTAGAGGGGCTGTCTGCGGATCGCACCACTCTGAGGCAAAGGGGAGGTGAGTGAAAAAGAGAGAAAAAATAGGCAGAGAGTGAGAAAAAGAGGGAATGAGGGTCCTGACCACCTCCTTCAGCTTGGCGCTGGAGCTGGATCATGCTAATGTGCTGCCATGTTCCTAATTACACAGCCTAGCTCAGCCTCGCTGCTATCGAGGAGCTTGGAACATGCAACGAATACTGAGGGAGAGAGGGAGAGAGAGAGACCCATTCACATTCACCCATTCTCAGCATCTGCAAAGGATTGATCAAAGGCGTGAGAGATTATTCATGGAACGCTATCTATCTCTCTCTGTCTCTCTCTCTCTCATATTTGGAGGGAGACTGTCCTGGGGGAAGAGGGGGGTCTTGGAGAGTGAGAAATGAGCAAACATGAGCGAGGAAGGGGGGCTTAATTTCATCAAGTCAACACTGATTGTGGAAAATGTGCCCACTGCGGCCACAGCTGGGGCACACGAGAGAGTGATGCCACGCGGTAAGGAGAGAGAGGTGGGGGAGGGGACAGACAGGACAGAGAAGGACAGAGAGGGAGAGAAACATGAAGAAGGTAGAGATAGATAGCAGTAATGTTGCAGTGCTGCTTTGTGTTGCTGAAAAAGATTCACAGTACACAAGATTCCATGTGCTCTCTTGTGTGTGTGTGTGTGTGTGTGTTTGTAATAGAGGAGTCACTGTGAGCACCATACAGCTTTACGGACACTGTGCAGACACTGTGACAGATGAAAATGTGTTTGAACAAATACTGTGTGTGTTTAAGATTCTACTCAGTTTTAAAGACAATCTGACAGATGTCTGTTTGTGTGTGTGTGTGTGTATGATTCTATACAGCTTCAGAGACACTGTGACAGGTGTGGGTGTGTATGCGTGTGTGCGCATATGTGTGTGTGATTCTATACAACTTTACAGGCACTTGACAGATGTGTGTGTGTGTGAGTGTGTGTGATTTTGTGTTTAATCAGATAACAGTAGTGTAGGCCATATAGCCTTAGTAGAGCCTTTATCACTATGAGCACACTCTTAATGGCCCATCCTGCATAAAGCCAACAATGCAACACCCTTTTGCCTACCCCCAGCCAAGAGTCCAAACATTAATAAAACAATACATTTCACAATCTGATGAGCGTGACAGAGATTAAAACATGCTGAGGCTAATAGCACTTAATGCTACTGTTCTGGCATGCTCCCTGCTAGCGAAGGAGGGGGTCTGGGCTGCCTCGAGAGCAGTGCTGAAGAGAGAGAGTGAGAAAAACAGAGAGGGAGACTGAATTATCTTGCACTCTGGCTATTATTTGTCACCGTCCCGCTGCAGGGGCCATGTAAATTACTTTAAGTGCACTTTTTCACAGCACAGCTGTCATTAAGAAAATGCTAGCAGATCGAGCTGACAGGTCTATTAGGATAAAGGTGTTTTCTTTGTGTTGTAAACGAGAGGAGAGGGGATCTAGCACCCAAAAATGGGACCTCCAACAGGGAAAGGTGATTGATCTGATTTATTCTAGTATAAAATCTTTTGAAACTATCCAGGAGCAATGCTGTTCTGCCTTCCATGTTCTCCTAAACCAGTTTATCTCATTAATCTTATGTTTGATCTTAGAGAAAACATCTGGCATTCTCATCACTGTTTGTCCTGTTTGCCTGAGAAAGGTTTCTCCTTTCCACCTTGTCCTTGGTTCCTCTCAGTCAGTGTTTTTTGTTAAGATCACTTTACAAATAAGGACAAATTTAACTGAACAGCAAGACACAGGAGACTCAAACTGACTGACTTGATGAATATGACTGTGGCTGTCCAAATTAACCACCAGGTGGCAGTCATACACCCTACTCACTATTGGGGATTAGTTAGCGTGCTCAGTCTCTTATGGGAAGTCATACAGTCAAAACCTACGGTCACGTCTTGCAAAATGTGAGAAATACAAGACATGGAAGTGTACAAGTAAACACTTTGTAGAACCTGTAGTGAACACCGCCTGTTAAAACATGCTATTGTCACTGGTACTAGGACCGCCACTGAGACCACAGCTTGAGTGTGTTGAGCGCGCAGAGAGGGCACTTACATGTTGTGCAGCACACACCAGCCACAGTGCGGGTCTCCAGAGCTCAGGCACTCTTGGCACGTCCCGTACTGCTCGCACGACTCGATGGGCACCTGGGTCACCTGCGGAGATCAGACAGTCCGATCAGATTTGATTTTCAAACCTGCACAATACAGTCATTTGGCATTTACTGACAAGTCCAACTGAAGTGTGAAATGTGAGCTTTCATTGACTTCTCATACAGCTGAAGGAAGGATTTTTTTGTTCCTCTGGTCAGACGCAACAGTGGGGCGTTCAAAGTGGGCTGTTAATTGGCTCCAGTGGAAAGCAGATAAGGGTCAGATAGGAGGAATATTGATTCCTGTCATCTCCAGAGGACAGGAACAGCAGGCAACCGCCAAAACACGTCTTTTATTCAGAACAGATAATACACAAACAGACAAATCCAAGGATTGTGATGTGAGTTGTGAAAGATGAACAGTAAAAATATTAATGGACACAAATTTCAGCGTCTTTCTGTGTTGTTCGCATAGGTTTTTAGTATTCACCAATAACCTACATTGAAAAAAAGCCAAAAAACTGAGAAAAGCAAGGTAACATGTCAGCATCAAA
The DNA here is from genome assembly GCF_030463535.1 of Salminus brasiliensis. NCBI lineage: Eukaryota > Metazoa > Chordata > Actinopteri > Characiformes > Bryconidae > Salminus > Salminus brasiliensis. The sequence continues at coordinate 27,687,703 of NC_132891.1, read as the reverse complement.
TTACTTGCTGATTCAGCAAACAGTTTTTTCCGCAAAGTACATGTTTTACATGTTTTGAACAGAATGTTCAAAAACATGTCTTATTGCTGATATTAGAGAGGGTTAGTCAGATCTAGGAGTAGGTTCATTATATATAGAGTTTTAGTATGTATGTATACTGTGCATTTACTCCATGTCTCCATGTTAAAAAAACAAAACAAATCTAAACATGTATGTTTGTTACATTTGGCAGGTTTGGATGACAGATGACAGGCAAGGAGTGTGTGCAGCAAGACAACTGGTGCAGTGGATGTGTGTGTGTGTGTGTGTGTGTGTATTTTGAAGCTTAGCTCAGAGACTAAGCCCAGTCAGTGCAGCTGTGAGGCTGACACAGAACAACTTCAGCACAATGACATTTTGTATGAGCCACTCTCACATACACCCACACACATGTGCATCACACACAGACACATACACAAAAATGTAAATTTAATGTATTGGTAATTGTGTTTACCGTCCAGGGAAGGATTTCTACTACATTTTGGAACATTGCGGATTGGATTGTGTTCAGTGTTTCACAGTTTCCAAGTGCTGACTTTAGTGTGTGGCTCCTCATTCAATTAGGTACAACTACATGACTGCCATAGCCAAAGAAACAATGCAAACTGCATTAGCACACAAAGTTCACACACACACACACACACACACAAACACACACACACACACACACACACACACTGCATTTATTCCCAATCGTTTTGCTTTTTGCTAATGTGGTGCACATTCATAAATGTACGCTCTCTTCAACTGCTGACAAACATGTACAAACTGTTCCTCCTCTCAGAAGGCCTTTTGATGTCTCATAAATGTGAACACACACACACACAGACACACACGAACACTGGAGTGCGAGCAGCAGACAAAGAGCGGGCTCCAGAGACGCTGCTCGTTTTGTCCACTGACCCACTATGCCCCTCACCACTCGCACGTGCATCCTCCTGCTGGCCGCCCGGCAAGCTAGGGCAGCGTTGCTGCGACAACCATGCCACTACCATGCTCCAGCTTTTTCAGTTTTTTTTCTATTAATTCATTTTTAGTTTATTGTACTAACTTTCTTATTTTATTTTATTTTTTTCTGTTCTGATTATACAGACGGAATTTCAAGGTCTTCTTTTGTTCCAAAGAGGCCATAAAGTGCACCTGGAACCATTAAAACAGAGAGAGAGAGACACACACACACACACACACACACACAGGAGAAATATAGCACATTGTGTGAGGGGTCACAAGACTCCTGGGGCCTTTCAAGACATAGGACGTATGTTACTTCCCACCCCCTTATTTTTTTCTGTCACCATTTCTTTACATTGGTATCATCTGTTGATCTGCGTTAAAGGAGAGGTCAGTTATCAGAAATGAAACTCTGTTTTAATGTTTTGTAGTCTGTGAGATCCAAATATATGACTAACCTTGATCCTGGTTTCTCTACCCTGGTCCTGGAGGCACCCTTACCTGCACATTTTAGTAGACTCCCTGCTTTAACTCACCCTTTGATACTCTGAAAGGGTTTGTCAATGAGCTGATTAGTTGAATCAGGTGAATCAGGGAGCAGGAAAAGCACTAAAATGTACAAGGCAGGCCAACAGGACCAGGGGTGAAAAACACCGGTCTAACCAATCCTGCAGAGCAAAGCCTGAATGATCGGATTGGGTGATGAGAACGTACATCTTAGTGCTGTGTGTCTTGCTTCCAGTTTTGAATTTTGGTATCTTTGTCAACCATGAAAACAGATTATGTATTCTATCACTGATAATTTCTATATGCTTGCAACTGCGTGGCCTTGCAGATGTGATTTGATGACATTAAGCACTGCGAAACGTCACAGAATACACGGTAAGTCCAAAGTCAGTGAGACCGGAGGCCGTAGACCGTCTGGCAATGATGTGAATGCTGAGCACCTGAGCACAATCTTGACATAGATTATCTCAGAAAACAGAGACTATAAGTATCAAAAACACCATATTTTTCCTGGATCACAGATTTGACTAAGGCTACAATGGCTTTAGCTAGTGGTCTGGGAGTGGATATAATAAAGTCAAAATTGAAACATAACAGTGTTTGGGGTCTAAATTGGGGTCTAAATCGATACCACTATGGCCTGGGGGTTGCAAGTTCGAATTCCAAATCTGAGAGAGAACAATCGACTGTGTTCTCTTTGGGTGGGTAGATGGCGCTCTTTTTTAAACAATATTAGCCAGCAGAGGCATCTATTAGCTGGTGCGGTGGAGTTAAGTCCTTCCCTTCCTAGTGTAGGCAGCAGTGCTAGTGCGAAGGGGAGTTAGGAACAAGTAGGTCAATTGTCAGTACCAATATGAGAGAAAGAGGCGAAAAATTGGTTTTCAGTCTTTTTTCGTTTATGTGGGATTTGCTTAAGAATAACCAACAGTGTTGTTATCAAACAAACATGTACCAAATATGTACCAAACTATGCTTAGGTTGTCCATTCTATGTTCTCTTTAAACAGGATGTATCCGGTACTACACCTTCAAGACAAATACAAGATAAATAAGCTCTGTTCTAATTGGCTGTCCTGCACTGCGCTTACAAAAGCAGAGTTTATGCACTCCTGAGAACTGTGATGTGAGTGGGCGGTGCTTATCTGCAGTAAGCAAAATGGGCAGGTACATGCAAAGTTGGTTCTCAGAAACAGTATTTACATATAACTTCGTAATTTCTATAATAGCTTAGTATTGTGTACTTTGAAAGTCAAGTGCATTTAAATCCACCAGGCATTCTGTAACTGCTTCTCATCAGAGCAGAAAGCCTTCTGTTCCATTTCTCAAACATTTTTTAGAGAGAATGGAGTGAAAGACCCGGGCTTTGAGTAATGAGAGAGGTGTAATAATACTTAAGGTCCTGCTGTGTGTGTTTGCATATGTGTGTGTGTGTGTGTGTGTGTGTGTGTATGTGTATGTGTCTCGCATGTGTGATGTATAGCCATGCTAAATGTTGCAGTGGAGCTCCACCTGTCCCCCACGAAACAAAGGTAGGCATTCAGCCGTCACTGACCAACAGCCCTGCTGTTGTCTGGTTTTTCATTTCTGCACAATGAATCACACATACACACACACAACTGTTTTTATACGTTGTAAGGACGTGGTGTGGTGTACATGTGTCCCTAGTGTAGTATGTGTAGTATGTATGCAGGCTTATACAAAGGTCTGGACACATATATTACAAATATATTGCAATTTCTGCAAATTTTACAGATTCATTTTTGTCAATTAAAAAAATAACATAAAAACATATTTCAAATGTTCTATTTTGAATAGGGTTATTTTAGCAATAAGCACAGAAGTGCGATCTAAGGAAGTATATTGATGTTCACCTGGAAAATCAACAAAACATGTAATTTGACTAGGGGGTCCAAACCTTTGAACAATTACATATACATTATAACAACTGACCCCAACCCTAACCAACAAGAAATGGTTGACTGAAACAAAGAACTTTCGGGGACATTGTAGGTTAGCCCTGCTTTCCCCAGGAAATCTACAAAGTCAGCATTTTTGTCCTGGAAATGTTCGAAAACAAGCACCCACACACGCATGCAAGCCTGCACACACAGTGTTTACACACGCATACAGTGTCACTCAACACCACACATGAAAGTTAACTGCAGGGGACACCCCCTTCTCCCTATCCCTCCCTCTTTCTCTTTGTGCCCCAGGATAAACAGGTGGTCTAAAGTAATGAGTCCAGCACATACGAGCTGTAGTCCAGCCTGCTATCAAACAACCCGCCAGGGGCCAGGCACACAAAGCAAGTCTGCCTAATGGCTAGACACAACTAAATTGTGGTTCGTCATATTAAGTATTTTTGTTATTTTATTTTTTAATTGTACAACTGTATATACACTTTGATATATATATATATATATATATATATATATATATATATATATATACACATACATTTTAATAAACAAATAATTTGTTCAGATATTTGACACTAATGGTTAATATCTTTGATACCATACAGCTTTCTCCATCAAGTGGAGCCATTGACAGCTATTCTGAAATTTCAAACATTGAATGGACAATGTACTGTGCAATGTCTCCCAGCATCTTACTAACACTAGCCTTCGAGCCTCTGAGCCTGCACTAAGGCAAGACAAACTGTCCCACTGGCAGATAAGAGCTCCCAAGCTCCCTGGTGTAGTCTTTGGGATAGTGCCTTGCAAGCGAAGAGAATGGTCATCACTGATAAGTTAGACTACATCTCCCAGAGTGCCTGTGGGGGGTTAATATTAGTACAGGCTAACTCTCACTGAGGCAGATGAATGGACATGTTAGCAGCTGATAAAAAAGTAATGGGGAAGGGACAGCTGCAGAGCCTGGTGATAAAGCCCCAGCAGGTGTATATGTGTGTGTGTGTGTGTGTGTGTGTGTGTGTGTGTGTGTGTGTGTGTGTTAAGTGCTAAGCAGGATCTTCTTGCTTCCACACTTCCACAATGTGTACACTACTGGTCAAATGTACCAAAGCAAGCGTTAAAAAGATTTTACAATTAATGTAGTTTGCCAACACAGTGAGCCTGATTTAGGTAAAAGCAGCAGTATAAGAGATGCTATGGTGTGACAACAATATTATGAGTCTGAAATTAATGTTTAACTTATTATAAAGGCTTCCACTGATCATGCAAACTTGTGAGGAGCAGTGTTTGAAAGGACAGTTCTAATAAATTAATTTAGTTCCTGACAGAACATTCTATAGTACATTCTGCACAGACTGTGAGCATACAATATGTCATATATTGCCCTGATGCTTCTCATTTGCACTCCCAAGAGCTAAAATAGTGTTATACTGTTGGTAAATATTGTGTCAGCACACGTTTAGCACAGGCTCGTGTTTCCATTTAGCTGCAATGTCTGCTGCTTTTGTTAAACAATAACACATCTCTTGAGACCTTACCGCAAATTTTCATCTGGTTTTTCTGCATCTGAACATAGCGCAATACGTTTATAGAGATCAAGTTTAACCAAACAAGTCCTAAAAGTTTGGTGGCACTGTAAGGGGTTTGTTGGCTGTTTTTTTTTTTTTTTTTTTTAACTGATTTATTCTTTTTTTGTTTCTCCCAATTTGGTACTGACCATCATCCCATCAATTTGTACAATGCTCTCAGCACTAGGAGGATAAGGGCTTAAAACATGCCTTCTCTTCTCTGTTACAAGCGAAGCCAGCCACTGCCTCTATTCAAATTGCCGCCAGACTGGCATTTTTGGGCAGCCAACATGCTTGGAGGAAAGTGCCGGATCCTCACCTCCACCGCACCAGCAAACAGACGCCTGTGCCGACCAACACAGCTTAATAGTGATGCGGTAAGAGAGCACCATCTACATACCTGGAGAGAGCACAGACAATTGTGGAGCCCACTGGATATAGGTTTTAACATTAGAACTACTGATAACTGTTTGCAAACATAAACCATCATCATCATCATTTAGGTCAAGTCTGTTGATTAATTAGACAAAAATAGCAAAGCTATCTAGTTATGCTTATATTTTCAGCACAAGTCCATATAAAACGTTTTCTTTTTAAATCATATGGAATTCATCTATCATGGATAAATGGAAATAAACAGAAAATCCTTAAAAATTAAAACAAACAAACCTCAATAGGCTGAACTGATCAATGTACAATATTTTGTTGTATTTTAAACAATCAGTTCGGTTGAATTATTATCGGTTGAAACAGGTCGTGAAAACTTGTGTAGTTGTATGGGCTGCAAGTTGCACAATTTTGAGAATCCCTGTCTTACTTGGGAAGAGATGCATTTATACAAATGAAGAAAGCAAAATGGTTTAAAAACCTTACTTATAAGGGTGTGCATGTGAGGTAGATATGACCGCAGATATAGTAAAACGATATACCTGCAGGCATTTACCTACACCAGCAGGCATTTAGCTACACCATTCTATTTCATGTTCTCATGTTCTCTTCTATAATCTACATCCATTTCCTACTGAAAAGAGTTTACTTGTGTGTATCATGTATCACAAATGGAAGAGAAGGAAGAAAAAAGAAAGAAAGGGACAAGAATGAGAGATGGGGGCTGTTATAAACAAGCAGAAAATAGTTTGGGTTTGCGTCTAGAGCAGCTGTTGGCCAGCAAACGCTGCAGTCATTCAACACAGTGGGTCAACACAATGAAGTCTGTTCTCCCACCGTGAGCCGCCTGTGTGTGTGCATGCATGTGTCTGTATATATAGGCCTAAATGTGTGTGCAAACACATTCACACTGGACAAAGTGTGTGCTCCTAACAAGTGTATTATAATTTCACACAGCACAGCACCACCACCATTTTTATATAAATATGTGATTCTTGAAACAGCATCTATAATTTCAAACCTATTATGTTAATACTTCTTCCTGATGCTGTCTTCACTCTTGGCACTGGATCATTTCCATAACAAAAGGAGAGAAAAAGAAAAACTGTAATGAATTCTAATGTAATCTAAATGTAACCTTGCAGAGGCAGAGCCAGCGGGAGTCAGCCAAAAGTTGCACTTCTGACGAGGCCAATGTCGCTTTCGGAGAGAGTCGAACAAAATCTGGTAATGTCAGCATCATGTTATGAAAATAGTTGTGCATTCAGGCTGTCTTGTGACAAAATCTGTCACCGATTTTAGGCCAAGGCAATGAACTTTGGAACACTTGAGAAATAACAGTGTCTGTTTTAAGTGTAGCTAGATGTACTAGGTTTGGTAGTAAAGCGATTACTTCATTCCTGCACTTTATGCAGTGTTAACCATTCCCACTCTTATCTATTCCTCTATATCTGGATTTGTTTCTTCATCTTTCATTCAGGTCAGAACCAGCCAAGAAAAGCCCTAAAGAGTGGAGAGTTAAGGGACATAGATTAGTTCTTGGCATAGGCTGGATATTGAATTGCTCTGCATAGATTATTTTGTCTCAATCAAAAATGCCTCTGCTGCTATAAACACCGCCATCAGCCTACATCTGAGTTTACTATAAAGTAGAGCTCAAGTGGTGGGTGATTATCTATAAAAATGTTGTCCACTAATTTTACCCCATTTTCTACCCAATTTTGAAGACCAATTGCCCAACCCCTGTTCATGTACTCCCCCTTCACTACCAATGACCCCAACAGCAGGAGGGTGAAGACTAGCACATGTCACCTCTAACATGTTTAGCCAGCTACCACCTTTTTCCGAACTGCCGCTGATGTACAATCGCTAGGTAGCCAGACGCCTGTGATGACCAACATCACACTAGAGAGGACAAGGTCAATTGTGCTCTCTTGGACCCTGGCTGCTGATAGCAAGCAGCCATCGTCTGACCATAGCAGCAGTGCCTTTGTCCACTGGACTGCTCATTTTTATGGTTTATGGTTTTGTACATACATCTGCAATACAGATGATCACCTAAACATGTGAAACTGGCAGTTAAGATCTGGCGACATATTTTAAAAAAAAACTTTATTAGTTGACAAGAAACACCTGAACACATCATGAGTAAGAGGGAGAGATCAGGTGGTGCAGTGCTGTTAGAGTGAGGTATAGCAGAAGCAAGAAGCAAGCTGAGGATGGATGGAAAAAGATGGGAGCTGCATTGTGACATGGGAAATAAATGCTCACATTAAGTCTCTGCACCTAAGCCTCCAGCATTAGGCTGAGGAATGGTGGGCCATTAGAGAGAAAAATAGAGAGAGGGTTTTGTAGACATATGAATAAATGTAAGAGCTATACATGTAAAGCTCCCTGTAAAAAACAGGGAGAAAAAGAGAGGAGCAAATGATGGTTTGAGGAATGAAGAATGACAAGCAGCCACATTTCAATGCATTGAAGGTGCTACACAAATACAAATCCATCTCATGATTGCTATATAAAAGAACCTCCTGTCCAATCACTGCCTTCGAAACTGCTAATGCATCCAGATGTGCAAGCACACTGGAACCCAGCTCCAAAAAAACAGACACAATCCGAGCCACGGTTACTATAGCAACCTGCCTAGCCTCTAACCCCTCCCACACTTTTCTGAAGGGAGTGATAAACAGCTGGCAACTCTAGGATAGACCGCCACCTTGTACACACATAATGCACACACACATACACGCACACACATACACGCACACATTAATTTTTAATGCGAAGCAGTGAGTCCTGCACTAGCAGCAATGAGAGTTATCGATCATGTCCTCTCAAACAAACAACTACTACTTCTAATACACCCCCGCACATGAACTTACTGACACTCGGGTCTATGGATGCTCCAGGAAAATCGGGAAGGCATGTTTGTGAATGCCCATGTGAACATCAATTACTGGAAACACACAAAGCTGGAAATCAAAAGCCGGAAATGACCGTGCGTGCAAGTGTAATGCAGTTGCACATTTTACACTACCCAAATTTATTCTAGCTTTGCATGCCCATACACAGTTTTTTGCTGTGTGCTGTTAGAATCACAACCAATCTCAGTTCTAAATGAGGGTGTCTATTATTTATAAAAAGTTAAAGCTGAGCATCTCCAGTTGTAAACTGAAGAAGCACACTTCAGATATAAATCATGTCTTGGCTGTTTAACTGAATTTGGTGTCAGTGATAAATTGTGCTTTCTTATTTTTTACCAAGCTGTTCCTTTTAAGAAGAACGGGTCAAATGTGAACACAAAACAAATACAGAAACCTGGTAAAACTGGGATGTCTTAGACTGTCACCAATCTCAATTGTAAAAATGCATGCCTAAAAGTGTCTTTTTACATATCTTAAACATATCCAGATATTTGGTGATGCTTTAGAATGCTGACTTGGCCTACTTTAAATTTTGAGTAACCAACATGGTAACAATCTAAATCCAGTATTGGTTAGCAATGTTAGCCTAGCATCTCTCCAAAGAAGCATGTGTCTGATATCAAGCATGTCTTAGCTGATCAACTGCATCTGGGGTCGTGAATGAATATATATATATTTTTTTTTTTCATTCCTTTTTCAATTCCTTTAAATGAGACTGGGTCAAGTGTGGAGGCAAATGGAAAGATGGCGACAGGTTTTTACCTGAATTCCCTGTGCAACACTAAAGTCTAGATTACAGCCAACAAAGCAAAGTGTTTCTGCAATGAATTAGCTTAAACAGTTAAGCTGTGTGCTTTACACATGATTACAGAGTGGCAAAAATCTACCTCATCTACCCTGAGTAAACCTGTGGCCGCTTCTGTGCAAGTTTGTTTGACATATTGTTTTTATATCATGCATTTTATTTATGCATGACTGTGAAAGAGCCGTTGGACGTTGTCTAAGCATATCATATCCTGTTTAGCAGGAGTTTTGTTGTAAGTCTGAATGTGTATGTCCCAGAAAATCACCGTTTAAGGAATGAATGATGCAAAGGCTAAACATTACTAGTAAAAGTATCCCAGAAATGCATCAAGTGTGAAAAGGGCTTGGGTCACATGATTGATTTACTTATGAAATATGCAAAAAATACTTTCTTCATGCTGCAGTTCTAGCCATAGTTTGCAGCATCTCCACAAACACTCACAAACGTCACATCTAGTGGAAAAAAAAACCCACTGGTGACAAATCCATGCTTGGCTAAGCTGAGGGCAGTGTCTGAGTGACCCCTTCTCCATTCTCTGACTGCCCCTGCCGGCCACTGTGACAGACACACAACGCAGGGGGGGCAGCAGACTAATCTGCTCTTTCAACTCCCCAGGTGAAAGAGAGAGAGCAGAAATGAGCTTTTCACACACACAAACACACACACGCACACACACCACAGTTCCTCAGGCCTTATGGACCACACACACAAGCATCAATTACATACACACACATAAATACATGCTTACTGTATTTTCAGATTTTCAGTTTTCCTAGAGCATAAAACGTTTATATGTGTGCATGTGTGTGTGTGTGTGTGTGTGTGCATGTACTGAAAACTCAATCAAAAGATGCTTGATTGCAAGAGGAGGTCTCGCAGCAGGGCTTCAGTGTGCTGCAGGCGGGTGCGAGATAGAGAGAGAGAATCAGGGAGAGAGACAGCGAGAAAGAGAGAGAAAGACAGGGATAGAGATGAAAGTAGGGAGTTCACTGTACTGCAGGCAGATAGAGAGGGGAGGTGAAATAGATAAGAAGATTAATACTTTTTTCATTGCTTCATTAGAGAGGATGTAAGGCGAGTTAAGGTAATTCATGATTGTGAGGATGGGCGAGCGGGGTTTCTCTTTTCTTGCCACAATCTGTACATAAGATAGATTGCTCCATCATTGAATACACAGAGAGAGAGACTCAGATCAGTGGATATCACAGTGCTGAGCTCTTCTAAAACAGCCAATGATACACTAGCAGGTCTTTAAATGCTTCAAGTGCTGGGTGGGTGAAGGCTAGCATGTGCAGGTGCCTGTGTTGTATGGCATTAATGGGGTTAGAGGAAGGATCATCCTACCAGCCCTGACAGAGCGAGGCCAACAAGTGATAAGTAATCTTCAAAAATTCATATTGTTTAATGTACCCCAACAATTTGAACCGAGCTGTTTTGCAAAGGGAGGGTGCAAGAGCAGAGCTCAGCACTCTGTGGTGCTTGGACCCCTCTGCAAGCTGCTCCTCTCCTATTAGTGCTGTTTGTTTATGGGATCCGGCCAGAGCGCACAGTCTTAGCTCAGCTTAAACATCTCAATGCGCCAGCGCCAGGAGGCCTGCTGGTGCTATAAAAAGCTAGTGAAGCACCCTACCAGAAACACAGTTCCATGCGACATCGTAGAGGGAAAAGAAGGTCACAGACCATAGGCCGCACCAAGATGGGCCTCTTGGAGAAGCTGCGCCACGTAGCTCCCAACCCCTGGGTCATAGCACTTACAACATAAGAAAAAGCTTCCTTGTTACGCGCCATTACTGCATCCTTTATCTTACATTCATTGTTGTAGACTGCAGGATTTGATAAATGACTGAGGAAAGAGCTGCAGCACAAAGCCTGTTGCAGTGAATCAATTTCACTATCAAGCCACATGAAAGAGCCTCATTGTCAGGGTCAATCTTAGGCCCTATTGTTAACCATATAGCTATATACCCCCCATCAGTCTCATGATAAATGGCTACTTTTCATGTCTGTAAACAAGTTTGTAGACAGGGTTTATATATATATATATATATATATATATATATATATATATATATATATATATATATATATATATATAATTTTACAGACAATTTCGCTTCACAGCAGGACCCAAATTACAAATTGTAGAACTGCCCCACTAAGACAATTTAGCTTAGCGAGAGCTTAGAAGAGACATGCTGAGTGATGGAGAGCATAGCCTATTATCCACAACCCATGATAACTCTCTGTGAACATTTTTTAATACTAAAATGTAGCCAGAATGAATTATAATGTCCAAAGGTTTTCAGGGGGTGCTATATTACCACAGAAAGATAATCATCTCTCCTTAAACTCTGTTTTACAGACATTTGACTTTCAATGAAGGCCAATGAGGGTTATTGCGCATGATGATGTGCATGTGAAAGGGGTCCATAGCTGCTAATTACTGGCAGAGCTCATTAGGAACCCCCATTATAAAACATTTCAAACCAGTAGCTGATTATCAGAACAAGTCTGTCTGGCTGGCATTATTGTATCTTAGGCGTGGGTGATTTTATCATCATGATGTCAGTAGTCTTGTCCAACTATGTATTGAGACAGAGATCGTCAACTTTTTGCCTTCATTGCGAACACACATTCACTGGTAGAAAAGAAGCCCTGAGTCAGACTCTAACACAATCATCCATTATCACAGGTTTTTTTGCAACAAAAATGGTTCATCCAATGTTTCTTTCAAAATCAAAACCCACCTTCTGCTGCCTTAACCGTTTCTACTTTTTTAGAAGGCTTTTGACTAAAAATGGAACATTGCTGTGAGGATTTGATTGTATTCGGCCACAACAGCATTAGTGTAGCCTCACTGCAGATGTTGGATGATTAGGTCTGAATCAAAGGTTCCCAAAGGTACCGGCTCCATCACTTTAGAGAACACAGTTCCACTGCTCCCCGGTTTATTTTGGGGGGGTGGGGTGGGAGGGGGTTATATCAACGTTTTGAAAGATAAACTTCATCAGGCCTACTAAATGTACTAAAGCCACCGGAAGGGTCCCTAGCGCTTCAACTTTTCCTGGTGGCTGTCCTGAATACTGGTTAAAACACACAAGGCATGCCATTCTGGGAAGCTCCAGCTCATTTTAAAAGAGACAAAAAGAAAGAAAACCAGACAGACAGAAAAAGAAACAAGGGAATCGACCGGAGAAGGGGAGCTGAAAAGTCAGCCAGTCGATAGAGAGAGCAGCTTATTAATTATGTATGACTAAAATCCTTTTTTTGGGGGGCCAGAGAGAAGAGAGGGGTAATGCGAGGTGAGCAGGGAGTCAGGTACCACTAAGGCATTATTTGTGTAAAGACAGTTAAGGGTGGTGCGCACACACACACACACACACACACACTCAGACACACAGAAAGAGTACCACATTGCGACACCCTTGTATCAACATGTTAGACTGTTGAAAGTGGAAAAAAACCCTTTTGTTACTTACAAGTAACAGCAAGTACATCTCAGGGGATGTATCACCAAGATAATGTCTTATAACACTTACCTGGGAGAGTTTAGATGCTACAGCTCAAATGAGAGGCAGAGGACGAGAAAGACAGACACAGAAAGATAGAGAGAGAGGCCTCCAGACACAGCTGGTAAGCCTATGCTGATGCTCCTTAGGGAAGCAGAATAGAAAGGCCCTGGTGTTTGTCTGTCAGTCAGTCTGTCAATTAAGCTCAAGCTTTGTCCTCCAAAAGAACCAGCAGATCTTCCATTCTTGAAGAGAGGGTAAGGGTCTTGTCGCTAGTCACAGTCCTCACAATTTTACTGTCAAGATAAACTGTTAAGGCTGCTAATTCAACTAGCCACCATATGCTCACTATGCTGTGTGGAGCAAAACTAAATTTGAAAAGTATGTAACGACATTAAGTCCCAGCACTGAAAAGACGCCAGATGCTTGATTGCTATGGACAGAGATGATGGGCTTCGCAGTGAGGTTTAAGCAGCAGCTCTGGTGAGGTCCCTGAGCAGCGGTACACTAGTCTCTAAGCTAATAACGCAGTCAGCATTGACAGCAGGCAGTGTCTCAGACAGTGCACAAGGAGTTAATAATGCTGTTCAGGCACAAAGCAACAGGCTGCAGTCTTTCTCTCTCTCTCTCTCTCTCTCTCTTCTGGTTTCTCGCTCTCACACACAAGTAAATCTGCAGGGGAGAACGCAGGGAGTCTCATTGATTTATACAGAGCAGCCACACAGAGGGCCACTCTGACCCCAGGGTTGATTTGGAGCCCAGCTGATTAGATGTGTGCTTTGGCTTTGCGGGAATGGAGTGTATGCAGGCTCCAATGTGTTCAGGTTCATATCATAAAGTAGGTGTGTGTGTTGTCTAAGACAATACTTGCTTTGTTTGGTGTGTCAGGTGAGCAGTTAAGTATTAACATTTGTGCGTTTGCATTTGTCTATTGCCCCTCTGCTAGGTCTTTTGTCTACCCCTCCTCAGCACACGGTGTGTGTGTGTGTATGTGTATACAGATGGTAGGGTTGACTGCACCCCACTGGTCCGGTGGCTGCTCAAAGGGCTTTTGCACAGCATGCCTTTCTGGCTAGGTTTAAGGAGGAAGGGGGGGGGGCACCATAAGGCTCAGGTGGCTTTGACTGGTACCAGTCATATCACAAACAAGCTTCCTCATCCAGCCTCAAGCCAACTGCAGACCCTGAGAAAAACCCAATTTACAAGAAGTGCATCAACACCTGGGAGTGCAGCTGAGGCTTCATCCTGCTCCAATTCAGTCCAACAGTTGTGAGCTTTTATTTTTATTACATGATAGTGATAGAGATGCTTATTCCTTCCGTGCCTTCCTTAGGATTGTAGGAAATTTTCCTACCTGTGGAAGACTTCAAGAAAGACGAAAGCCAACAAAGTCCCTCCATGGAACGAAATAAAAAGCAGAAGCATGCTGTTGCTTACTCCTCATTAATTCCAGCCACTCTTAAGAGTCCCTTTTATTCTCGGTGTTACAAGAGGCAAGGAGAACATTTGGATAATGAGCTGAAGCTGCCTATGGGGCTCACTGTGTTCGATCCCACTAACAGTCCAGGAAACAAATGCAGTTACCTTATTTTGATGGACCGTGGCAGTACCATACACCTAGAGCTTATCTGAGCTCCAGTCTCATAGATACGCCAATACTGGCATGCAAGGATTTATCACAAACTTCCCTATAATGTGTAATTGATATTGCTTGATGTTGCCAAGATATTGTGTTGGGAACACAACTAAACCCTCTTGAAAGAGACAGGGAGGGTCTGGAAGTAAATCTTTAGGTATCATGTTCATCAGTTCTTCCTCCCATCAATTATTGGTCGCTTGTGTTTGGTCTGTACACTGTATCCCTTACACAAGTATGGCAGGAGTAAAACACCCTCTATTTCTTTCTGTCAAAAATTCAGGAGTTTTATCTTCCCACATTCTCTTGCTGATATGATCTTTCCGTATATTACACTAGAGAAATGATATCCTGCTCAAAAACATTCATCACCCTCTAGTGTGTGTGTGCTTAAATTCCCAATACTTGGAGCTGCACTGCTTTTGGTTCACTTAGTGTATTGCCAGCTCAGCGTTTGGGAGTGACATCCATCATTTGCTCTGTGGGTGGCAACGGTCCTGTACACATTACCATTATTGCTCCCGTTAGTGCTGCTACACTGGGGTGCAGCGAATTCCGAATGATTCCCATCAAATTTAGCTCCTCCATCAATAATGAAAAAAATATATATATGGTGAGGCTGAAGTTTATTTTAATATATTCTGGGTCGGATTCAGTTGTAATTTTATTAATTTAATCTCAGTTCATTTCTCAGAACCTAGGTTAATGTGGGTCTAAAAAAATGTCTGCATTCTAACAGGCCCATTACCATCATATTTACATATGAATAGCCATCACTGGGAGGTGTGTTACTGCATCAGCTCAGAAGAGGCGGCTGCCAGTGATTGCTGACCAGATTGAATAGACTGGTCTTGACAAAAAGAAAAGAAAACATACACATACATATGTGCGCACACACACACACATCATTATCATCCATCAGCACAGCTCACACTGACAGCTCTTTCAATATGGGCTGCGGAGGAGGACAGGGGGAGTAGTTGGATTGATTCTTCGCATTGTTGGTCGGTGGCATGGCTCGAAGACGGACTGTGGAGACGCTCTTCCGACACATACAGTTCACGGAAAAGGCAGAACCTGCCACTACCGCTGTGCAAGTGAAGAAAACAATCGTCTCACACGGCGCTGAGTGTTTGCTGTTGTGTCTGGGCCATTAGCAGCCCAGACAAAGAGCATATGCAGGTCTGGCAGCCTCCAGAGCAGGGTGGTGCTGCAGGGAGGCGGGTGCGGGCCTCCTGCCAGCCCGTCCGGCATCCGCAGCTGAACCTGACGGGCTGCTGGGAGCAGTGATGGGTCGGCAGGGAGGCTTAGTTTACTGCCCCTTTCTGCACAACATAGGGGGGGGGGGGTCTAGCCTGGAGTGACATCCATCAGGAGGAGAGCAGGTAGACATTGACAGTTTCTGTCTGGAAGCACGCAGGCACAGTGGGAGCTGTATGTTCATACCCATTATGGCTTGGCACAGCCGGGGACTTGGCTCATGTTTGGCCGGCTGTAATCGATAAAGCCAGGGACAAGGGAGCTTGTTGTTCCTCCGTCTCTGAGGGTAAGGCTTAAAAACTCTTGATTAATGAATGGTATCACTGAATCACCACCACAAGCAAGGCTGGTGAAAGGATGGAAACAAAAAGGCCCTGCCTCTCAGGGGAGGTAGGAAATGTGTAGCATTTGCAATTCCTAGTAGAAAGAAGGTTATGCAAGAAGCTGCTCAACAGCAACAGATTTCACAAATAAAGCAACAGATTCAAGATCACTCAAAGGCAGATATTGGTTGGCATGCTCAAAATGCATAAGTGACTGAAAAGAAGAAAGAAAACTGAGGAAGGAAATGTTGTTCTTCCTTGGAAAGTCATTACCTTTGCAAGGCTAAGTTGCATTTAGCAGAAATATTCCTGCGCCAAGTTAACGACAGTTTCCTCTCTCCACACCTAAACAGTCAGCCCAAACAGGGTCTTTACATATGTGCCTAAATAAAATAACACAGAGTCCAAAACGCACCATCTGATGTGTGAGCAGCAGTCCCTCCCTTGTCCCAGGAGTATTTTAGGACAAAGAAGCCCTGAGATATTTAGAGAGTGCTGTTTTAGTTTTCCCTGTGCCAGCAGGGAATGAAGTCATTATGCACTGTCTCTGTCTCTCCACCATGCAGCCAGTTTGTGTTTGCTCACTAAGAAAAAGAGAACGAGCGAGTCATACAGTACTGCCTCCACCAATTAGACAGCTAGCGGTAATGAAAGCACGCTAGCAGCGTTTTCCCTGCCGCAGTCTTCCCTCTTGACACAACCGTGCCTGTTTCCTTGAACTGGCAGTTACTTCTCCCCGAGAATCCTTTTTTTGTTTAATTAGGCTTGTAAATAATTATTGCAATTAAAGCCTGCAATTAGGAGAGAGAAGTGCCGCTATTAGTAAGGCGACGGATGCCAGGGAGCTTTTTTAGCATGGCGAAGCATGCACAAAGCCTCCACCATTATACAGTCACTCGGTGACAGCCACGACGACTCCTGACACGCCAGAACATTTTAATTGCGGACGTTATTATCCTGCCATCCTTGTGCCTGATTCCTGAGCCAACGAGACAGTCCCCAAGAGAAGCGAACTATGAGGAAAGTTACGGAACTGTCACTTCGCTGCCCACACAACCATGGTAAATAAAGGGAAACTTTGCTTATTTTGTCTCTCAAAAATGACTGTTTTTTATCTCTTTTTTTCCTTTTTTGTGTTCTTTTAAACGGACTGCAGGAACGGCACTTAGGCACATGTTTGACTGATGCCTGACAACTCGCATCGTGCTGCTTCAACGCCTCTCATTGTCACATATGTCCGACACAAGGTTGATGAACAATGGACAAATTGAGGAAATGAATGTTGCGTTCCCGATGTGCAGAAGCTGCCACTTTCAAAGCCAGGCTGTGGCTTGTAACAGCACTAAGCTGTTCCCTGAAGAGTCACTAATAACTAAACAAGGTGCCTGTGCCACCAGGTCTCAGGTATTCTCCTCCTCATTAGGGGCTATTAAGTCAGCAGAGCAGTGAAAGCTCCCTGAAGGGCCTGTGAGATAGTGATGAGGTTTCAGCAGGTACAGACACCGCCTCTGGCTCCTGCCTCTGCTATTCACTAATAACACCCAGTGTGACACAAGCGTGTCTCCTTACGCAGGGCTAAATCTACAACTAGCCTGACAGGTCAGGGGCCATCAGGGGTGCATACAGGCTGTTTGCTAACAAGAACAAAGACCTCTCACTCAGGTCCTCAAACCTAGGCCCAACAACAGCGCACAGCACTTTAAGAGCATATAATTTAAAGGCAGCAAAAACAACAATGGAGAAGAGGTGGGAGGAATGGGCAGGCAAAAGGATGGGTAGCACCTCAACTTATGTGCTCATTTTAATTAATGAGCTGATGGGAGCTGACAGGAGGTTTGCTATCAAATAATGAGTTTAGGAGTGGCCAGTGGTTTCTGTGCACTAACCATGATTAGCACTAATCCAAGCTTAAGTCAATTACAGATGCATTGACCAGGATTAGTTCAAACGAGGGAGTTTAGCTTGAGAGACAGACAGGAGCAGACATGCAGACATTCTGTGTGCTTGGGGTATGACTTAATCACTAAGAAAAAACAAAAACAAACAAAAAAAACCAAACAAACAAACAAATGTGAGGATCGGTTCAAATGCTGAAGTATCACATGTCCTAAGGTGAAGGGTTCCTTCATTGGCAGTATCTGTATTGAGCTGACCTCTAAGTTGACCCTAGCAACTTGCTACACTGCTCTATGTTATATGCTGACATCAAAATTGCAATATTGCAATCCCCACCATTCTGATGACTCCCAGGTGTCCAGGGAAAGTATGGGAGACTAGCTTTCAAAGACCAGGCAGGCTAAATAGCTTCATCAATAACACTGGACGCTGGACGTATTGGCAGGGACATTTATCCTGATTTGTCCCATGTCAATAGCAAATGAAGCTGTAAACCTGCCATGGGTCCAGCGACTGACAGCGCAGCTCCAGCATGGACTGTACAATTGGAATTGCTTCCCTTCTGAAAGTCTCTGCTGTAGCACTGACCACCCGTGCAATATTATGCTGTATCAATCAAAACTACTATTAGCATGCTAGTCCCTTTGGCTTCCCTTTGGCTGCCTATCAGAACTGTTCTGCCAAAGAACAGCATTGACACTAAGCATGGAAGCCCCGGCAGATCCATGTGCATGGTATGGTAGAAGCAGGATGAGTTTGTAGAGCACAATGCATGATGTGAACACCAGCTCACTCTCACGCATCATAGAGTCACACTGTCCCTGCCCCGTCTTCTAGAAAAATGCAGACATGGACTGTATGGTTGCATGGGACACATGGTATGACATTGCCAAATGCTCTGTGTAGCGGAAATTGCATTTGACCCCAATCCAAACCTCCAGTGATAGGTTTGGGCTTATAGCATAATAGTGTCCAAACGGTGCACAACTGATATTCCTTCACATCATGCATGAATGAGCACCCCTGGAGAATTACAGAAATGGGGTGAACCTAAACCAATATGTTTAAAAAACAAACAAACAAAAAAACCAACAACAATCTCATCCAAACTGCAACCAGATGAGGGTATGACCTTGGCAGAATAGAATGATTTACAAACATTTTTGAAAAATAACCCATTGGTTTGTCAAAGTTTAAAATGCATGCCTCCGCTCCCTGATTTCAACAGCTTGAAAAAAAAAATATTTTGATCGTTTCCCCTCCATTACCATGGCAACCTGAGTTAATCAAATGCTTTGTGCATTGCAGCCTGGGTGACGTGATTGGTGAGGAGAGAGAAGATGGAGGTCATTGGTCAAACCGCTTTCCTTGTACCCTTTCTTTAGAAAGAGTAACTGCCCTCTAACAGGGGTCAAGAAGAGACCAATGGTTGCTAAGACCACAGTTTCAGTGTGTAAGTGGAAACTACTTTGCAATTGGGTTCGCTCCATAAGAAAACAACAAACACTCACTCACATAGAGGATTCTGTAGTCCAATATACCAACCTGAATTTACATTAAGAATTGTGCTTCTAAGGTCATAATTACTTGTCACTCTCTAGAATGAGGATTTCAGCTAAAACACATTTCTGCTCACAGGTCTTTCCCAGGTTATAATGGGAATATGAATACAGCAGTGTGTGTGTCTGTGTGTGTTGTCCTTAACTGAATATTAATGCTGCTTTGTTCTCATTAATCACATCCTCTGCTCTGCTGATTTCCTGTTAGCCCCTCCATCACATAAAGGCCTCCCCCACTCATAACCCCCACAGACACAGGCACAAACCCAAGCACAGTCACACACACACACATGCATACACAATGGAAAACCCATGGCTACATGCCAACTCAATCTTCACCCGCCATGAGGGACAGTACAAATCAGAAAAACAAAACACACCGTGTAAATCACAAAGTCGTAAATCACTAGCCAGGTGCATGGCCATCAGGCCTATCACTGCATCCAGGCTAAGGATTACAATGCATATATATATATATATATATATATATATATATATATATATATATATATATATATATACTTACACACATCAACCTTCTTATATATATATATATATGATGGCTGCTCTGCCTCTGACTGGTGTTGGAGGCAAAAGGGAGGAGAGACTCTAGTCAATCTCACTCCAGGAGAAAAATCCTATTTCCCAGTGCTTGATAACCACATACCTCATTTCCTACACATCGCTCATCCTTTGCAAAACAAAGGTGGTGGTGCTCTAAGACAGGACTATATGAATGTGAGTATATGAGTGTGTATGTGTTTGTGAGATACACACATACGCAAAAGGAAGGTTAAAGAGTTGCAAAGACACAGAGCAAATAATCTCACTCCCAAAGTAGGAAAAGAAGGAAATCATGCATGGATTTTAAATTTCACAGCTGAGTACTTGGTGGGAAATTGCTAGGTTGAGAAAAAAGTGAGCCTTTTATATGGCTGATGATCTCTGAAGCAATAATGTTGCTTGCTTTTATGGGCTGAGGTGGGGAGGGAGTGTATGAAAGTGGTGGTGGTGGGAAGTGGTGTTCTGAAGCAGAACTATGGCTTGTACAAAGTAGCCCAACACGCTTAACACTAAAGACATGGTCGTTCTGAAGAATGACAGCAGCACATGGAAAGGGAGTCAAGCCCCTCGTGAAAGTCGACACTTTGTTTGCAAGCTGACCCATGTTAGTCACAGTGATTGGAATTTCACACTTGCTCTAATAGAAATGTGGACATGGGGTGAGATGCTGTCAAAGCACAGCCTTTCGCGACACTAGCAAGCCACGTCAACTTTGCACATCATTTTGCATTGTGCCGGACCTCTGGCTTTTCTACATTTTCTCGTCTTGCAGTTAATGGCAGCCTTTTACAAAGACATCCCAGCTTCACTGCCTCTTCATCCATTCTGCTGCTGCTTGTAGCAAGCGGTATACGCAAGGCATTAGTCATAAATGAACAGAGAAGGCCGTCTCTGTTTCTCCCACATTCTATGAGAGATCTCCCTGGTCATGTTTATTTCAATTTCATGGGCAGGTACTGGCCGGCTCTGACCGCTGGCCTTCAGTGAACAAAAAATTAAGTGTGCGAGTGATTAGTTGTGAATCTTCCAGCAGCTCGGCGCTAACGACAAGGCAGGAGCTCATAACAATTTTACAGCACTGCTGATAACACTGTAAAAAGGGCTCAGCTAAAACGTGGGCAATCTATTCTTCAGCCCTCGTACTTTTGATTGCTGAATAATTGGCAATTGTTGCTACTATTGTACCTCAATGCACATTGTTGCTGAGTTAGAAGGGGTAACAAAGGAACTATGTGGACGTCCATCTCACTGTGGACTGTGGAAAGGCAGGGGGGTGGAGGGGAGTGTGTATTAGTTGTTGCTTATGGTAGCGCTAATGGAGAAGTTGATGACCTCATACCTGACTCCACCTAGGCCTATCAAAACTACGTGCTGCGGCCTTTGATCCTCCTCACACAACAGGTCGTGGCTGGCGGCTTTGTCTGAATTTCATGTGGCAGATATGCAAACTCAGATGGACTGACCTGCCTCGTTTCCATACAGGGCATGCTACGGCAAGAGAACGAGCTCTTGCCGTGGCACATCTGAGGTAAAAGTATGTAAAGTGGCATGGCATGGCCATATTTGCTTAAAGCAACAGGACCAGGTGTGGCTTTGCTTAACTCAAATGTTGTGTGCTTTGGGAGTGTGCTGTAAGGTTCAGCTTGACTAAGGAAGGTGGTGTAAATCTTGCTGTGGTTTTTCACTTCTGCACTGCGAGAAGAGCAGAGCAGTTTACAACAGACCGGTGTGTAAAGCCCAGGAGAGGGAGGGCTATTCTTGAAATAGGCTTTGACACACATTCGCCAATGCACATGACATTATTAAGTCTCTCAGTTTCACTCTTCCTTTCTCTCCCCAGCCCCTCCTTTTCTCTCTCTTTCTCTGTCTCTCTCTCAGCCGAAGCTGTTTTGACCTTTTGTAGCTGTTAGCCCTGGGCCCCTTTAGTCCATGTGAGCACTTTGTCAGAAGACCCATATTTCCAGACAGAGGCTATCATTGTGCCTGCATGATCTGAAAATGCACACTCTCTGAGCAGACCCAGCTCAGAGAAAGCTCAGGATCCATGACCAGACATCTTCTAAAGCCTTAAGGTTTACACTTTCCCACAGTGCAGCTGTCCAGCCTTCGATTTTGCTGTGAATACATATGCAAGTCAGAGCTTCACTTTGGAGTAATGGGCAAAAAGTTATTGCTGATAAAATGGGATTTTAATTAGAGTCAGTCTAATAATTACAACAGATTCTGCTTAATTAAGTCAAAATTTCTTCCACATTAGGAATGTACATATAGTCACCAGTGAGTGGTAATCCTCACAGCTTGTTTCATGAAGTTCACATGAAGTCACTCCATGTAATGGCATCATTGGCATATATTTGGACATTTAAGGCTTTATACTAGGAAGGCCACAATACGATTCACTGACCAAAACGTTTTAAGTGTTTACTTGTCTTAGGCTCACTGTACTTTATGTAGATTATAGTGTACACTTGTGAAATGCAAAGCAGCTAAATGATTCATTATTAGTGTCAGCATTTGTCACAAAAAGAAGCTCAAAAGAAGGAAGGGATGAAGAAGAGAAATTGGGAAAGTATGCTTTTAAGAAGCATAGCAAATTAAAATGAGCCATGATCTATTTTATAGTCTAAAGGTTAAAGAAGTAGACTTGGGACCAGTAAGGTCGCTGGTTCAATCCACAGAACTGGTACCCATAGCTGAGGTGCCTTTGAGCAAGAGACCTAACCCTCAACTGCTCTCTGTGTGTGGAGGTGGCTGCCCATTGCTTTGGGTGTGAGTTCTCACTGCTCTAAAACTAATGTGAGCATGTGTATTCACTGCCATACATGCGGTTACATGCCACGTTTGTACAATGGAACAAAAGTGTTCTTTCCTTCTTTTTCTTAAAAAAAAAGCTATTACTACTACTAGAAAAAAAAAATTATGAGTACATCCTTTGTCAAAACATTTATACATACATTTTGCAGCCCTGCATTCATTTGTATCGCACTTGCTTGCACTTTTTTCCAGAAACAGGAGACAAAATCCATGCCGTAAAACCCAGCGGCATCAGTTCTAATAGGGAGCAGCACGTGAACATGTTTCATAGTGACACTCAGACAAAGAGCTGCATCTCTGCAAGAAAAGGAGGTGATATACACACTTCAGCTCCACCGTGGCGACTAGGAAATCCAGGGTGTGCATGAATCAAGTCTGTGCTCCCTGTTCTCTGATTACTGTCAGTGATGACACAGTACCCCATGGTCTCTGTAAGAATTCCCATTATTTGTAATGGAGGAGAGGAGAGGGGAGCCCAAGCAGCTGCATCTTCCATTCGTTCCACAGCGCTGCCCTAAAATGAACCAGTCACTCAGGACCATTAACACCCTGCAAGCCGCTGTCGTTAAATGTTCAAAACCAGGCATTCCCGCCGATACATGCGGACAAGAAGATCTGAGTTATGGAACTCTGCCAGGCTGTGTGTGAATGTGTGTGTGTGTTTATGATGTATTTATGTGGGAGTATGCAAGAAAATGTATTTCAAGGCATTGCAATATGTCTAAATTCTATTTCCATGTGAGGGTAGGGTGCCCACGCTTATGAAATGAATGTGATTTATATGTGTGTGTGTGTGCTTGAAATAGAGTTGGAGGAAAGCACAACATATAGCACAATTTACAAGAATGGTAAAAATTGGATGTGGAATGTGAATGTGAAAAAGGAGTGGGTGTGTGTATGTGCCTGTCTCATCGCTGAATCTAAATTGAGTCTGTTACTGCGTATGCATGTGTGTGTTGGGTGCCTACATTTATGCAGGATGGCCCGGTGCACATGTGTTTGTTTATCTGAGTAGAAAATATGTGCGTGACCTTGAAACATAGATTGCATATTGTACTTCGGGCTGCACTCTTTCTAAGGTCTTGCCATTTTCATCTTCGTAGCAGACCAAACCAGATTTGCCACCATATCAAGTCATGTTAATGGGCAAAGTGCAGAGGTTGCAATTAAGAAAGGATCGTTTAATCCTATTTTTTCTCATTATGCTAATGCGTAAGACGTGTCCGTAAAACACATGAACAATGCACATAGTATCCTTCCCCTTCCACCTCTTCAGATCCACTCCAGAGTTAGATGGGAGAGTGACTATACAGGCAAATCCACTAGATGTACTCATTTCGTCAATGTAGATTATAGTTGCACAGCATGCCTGCAGCAAGCCATTTTTTCCTCTGATGGTCATGAATACATGAACATGAGAGGTGAATATGTCTTCATTTGACCCAAGTATGATAAAGCTGCGGTTGTGTGTTAAAGGTGACCCCTATTTTGAGTTTATTGCCTCATACACACAAACCAACAGATCTAAATAAGGTTCCACTTAACACTACTCCTCCACTGAAACTATTTCTAGGTATCTATATCTACAGGCAGCACAAGAGGAGCCCTGACATGCCTTACAGAAGCCATTTTGGCTCAGCTTACATTGCTCTCGAGAAGGAGCCAGGCTGTGCTCTATACCTCTGTTGCCGTACAGTTTTCTGAAAGTGTATGGTGTATGTGCAGGCGGTGCTGAAAGCCAAATGCTAATCCTGTTACTCCACGAAGTGTGAAGTGTAACTGCAGAGGCTGCCTCCTCACAGGCTCGACAGAAGCTCTATGGTGTTAGCCGGCATCCTCAGTGCCCTGGGGCCCAACACCTAGAGCCTCACACCCAAGGCTGGATTGCTAATACCTGCTCACACAAGGACAAAGGCGAGTGTGTTTATTCAAAAATATGGATCTTTACTTAACTGGGTGTTCGACTAAGGCAGGGCTGTTCAGTTTTATCCACACAACCTGTGGCAGCAGGTTTTCATTTTAATCTGTCTAATGTTTAACCATCTGTGTTTTTTCTCATTAAGAGTGCTATTCAGCTGCAAAAATAGAATAGTAATCACTTTTAAAAATTCTATATTTCAATAGAAAAAGCAGTTAAAATGATCCCCCCCCATCCCACACTAAGCCTGTGCTCTCAGACGTGAACCAGGCCAGAGTGCTTGTATTGAGCGTACAGCGCGTTATGCTTGTCAGTTTGTGTTTTTAACAGTGTGATGCTGAATTAATCAGCTGAAGCTCTGGAAAAAGGGTGATGTGAGGACAGGAAGAGCTGATGGCTCTTTTATGATGGGATTTGTCTGTGTTATAATGCACTAGCAGCCAGATCAATTGTCTGAGATTCGAGGTAAAAACAGCCCCTGAGGACTGCTTAGTTCTGTGGTGCGGATCTAAGGGAATGTGCAGAGCACTAGTGTGTGTGTGTGTGTGTGTGGTGGGGGGGTGTTTATGGTGTGACTCACCACAGATATAGGCCCCTATATCTCAATGGTTGTTAATTCTTTGTCTCAAGGTCTGGCTGATGCAAGGGTGAGGCACTGGGCAGTAAAGTTGATAGAGTGTTGGGAGTTCCTCTTCCTTAAATGCCATAGGTCCTGAGTCAGTAGATTTCTCTCTCTCTTTCGTCCAGCCTCAACTGACAGTGAATTCTAGTCAGAGCTCATGCAGGCATTGATGTATGCAGTGGATAATAGCCTTCCTCAGTCTTGTGGGCATAAATTACTTTTGTGTTCAGAGATTTAGACAGTTGTTTGGAGAACTGGTAGGGCCAGAATTTATAAAGCCACATTTTTGTATGGTGCAGTAAGCATAGTTAATGTAAGTAAGTGTAGTTAAATTCTATATATTTATATTTATCTATGTTTAGTAAAATGTGTAGTAATTATATATTTTTAATTGTTCGGTTAATACTTTTACTAATTACTAATGTGAAAGCTACCAGATACATCGGTGTGCACACAAGTAATATATCTGTTGACTGACTAAAAGTCAGTATTTGATGTATGCTTTCCAAGATCACTGTGTAAATACAGAGTATCAAATGTGAAGAATACCAGACATGTTTGAGTATTTATTACTAAGAAGTTGTTTAATACATCAGTTTTGGCTCATATTTTGTGTACAGCAGCCCACAGCACTTGTTAATGAAACTTGTCTTGTCTAGTACTGCTATAAGTACTGCTGTCTGTATCAGTTGGTTTTTACATTAGCTTTTTACATTTACATTAGCTATTATTAACTTGTAAGGTACATCAGAGAATGACTTGCGATTACTACACATTCATTTTTAAACAGGCAATTATCATACCATAAAAATACTGCTAACATCCTTTCTGCTTTAGCTATGTAGTTCTGTTTGAGCTTAAAATGTAATGCTTGTGAAATACAGCACTTTAATAGATTTTTCTTCAGTTTTTATAAAAACAAATCACAGGTGTGGCATGTAGGTGTGTGTTGCACAGGTACAAAATGGGCATAGCAACAGTCAGTAACTGCAACCCTACAAAGTGTATCATTATGGTACGTGTAGCTTCTACACAAATTGAGGGGAAGATTCAGTTTAACGCAGAATCGGTGACTCAGTGATCTTTCATAAAAACAGCAGTGTTTTTGAACACTCCTCTCTCTCTCATGCTTACTCTCATTATCTTGCTGTCACCCTCTGACTTCGTTCTGACCCTCAGGTTCACACTGGAACTCCAGAGGGGCACCGGCCGTCTAAGACGCTAGCTAAAAAAAGACCACCCGCATAAGGAAGCAGGCCAGTCATCTATCACTTGACTGTGACACGGAGCTTTTTTTGTGCCATGGCTCTTTTTTTCCGCTCCCCTGACGCTGCCGCTTGTTAATATGACAGCTCTGATGCCTAGCTGCCACTTCTTTCTCGTTCACTTCATTACGGCCGCCCAGAGGTGACCTTCATCTCCCTCTCTTCCCCTCCATCTCCTTCCCTTGCTAAACTCCTCCACCATTTCTCCAGTCCTCACTGACACGGTCACTCTCCTGACATACATTTTGTTCTGTCACTGGTGGATACATCATTTCATATCATATTCACCATCAGATGCAGAGAGGAGAGGAGAGGAGAGGAGAGGAGAAAAGAGGAGAGAGGACGGAAGGGGAGGGGAGAGGATAAAGAAGAGGACAGGACAAGAGAGAAAGGGGAGGACAGAACAGAGGAGGGGAGATTAAAGAAGAATGAGAAGAGAAGAGAAGAGAAGAGAAGAGAAGAGAAGAGAAGAGAAGAGAAGAGAAGAGGGAAAGAAATGAAGAAGAGGGAAGGAGAGGGGAAGAGAGGAAAGGAGATGATAGGGAGGAGAGGAGATGAGGATTGGAGGAGAAGAGAGGGGAGGAGAGAAGAGGAGGGTGAAGACGAGGAAACAAGAGGGGAGGGGTGGAGAGGGGAGGAGAGGGGAGGAGGGGAGGTAATGGAGATGAGGAGAGGAGATGAGATGAGTAAAAGAGTGGAGGTAATGCACTTTTTGCCCTGATGACAAATATGGTACTTTTTTTCCAAGATATGCAAGGTATACAAGGTTTGAACCAAATTTTCTTAAACTCTGCCAGCAGTCCTGAGGGATACCAATTCCAATGTCACATCAACTTTTTCCCAGCTGATCACAAAAAAAGTTTAGACAAATCTGATTGAATACATGTTTTGTGTAATCTCACAGATAAATTGTTCATTTGTATGTATAAATAGACTGTTAGATATACATTCCTAGAGGCTCCAGCACAGTTTCTTGAGTGAATGCCATGAGTGTGCAAAGCAGTCCAAAGTGGCTACTTTGAAGAAACTAACATCATATAATCATAACTCATTTTAACCCTTTTGTGGCCATCCTATATATGTACACTTTCCATAATTATTATTACATAATTCTAAATTGAAACTGACCTGTCTCTCAGACATCACATAGAGGTAGTTGCGGTCCAGGGAGAAGGCCATGTCTCTGAGGATGGGGCTGCCATCTTTAATAACTGAAACCGTCTCATATTGCACTCCGCCATGAGGAGGGCCATCCACACGTATCTGAATGTGAAAAAAGAATGAATACACATGTAATAAAATACACAGTATGAGCATACAAACTGCCTTCTACTCATTACTGATTCACTTATTTCGCTTTTTATTTACTTATTATTCACAGCAACATAATCAGGATTTTGCAATTAGAACACAATAGTTAAAACTATTACAAAATATAACAATTAGAACAGCAAAATATCTCTAGTATCAGAGCTTTATTATACACCTAACTTTGCAGAAAATCACTTACTAAATCAAATGTAACTTTCTATTACTTGTTATTCCTACAAAGTTGCACTGTCAAACAAGCCTGGCGAACAACATCAAAGCTTCCATATGTGACACTGTGGTCTCATCCTTTAGTCATTAAGCCATTCAGCCCAACTCCCCACGCAGTCATTAGGAACAGCAGACGCACTGGGACTGCCCCATGTGGTTTTGTGTGTGTGTGTGTGTGTGTGGGGTCAATTGTGGGTCAGTCGTCTGTCTACTGAGACTTCACAATGGCAGAATAGAAGGGGCGTGTCAAACACCTCCCCCCTGCAAAACAAAACAAAACAAAACAAAACAAAACAAAACAAAACAAAACAAAACAAAGATCCTGACGTAAAGTCAAGTGCCCTTTAAAGGCTCATGATGGAACAGAATGAAACAGATCAGTCTGGAGGCTATTTGAAGGACAAGTTTCTTTTTTTATTTAACCAACTCCTGGTTAAATAATGAGGATGAACTAAAGAGTGTGTCTGTATAAAGCTTCTCCAAATTATTTGATGAACACTGATTCAAAAAATGGCAGAACAGACAGACAAATTAATCATTAAAGTTGTACTGCTTTCTGAAAGGATGCTTTTACTTGAAAATTACACTTGATATTCAGGCAACAACACTGCCTGAATGCAACAAATTATAGTTGCTCAACATTCCTCTTGTCATAACTATAGTCAATAAAACACAACGTGTTTAGTGTCCAAACTGTGTTTCTTTAGTTTTGCACTGGAGCTAATGAATACTGCATTTAAATAAATACCGTATTAGCATGCAATCTGCATGCTTCACCACACATATACCTAAAGCCATGTTCAGTCGATAACTAATCTCAAGTAATCTTGCTGTGGTTTATAAAATGGACCAAAAGTAGTTTTTAAGATACCAGTATGACATACTGTGTAAGAAACTACATACAAATGTCTTAGTGTGGCTACTTAACAACTTAACTACATTTAAAGCAGTGGTTTCATTTAGTTTAATAACAACTAAAGAAAGTGAATAGTCACTTGACTTGACCAATAAGCCTTACTTAAATGACAAAATTCTAAATATTGACTACTAGCTTTTTATCAACTGTTAGCAACAGTAGCATGTAAGGTGCTTGTATACATTTAAGGTAAATGTTTGGTAATTTAAAGATGTTAATTTGTAGGTTATAAGCTTAGTTCTTAGCTATATTAGGCCTTTACTTAAAATTCAAATCAAAAGCAGCAAACTTCAGACATCAAAGATAATGACTATCCCTTTAAGTGCAAAAATGCTGCTGCCATTGAACACAGACCGTCACTCTTGTCTTGATTGTTAGGAATTAATATAGCTAAAAAAGTACAACCACAGCTAAGGCATCAGTGCGGTAATGGGAACACAGAGTGTTTCAAATATAGTATTTTTTTATTACTGTACTACTTCTTGCCTTTAATCAATTCCACAGAACTGATCTAGCATGGATCAATGGTCGTGCAAGGCAACATGCAACATGACCTTGTGAAAAGTCAAAAGTTGCTATTTCAAATACACATTCTTCCAGAACTGTGCCTCCAACCACTATAGCATCACTGTATGGTCATGGATGAGAAATACATGTGTGTTAAGGGAGGAAATCTCACAGTCCCCCAAGCCCTTAAACTGACATTTACAGTGTGCCAACACACACTCTTAAAGGTAAATATGTTCATACATAAAACATGTCACTCAGTCAGTGAGGCCTTTCTTCTCCTTCTCACTCGGCTGAGTTGATCGAGAGTACACTGTAAAGGTTGCCAGAAACATACATGTATGTTTACAGTGAAATGCAAATGTTTGGGCATCATGGTCAAAATTCCAGTTCTGTTAGATCTTTGGGCTTGCAGGCCTATACATAGATTTTCTATGTGTAGGTCCAAGAACGGCAAAGGCCATTGCAAAACCTTCAGTCTGGAGCTTGAGGTAGTCAATTGTGGATGACGTGTGTTTAGAATGATTATTCTGCAGTAGAAGTCCTCTTTTCATCTTCTGTTTTTTACAAGTGGTGTGACATTTGCTTCCAGAATTTGCTGGTATTTAATTAAATCCATTATTCTCTTTACCAGTGGAATGTGTACAGTGCCACTGGCGGCAAAACTAGCTAAAAGCATGATAGATCCACAGTTAAGTGTCCTTTTCATGAAATTCTGCACCGTTTTTTCTCCAAACATACATTAGCTTTTTGCGGCCAAAAAGTTGCAATTCAGCTTAATCAGTCCAAATGCATCAGGCTTTCAATTACTTACTTTTTCAGAGTGCTAGGCAGCAGCTAACAGGAGCCTATGACCACTGATTATTGGGACAAAGTTTGAGGAATCAGAATACTTATAAAATTGTTTATAAAATATGCTTTGAAATTTGCATGAGCTGGCTTGTCCTATGATAACTGTCAACAAGCCATAGCCCAAACAAGCTAGTTTAGGTCTGATAGCTTGGATGATATGAGGTGCCCAAACTTTTTATCTTTAACTTTGCCTTTTCAATTAGATTTTAACAATACAAAATGTTATGGTAATATTGTGATTTTATCATCATTTTATGATATGTTATGATAAAATCATAATATTACCATTATTATGATAAAATCATATTATGATTTTAGCCCTTTAATATAGGAATGAGTTACAAAGTTTGGTAGGAACCTAGAGTACATGGTAACGCTTTGCTGCTCATGTTAACAACTCATCTGTAGATATTTCATCTTATTTCACCGAAATGTCACTGAAAAAAAAGAATCAAAAGAAGACCAGATGCCCCAAAACCTTTAGGCAGTGCATGTACACACACACACACACACACACACACACACATACACCCACGCATGCTTGAGTGTCTGTTTCTTTAATTCCAAAAGTGGTCAGTCTCACTAACAGTCGGTTGCTGTCTCTAGTTCTTTTTTGCTCTCTCATCGACCCTTACAGTAGCTTGTAACATTTTTGTTATTGCATTGAAACATTTATTAATACTTTCCTCTGTACCTGGTTTACTCCTCTGCAACGTCTGCAGCTGTGATTTCCATTGACCCTCCGCATAGCACATATGTGTGTATAACGGAACATATATTAATGGCTGCCATCCGCTGCTGTCCCAAGGTTTTCAAAACTCCTTTTCCATCTGCCTTTTACATAAAATGACCCACAGACACCAGAGAACTTAAAACCAGGGTTTGGCTAGTATGTTGCAAGGGCTGATCAAATAGGCCAGTATTAAAGTTATATAACATGCATGGTTTTACTGAACAACAAAGAAATATAAGGTACTGTAATGAGACAATTGAGGCTCACATTTGTGCGAAACGAATGGTGCCGAGCAGTGAGCAGCCATTAAAGTGATAAAAAAAGAATGCCTTATATAATAAAGTCATTGTCAAAAGTTTTGCTTTACTGATTTAAAAATCCATATTTCCATCTCTGAATTCAGGCATTTTAGCCACCTTGAATTTTTGGTTGACACAAGTAAGAGCCTCAATTTCTGCCATATAGATGTAGCATTTTCTGGAACTAAGTCTCTTTCTAAAGCCTTATTTTGACAAGATTATTTTTTACATGGGCTTTTCAGTGATTTAGACCCATCCCACCATGTCAAAAATTTGATGGACTCCTGTGTCAGTAAAGATTCCGGTTAATGCAATACGATAATATTGTATTGTATCATGATACATTTTGTTATTGTGTGACACAATATACTTTTATGAGAGCATTGTGGATATTGTCAGTGCTTTAAGAGCACTGTTTATTTGCAGATTTAATTACAAAGAGTGTAATCAGCTTATTTCATTCAATGATGCCATTGAATGAAATAAGACTGATTACACTCTTTGTAATTCTTTGTAAGCAAGTTTTGAGTAAAAGTCATGGTACTCAGTATGGGAGAGTATTTGGATGGCAGTTTTTTAAAATGTTACGCTGTTGGTGCATTTTGTCTACATGACAAAATATTGTGTAAATATTGTATACTGTAACACCCTAATTCTGCCACCTTTTATCTTCTGTAAAAACAAGATATAAAAATAACCTTAGGTCATTTTAATCTATGTAGGGTAATCTATGTGGGTAAATATTCAGTCATACCCTGTAAATCTGTAAAATCCGTTTTTCCCAGTTTGTCTCATTAATAGAGGTGCTCGAGGAGACGTTTAGTTTAATTGTGCATGGCACACATATATCGGATCGTTCAAGTCTGTGGCAAACCACGATCAAATCCAGAAGACCAACCAAAGGACTCCCCTATAGTCTACATGCAGCTGCTAATTTTTAAACTAAAAATGAATTCTTATTATAA
This sequence comes from Salminus brasiliensis, assembly GCF_030463535.1. Classification (NCBI taxonomy): domain Eukaryota; kingdom Metazoa; phylum Chordata; class Actinopteri; order Characiformes; family Bryconidae; genus Salminus; species Salminus brasiliensis. The sequence continues at coordinate 27,655,430 of NC_132891.1, read as the reverse complement.
GTGGATTAAAAGATTGCTTTGACAGCAGTACGCAAATCGAGTAGATGCCTCTTGCCTCATCAGTCTACATCACTATAGTGTGACACAGTAGTGTATAGTAGTGTACTATATATCTATATATCTATATCTCTCAGTCACTCCTTTTGCAAACCTAAATTTATGTATAAATGCCCCCCCCCCCCATGTCAGGTAGTGACAAGTTTTTCTACAAAACTGAAACTGATATTTTTTTTCTTTTCTCTACAATATGGCTGTTTACAATTCCCACCCACTAGCTGGGACCCACTAGCACATCACACAATACCATCAGCGCAAGGAGGGTAAAGGTCTAGTAGTGCTTACCTCCAAGCCACATGAAGCCAGTTAAACACAGAATGTTTAACTGATGCTGATGTCATTAGACATTTCTTCTAAAAACCCTCTTATGCAGTTTTCGCAAATTTCTGACCATTTCTTCTTGTTTCATTATTTAGGAAGACATCATCAGGATCCATCTTTAGATGAGCATTGCTACCAACAATTCTGTTGTTTAAAAACACACCATGAATTGTCTGTTAGGACTACTTAAAAACAAATATAAGGAAACTCTTATGAAGATATTGGAGAATAAGGCCCATTGATCTTGGAGGAGGCCAACTAGCTGCCAACTTAAGCTAGCACTGTGCTGAGTGATGGAGGAGCAGGAGGACCATCCTACCCACCCAGAAAGCAAGGCCAACCATATTGGACTCCTGGTGACGAATGCAGCAATGTATTTTAATATTCCTTAGAAATAAGCTGTGTATTTTAATATTCCTTTGGTTTAAAACATAGCGAATAATATCAGTCGACAAAGGAATACTAAAATACATTGCTTATTTTTTAATAACCACAAATAATTTAATTCCTAAATATCAGTAAAATCTTTTAGAATGGATGGCCTGTACTTAAAACACAGATACATACACAGTTATTACACAGTTCCACTGTGTTTTCAGACCTGTGCTATGTGTTTACGTTAAGCCTTGAGGTAATTCACAGATAAACACTCTCAAGGTACAAAGGGCTACACACACATACACCTGCACTTTACAATAGTGCGAGGCTACTATTCCTGGCCCTTCATCCATTATATAGGGCAATGTGGTACACTGATCAGTGCACTAGGGGTGGGACACCTGAAGAAAACATTTCTCATCTGCTCTCTATCTTCACCGGCACGTTGCTTCATTCCACCACCCCCGCCCCCACAAACCCCTCTCGCACTCCTTTAATTATTTACACACTTCTTACTCATTGTTCTTTTACTTGCAACCCTGGCTGCTGGACAGAATAGAAAATGTTTGGTTGTAGGCTATTTTCCTTTCGTCGAGCCTGTTTTGTTTTTCTGTTTGTTTTCATGTTCCAGCAGTGGCTTTTGGGTGGTCTTGTACGCGGTGTGCTGTCTGAATGGGTTTGAATGAACCTATATGCAATTTCAGGGCCCTGCGTGGAGAAAAACAAGCGAGTGGGTTGCGCATTGCTTCTAACAATAATATGTAAGTCAAAGTAAAACCAGCTTTGGCCTCCACACAAGAGGAGCTCCAAGAAATTCCACAGAAGCCCTCTGGCTGGCTTCTGTTCTTTATTCCGATCACATATATGCTTCAAAAGTCCTATAGTTCCACAGCGGGCCTGCTATCAAAGCGCCAAGCCTCTCTCTCTCTTTCTCTTGCTCCCTCTCCCTCATTCTGAGGCTGAGGACTCTTTTAATGCTCAGGTGTGCACGGATGCGAAGTGACATGCAGCGATTGAAGACCGCGGCTGTAACACATGCATTATGGGAGATGCTATTGTAGTACAGCACGAAGAACAAAAGAAAATGTTTTAACCCATCAGAGAGAGAGAGAGAGAGAGAGAGAGAGAGAGAGAGAATGCTTGCTTGCTGACACCTGAATTCTTCAAGCTGACACAGGTGATGGATTAGATGTGTAATCCAGGAAGACTGGGACTTGGAAAAAAAGAGGGAAAAAAAACACTCCCACTGTAGAAAGGGATAGAGTTGGGGAGAAGGAGGGGTGGAAGAAGCTGAAAAAACCCTGCTCTCCCCTTGACTAAGCATAGGGGAAGGAAAAACCACAATCTTTTCTAGGGGCTAACTCTGATGTGTTCCAGTTGTAGCCCTGGAGTCTTAGTCCAGCACAGTTATGCAATATCCCTGTTTATACCACACATATTACAACAAGGGATGTCCAGATCTGATCTAGTGGATTGACATGGGGCCCGATCCAGACCGATCCAGGTTTAATGGAGTGGATATCAGCTATTTTGAGCCTGATCCAATTCCGATTCTCTGTTTCTGTTATCAGCAGATTTAATCCATCTGGAATTTCAAGTTAACTAAAGTAATAGTTTTCTAATGGAGATAAAGATTTTTTTTGGACATTAACATTATGCATTTGGACATTAACACCGGCATTTCTCATTTACAATAATGGCCTTTATTATTATTATGGTCATTATTTATTTGTCTTCTTTTTCATACAAGCAACAGTGATTGATTTGTGTTATGGGTGATATTATCATTTTAATAGCCCTAATATATGCACAGCATGCTGCCATCAGAGGAATGCTATTCAACATTTTGTCATTTTCATTCTAACTGGTTACCAGTTGGAACGCTGGCACAGAAATGAAAAGATACTGTTTCTATTCAGAATAAACTAAAATGAACAATATTTGATTTTAATGTCTGAATCTGTGAAAACCAACCTGAACAAAATGTAATTTACTATTCACTTGATTGTGTTTGTTTTTCTGTTATTTTTCAGTTTTCATTTTCATTCTTTGTACCATTTTTAATCTGTGTCTATTGTACATGTTGATGCACCTCATCTTCTTGTGTGCTGCCATTTCATATTAAATGTGGCACGGTGGTTTAGGCAGGCAGAACTGCATTTGGTTCCGCTCTCCACACCTAGCTGTGATCATAAAAAGAAGAATGCCAATAAACCTTAATGCAAGTTGAGACTGTACTGGACTATGGCCCTTCAGGATGGGAAATTGGACACCTCAGATCTAACTGATTGATTTGTGCGTGTTGTGGGGTGAAAGCTGATGTGATTGAGGAAACACTCACACACTGGTTATGGGTCATCAGTGGGGTGGTGCCACTAATGTCATGCAGGTTTCAAAATAAGACCAGAAGAACAAGCTCCTCTGCCAGAACACCAATACTATTAAAATAAACATAAATTAATATCAGTTATGAACATACTGTGGTTTTTCGCTGTGGCCACTGAGACACCTGCCGTGTTCAACTCTATGTTAGCTATTTTACCAGCTACATCTATCATGTAAGTGCAATCTGTAGGCATACACTTACTGAACACTGCCCATGTACTGCCCAATTGTACTGCACAATTTATCAGCCACCTACTACCTCATTCAACAACTGGAAGGGCCACCACATTTTTTTACGATATACAATACAATATAAACTGCAATCCAAATATTCTCCCATACTGAGTAGCATGATTTTTACCCAAAACATGCTGCACTTCCATGAATTAAGACTGATTACACTCTTTGTAATGCATGGCAAAACACGGCAGGCCTACGTAGACCTGGAGTTCATAATATGGTCATGATGCTGGCCACAGAATAAGGCCTGCGTGGTAGTGGATCGCTTTTGCGCATGTGACTCAATGTGGCATTCCGCAACACTTTCACTCATTTCACACTGGAAAATAGCTACAGCGTATGGTAGATGTACTGTATCTAAATCTGGTTATATTTTGCAGCACTCAGCTTTATGCTCATCTAACTGTCTGTCTTGATTTGACAGCTTTGTTTTCCAAACTGTTTTTGAGAGTATGTTCTAAAATCATTTGCCCCAAAGCTTGTATAAATATCTGAAAGGTTTGCTAATACTTTGAGCACGCTTTGCAACTCTTCACGCTTCACGTTCATCAAAGTGTCACGCTAATCAAAGTATCTTCCTTCAGAGCCAGTTTTGCCACTACGCTCTGACTATTTAAAAAATAAAATAATTTGTTAAAAGCACATGCTGAAAATCTTTTGTCCCGAAGCTGTTTTAAAGGTTTGAGTGTTGATGATGAGTGGTGCTGGCATCACAACAAGGGGATAAAATGCAAGGGTGTACGGCATTATTCCCAAGGCATCACTGTCACAAATATTTAAACATGTTCTCAACAAAATAAAACTGATTACTCTTTAATATGCTCAGCTATTGCAAAAGGACAAAGCAAACATACATGATACAAGAATGCTTTTGAAAGACCAGATGTCCCCAAACCTTAAATAGACAGTGTATAGCTATAACATTTCAGTGGCAGGAGAAAGATAACCTTTTTTTCTGCCAGTTAACCCCTCTTGAGCTGGACGAGCTGATGACATTTGACCCTGTTAGAGCTGCCCGTTCAGGGATACCCCTCAGGAGTGAGGTAATTATAGGTCTGTGACTACGTACTGTGTGGACAGACAGAGCGTCTCTCTCTCTCTCTCTCTCTCGTGGAGGGTAATCCAGTCGCTTGGATCGGGTAGATAAAGAAGCAGTCACAGTGTGCGAATCAACAAACGAGCCAACATGGTTAAAATGGATTACGGAAGATTTGAGATTGACCACAGGACAGATTAAACTGTCAGTCTGAGATGAACCTCCCTCTCTTTCTCTCTCTCTCTTTCTCTCTTTTCACACATTCACTCTCAAACAAGGAACCCTATAGTTTAAAAAAAAAAAAAAAAAAGAAAGGTAAAAAAAAAAAACCTTTAGGTGGGGTCATGGGTGGGAGTCAGTATGTACAGACCGCAGAGGGAGTTGGAGGGAGTTTATATGAAGCCAAAATCATATAAATGTTGACTTCATATAAAAATTTACATTCCACCATAAATGGTACTGCCATACTGGACAGTGACGAAAATCTGCAGTCTAGAGCCAACCATCACAAACATAGTGATACTGAAAAAGCATTGAAGTGCTAGTGTGCTACACCTAAAACCAAGCTTGTGTAGTTGCCTTGATGATAAAGAAGGGTCAAATCTCAAATTTGCTAACACAGTAAATGATTCCACACTGCAATGAAGCACTCAGCATTATTGTGTCATGGCCCACAGCTGATGAATGAGAGCTATATTAAAGGCCTTGTATAGCCTGGAGTTGAGCGAGAGGCCACGTACACTACATCTCTCCTCTTGTCCTTACAATATTTCATTTACCTTCTGCCTACGCACCGCTGGCTATGACTGCAAAGTCAGAAGACACACACACACACAAACGCACGCGCGCACACACACACACACAGAATATTATGAATTCTGCTGAGTCTGTAGATGTTCTACTTCAGCAAGGTGACTACACTTTCCAACTGATTCCTCAACGCTGTATTCACAGCAGTCTACACGCACACCTATCACAGTACTGAGTAGAGAAAAAAACAACAGTCTGGATGTTAACACTGGCAGGGTCACATCTTTATCTGTTAAGTGAAAGCAAAAGCAAGCAAATTTGCACACAATCAGTGCAGTTCTGATGTCTCAAACTTAATGAAAAAAACACAGTGCTATTGCCAGCTTACAGCTAACTGACAAAGAACAAAGTGCTTGTATTATTAGACGTGAGTAAAAACATTTGTATTGAAGGAGGATACCCTTAAATGTCAAACATAGAGAAGAACTGGGCCATCACAGAGGGAGGGCAAGAGGGAGAGCGAGAGAGAGAGAGAGAGAGAGAGAGAGAGAGAGAATGACAAAGAGACACAGAGAGTGAGAGTGAGTGAGAAAGAGTGCTTTCTAAGTAATGTTTTTCCAAAATGATTTCTGTGCATGAGAGAGATGTGTAAAGTGCTGCTCTTAATGTTGAAGTGGTGTGTATTTTTATCGCAAATGGTGCATTAAGCATATTTATTATATTAAGTTATTAATGCAAATCAGCTAAAGTGTAAATGATTTCCAGTACAGTGGCTTTTAGCTTGTATCTAGGTTAAATGTACAAGCATACACACAAATATACTGACACAGAACATGAATAAATGAGTAAAATTGCCAAATATATACCTTTAAGCACTAACTACACTGAGTGCAAAACAGTTTATTAGGTACACCTACTTTGTAGCTACACTCAATGGGCATTTTATCAGGTACACCTACTATAGTGATGCCAGCCAATGCACCCTATAATAGAAAGAGATCCCCATAGGTCTGCTGCTGACCAGATTATTTGGGTGGTAGACCATTCTCAGCGCAGCAGTAATGGCAGTGGCATTAGTGGTTAGTTTGTGTTAAGGTTTAGTTATATTTTCTCACTATAGGCATTTATAGTTTTTTTATATTTGCTGCTTTCATGGAATTTTCCATTTTGAATGAAGTGCTTTTTAATTTTTCAGTTCAGTTTCTCAGGCATTACTTTATTGCTGGTACATCTTGAACCAATTGTACAAATAACAAATCAAAGCTAAAAAGTTTTGAATCCAGTTTCCACTCCTGGATTTTGGTAATAAGCGGTAGGTAAGTTGTGTCATATCCACCAGTGATCATAAAATCAGACCAGAACCAGAAACCAAGTCCAAAGTTGAAGATCTTTTTCCATACACCATTTGAGTTAGCCATCCTCTAGCTCTTCACTGATGGTCAGCTTCTGACCACAAGGCCACTGATGGCTGGATATGTTTGATCGGCCAACTATCCTCAACCCAGCAGTGACGCTGAAGGGGCACTAAAACTCCAGCAATTGCTTCACCAGCCAGATTAATGCCAGTCGCCTAATGATGGTCCATCACCATGGATGGATGGGATTTACAGGGTAAAATACAACAACATTCAGCAATTTCATATTATTATAAACTGCCTAAAAATGTTTTTTTTTTCAGTGAAGATAATGTACGTAATGCATAAACCGACTGAACTAAGTGTATCAACATCAAATAAGACTGTTAAAGACTGAATATACATACTATGTATGTGAACTGAAGCTGGGAGGGGTCACAAGCAAATGTGTGCTCACAAACTCTGCCTGGTGCATACACAATACCCAGAAATTTCAAAGCACATGCAAATATGATAATAATAAAGTAAACAGGCAAATAAAGTAAACAGGCTTTCTAAAAGTCCTCAGACAGACAGACACACGTATGCAGAATAAATATTAATTTATTTATTTTGCTAGCAAACTTTCAGCCTATGGGAGCATCTGGAGTCATAGCATAACAATCACACCAATGCAATAAAGCATTCCCACATTCCCACCTCTTATTAGTGTGAATTAACCCTTTCCTCCTGGGATAAAAAAAGAAAATCTATTAAACCACACAAGTGAAAGTGTATGAAATAACTAAGCAACACTAAGAGTGACCCCAAAGGTGGGTGCCACATACCTCATTAATATTTCATCTATATTAAGAATTTGACACCCTGCAGCTAAAGAACTCATGGCATCCCTATTAAAAAGCAGTGACCCCATACCTGTCTTGAGTCCCACGCGTAGAAGAGTGTTTTTATAATACAGATGAAAATCAGGACAGTCTGAAAGGCTTCTAAATCTTTGCATGCAAGCATACTTTAAAAGTCACCATATACAAGATCTGACCTGTGTGTAGCTTACATGAACTGGAGTCTGCCCTTGACTCCTGCATACTGCATGGAAACAGAAACCAGATAATGAATGAATTAGGGGCTGTGGTGCAATTGGATCAGAAATAACCCTAATTACTCAAAAAACTACAACCACTCTGCTAAATATAGAACTGTGCTGAACAGCTGAAGCAGAGCCAGAATGGTGGACGTGGTCCAAGTCAACTCTTTGAGAATGAGCTTTTGGGCAAAAACCCATGCTGAACTTGGTGGAGTTTTTTTTTCTCCAAAGCTTAATTGGCCCAAAATGTCATCCATTAAGATTTACTAAGGAGGCCACATTCCGCATTTTCTCTCGCCCCACAGTCTAAACCACACAGCATTTCAGTGGGCAGGGATGGCGGATACATTAGGGGGAGCTCCATGGAGATTTGAGATTGCCTATGGCAAGTAAAAAGAGCCTAGAGAAAACAAACAGCGTGTCCGGGTACGTCTGTTCCAACCTCTAGTGTGAATCCATCACTTTCACACGCAAATTAAAGCAGTGGATGGAGAGGGTCACTAAAGGTAGAACAAAGCACTTTCACTCTGGAGCTGGCAGAGCATTTATGCTGAGATCGGCTAACTTGCTAATTTCGCACAGCTGAGGACTACGCAGAACAGTCCCACCGGTTTGAGCTTCTAAACAACCAAAAGAGTGTCACAGTGACCTCAGTCTGTAACCAAAAAAAAAAATATATATATATATATATTTATGGACTGACTGCTGGAGTGCTTCATCACAAACTGCTCAGAGAGAAAAACTGTTCTGTGCAACTGTTGTACTAAATGCATAGCAAGCTCATCTGGATCAGCTTAATGAATGCAGTCTAAATAAATGCAGTGGGAGGACAGGAATAATACATCTGCATAAAATAAGGCATACCTAAACCAAATCCGTTATATCAAATGAACCGAGATATGTGAACTGTTTGATTAATTTACAAATGTAGTTAGGGAAAACTCCCTAGGAAGATATTCAAAAGAAGAACCCACCCTCCTCTGGAACACAACAGATGATGGGGTTATGATACAATTTTCTGTATTACAAGTTATAATGGAACACACATCACATAAAGGAAAATTAACGAGATCAGCTAATGATAAATGTTGATCTTTGTTCATTGTCTTTGAAAAGTTGTCATAGGTTTATGTATGAACACTGCCTTTACTAAAAAAGCCTTGCAGAACTCTTATACAGGTGCGCTGATCAAATCAAAGTCAGTTATATCTTCACAATTTGTAAAGTAACAAATGAACCAAAACATGGTTGTCTCTACTTTTATTAAAGGGTTCCATAGTACTGAAATAGGGATTTTTTAATTCATATAATTAATGCATTCAATTCATTCTTTACATTGTCATGATTCTATACAGGAGCACTGACTAAAGAATCAGTGAAGAACCTCCTTTGTGAAGAACAGTGAAGAACCTCCTCTGTTTGTCAGCAGTATCTAAAGCTACGACTGACTCCCCAAAGACCCAAGACACTCGCCAATATCTAATAAAAGCGCCTTGAGTGGAGGTCAGAACAGGCAAATGACTGTTTTAGAGAGAGAGAGGTGCTACTTAATGGGGTTTGGGGGGATCAGAAACTATCAAAGGAGCAAGAGGAAACACAAACAAGCCCACAGGCTAGAACACAATCGATGGGCACTGCACAGAGCCTCTCAGAAGCATTGATGCACCAATGTTTACCAGAGCTCCATCAAGTGAATTCAGAGAGCCTGCAGGGAAGAAAACCACATGCGCAAGAATAACGTCTCCCCTTTTCCAAATAAACGTTTAAAGATGATAATAAAGAGAAGGAGATTTAAATTTAGAGAGAGAGAAAGATAGAGAGAGGAGGGACAGAGGGGCAGAAAAAAACTGAAACTTAATCTTAAATGTCTCAAATGAATCTCAAGGGAGAGTTTAATTTTAAAATAATTCAAGATGTTATGGTTCATTTCCTGAAAATAATAAACAAGGAAAGAAAGTAAAGTCTCAGTAAAAAAAATCAATATTTCGTTGAGACAATATGTCCTCTACTGCATAGCAATGCGATGGAGCATCAGTAGAAATGGTAGAATATGCATGTCCAACAAAATCCCTTCCTTTGTTTCATTGAGCCATGTTTGAGAATTAACTAAAAAAGAACAACAACTTTTCATTAGTGCTGTGAATTCTAGGGCTTAACCCTATCAGAGCACGACTACATTACCCACAATCCCTTTCACATAAAGTATTTTATCCCATTGGATGCGCAAGTCCATGTGTGAGCCTGGCAGGAGTTGACAGATGTAGTTCATTGCCTTATCACTCTGACAGTCTGTGGCATCTTCATCAAACAGACATTAGCGAGAGAGATCACTGGCACTTGCCATAGCAGCCTATTAAGCTGAGACAGACAGCACAGAAGAGGGAGGGAAAAGGGAGATAGTAAAGAAGTGAGAAAGAGAGGGAAGGGTTGAGGTTTGTCATCAGCGTGTGCGGTGGAGATCAGAAATGACTGAGGGGGTTGGAAGGAGGAGGAAATGCTAGTGCAGAATGATGGCCTTAAACCTTCAAACCTTGGCTGAAATCAACTCTAATTGACTGATCCATGCTCCGCCCCCTTTTTTCACAACAGCTGTTAAACGAGAAAGTGTTAGACTAAATTGTTACTGCTAATATGGTATTTTGGTTTAATTTAGTTGGTTTAGTTTAATGGTATTTTGTATACATGTGAAAGGTCACACTGTCAGGATAAATCAGGTGTATGTTTCTTTCAGCTAACATTTTTAGCCATAACATTAAAAGCACTAACTGGTGAAGTGAATAAGATTAACTGTTTTGCTAAATTGGCACAAAACTGGTAAGTGTAAGGATCTGAGCGACTTAATCAGGGTCAAGTCATGCAGGCTAGATGATGAGATCAGAGCATCTCCAAAACTACAGCTTTTTTGGGGAGTTTGCAGTGGTGAACAAATAGTAAACTGGAGTCAGAGGCATTGGTGACCAAGGCTTATTGATGCATTCCACATAGACCTTACCTCACAAATTTCCCATGACACCTTTAGAGCTCCAGACCTACACAATGTGAGGCAGGTTATAATTTCATAGCTGATCAGTGTAAGCATAGTGGACAATTTGTTCTTGTGCTTTTCAATCTGCCTAGTCTCAGTAAATTACAAGAACTTGGTACAGATTTGAACCATGGGTTATCATGCTTCATTTATAATGAAACATATTTTAGAAGTACTGGTAAAAAAATAAAAAAGCTCAGAAAAAGCATATTGTGATATATTTATCATGATGTTCTGCAAAGCTTGCCAAACCTTGCAACAGTTGCAATGGAGTGGGTGGAGCATGAACATATCAATTATTTGCTAATTTCTATAGACTACAAAAGTCACATCATCATTTTGTAGTCGACACAATGTTGTTATGCCCATATTTGGCAAAAGTATTAAAGGGGTGGAAACCACTTTCAGTCTGTTGAAGTTGAACAGTGTCGCCTGAATGAATCCATTTGTAAGGCTAAGCAAGCTAAGAAGGGAAAGATCTATTGTGTTTCAGTGGGTATCTGATAAAGAACATCAAAAAATCCAGTTCAACATATCAGATGATCTAAGGTGGTCCTTGAGGGTGGAGGTGATTGAAAAGCTGCTCATGCAGGCAAAACCGTACTATATGCTGGAGAACAAGCTGGTTAAGCAGCTTAGCTCTTATTCAGTACAGCATAAATAATTTAATTTGAGTTTGATTGTTTAGCTGACCAAGGTGGCTTTAGATAGCTTTAGCTTACATATAGCAATATTTATATTTTAACTCTTTAATGGCCCTGTAATGCAGAGGATCCAGTGATGTGCAGGAGAAAACGTACACAGAACAAATTGTACTGGGTTTTAAACATATATATTTACAACAGAATGTGACAGAGGCAATTATTTTTGAAAACCCCATTTATTTCTGTCATTGAAAATCGAGATTAGACCAGAAGCACCATATATCAGCATAACAAGGACTACAGAATTACACCCAACTTTAGTGGTCTATTCTTTTTGTAATTCTTTTATTACTTTTTTTTATTACTTCCAATTTTCCCTTAATCTCTCACCTTCCCCTAGTAGCTCTCTTTCCCTTCTTTCCTGTTCTCTTTCCCAGTCATTCAGTATTTTTTTCCACATGTTTGAACTCTGGGCCCTAGAGTTCAGAGTGACTCTTTTGATAAGTTCACTCACTTTCCTCTCTCATTCTCTTCCCTTACACTTGCAACTTGCAATTAGGTTTCCATCTCACTTTTTCTCTCCTGTCTCTCTCTCTTTCCCTCGTCCCTATGTGTCAGCACCCAGCAGGGAGTAATAATGACCTGCAAGGCTACTGGCCAGGCCCCTGCTCTCCCCTGCCTCTCTTAGTCTCTCTATTGCTGTCCATTATTGCCTCCACATGCCCAGTCCAGGCCCCGCGGCGGATGTTTACGGAGGCAGAGAGATTGCAATCTAAAGTTGGAGAACATGCTCCATATCTGGTGCTGGGAGCAAGCCAAGTTCTGATGCCATTAGAGGAGCCAGCGTGCAGTGCTGTACTTTTTTACAGGTCTACAAGCCTCTAAGATATCATTAGGTGGGTGCTGGCTTTTGCAGGAGAGGGATACATAAAGCAGTGGTTCCCAACACTGGTTGTAGAGAACTGCGTATGTTTTTCCCCTTATCTCATGTACATTTAAAGGCCTTAGTAAGCAGTTGAATAGTAAGATTAGGTGTGTTGGGAGCACTGGAAACAAACACATACAGTACAGCAGTACGTCAGTATCAAGGTACAAATATTGAGAATATGGAGACTCCACAACATGTATTTTCAGGGCAAAGGGCAGATCACTGGTGGGAATATGAACAAGATAACTTGGAATGTTCAACATGGTGGCTGGAGACCTTATTCTTCAAAAAAAAAAGGTCATTATTCCTGTTGGCAAAAACCAAGCATATTCTTACAATAATACAAGCATGTTGCCATTTTAGTGACAGATCTATAGCGTATTATAGAAATAGGTGTATATAAGGTGTTGTAGGCATACCAAACAATGTGTAAACTATTTTTGAGTTATCTATATTCTATCAGAATATTTATATACATTTTCAAAACATTAGCTTGACTATACATTTGAGTTCAGTCTTGTATGGCAGAAATAAAAGTACATGGGTGCTGAAGAATGTTGAAACTTACCTACAGGCACTTTGGATACTACACTGGGCGTTTATAGAGACAGAGACACCTGCCCTTAGAACTCAGATACTCTGCAGCCTCACAATTCGGGTAGCGTCCTAAATGACCCAACTTGCTTCAATCAATATTTCCCAGAGCCTCCGAGCCAAAACCGCTATCCACTGACCTTTTGAGCCAGGGTTAATTTGGGGTGGTGCGGGTGGGGGTTTAAAGGGATACGAGTGGTGCTCTTGGACGAAGAGCGCAAGTAATAAATCAGCTTTAAGGCCACCTATGGGGAACACTGCTTAAAGACCCTGATTATAGCACTCACAAATCACTCCAGAGTGCCACACTGAAGTCTATATATGGCCATGAAACTTGCAGAGAGAGGGGGACGAATGGGAGAGGAAATGAGAAGAAGGAGGAGAAAGGGAGAGAGTATATATATATATATATATATATATATATATATATATATATATATATATATATAAAGCACAATTGTAAAAAAGTGTGATTAGGACACTGTGTGGTGGTCTTAGAGTTGAGATAAGCCAACGTGGTGCTCTATTCTTTCATCTGAACCGGTCATCTGATACCAGAGACCTCAAGAAATGCCAGGGATGACCAGAAGGGCCCACTGCATTACACCCTTAAATGTACTTCCCTTTTTTTCTTTAGGGTAAAAAATATATTTAGTTGGTTAAACAAATATTCCTTTGTTAAACATCACAGTGTTAAACCATTTTTTTTTTCCATTACATGTTTACAGCTTTCCTTGCCATTTCCTCCTTCCCATCCCTCTCTCTTCATGATCATTTACTACCCTTACCCTCTCTCTCTTTCTCTCTCTGGGCAGTAGAGGGCAAGGGGCAGTCCGGCAGAGAGACGGTGGGGTGATCTGACCCTGCTTGTTTTCCCGCAGCAGAAAAGCTGGCCACAACCCTAACGCTAGGCGCCACTGCGGCCCACAGTAACCATAGCAACACTCTCTGGAGCAGGATGCAGGGGGTGTCACTCACTGACCTTACAGCAGTGAGCTTTGACACTAACCCACTGAGTGTATGGGTTATCTCTTGCTCTTCCTGTCTATCTCTCTCTCACAGCTAGGTACACTCATAAAACTCACATGGTCTGCCACAAAGAGAAGATTAGGCTTGCACAATGATATCAGAATCATATTGGAATCAGCAGAAAAATTATCTGTGCCAGGTAGGTGATTAGATTTTATATTTCTGATACTGATTCCTGATGGGGAAGCGGTGGCTCAGAGGTTAGAGCACTGGGCTATTGATGACAGGGTTTTGGGTGCACCGTGGTCCTTGAGGGACGTAGCTGCGCTCCAGTGTGTACTTGTACTCAGTTGGAATGACAATAAAAAGCCTCTTGACTCTCTTGACTTAATATTTAATTTAAAGGTCAGTATAGGGTAATATCTAGAATACACTGCCTTCTGTTTTATGTGTATTACATCTAAATTTTTCTAAAATATGTAGATATATACAGATATTTGTATGTTTATGTATATTTGTATGGATATGGATGTTGGTGTTCTTCCTTTCTTCCTATTGACATCAGCTCACAGTTCCTATATTGGCGTGTCCTTATAGAAGAGCCTGTAATATTTTAGGGTTTTTTAAACATAATTTTTAAACATAATTTAAAGTACCAATTGCACTTTTCATTGCGGGAAAATTTCATGATAAATGAACCAATCAAATTATCCACTGCACTGCAGCTACATATTTTTTTATGGAAAATCCCTTTCCTTTCTCTCACACTGGTGTTTTGTAAGTGGCTTAATAAAAGCAGAACAAAAATGGACATGGATTCAGAGAACAAAATAGCCAGGAGCCATTTAACATTAGATTAATGAAGCAGATAACATAAAGGATTAGATTATTATTAGAATATTAATCACTTTACCACCGTCGGGAACAGGTACCTTTGAGTGATCAAAACTGTTGAGATGGGTAATCCTTCAAAAGATATACGCACACACACAAAAGCTTACAAACCACTCACACAGCATCTCTCTCTCCCTACTTCAAGTGGTGTGAATGGCCTGTGGACAGGTTTGTGGTTGGGTCATTTGGGAAGTGCTCTAATTGATAACGTGTGTAGGAACCATCGTGCCCAAAACACGTCTTCTTCAATGTTCATAGACTTTCCTCAGTCGTTAATGTGTTCATCTTCTCAAGAGTGGTGGAACATGGAGCGGCTTGCATGTTTATGTGTCAGAGACAGGGAGAGCAGTATGAATGTAAAAGAGACACATTACAGTTGCATTCACACAGACCCACACAAACAAACACACACACACAGATCTGCAAAATTACTCAGCAGTATGTCACAAATTTGATCAATTTTCTTCACTGTCTGTACTTCTGTCTAGCCTAGGACACATGCAGAGGGATATTACAACAGAGTCTAAAAAACACTCAAGAATGCAGACTTCATGAGCAGATCCAATCACTGGAGGCTGAAATGTGCTGTGTGTGTGTGTGTGTGTCTGTGTGTATATTCAGTCTCAACTGATTGCTTATTCTAGATGAGAGCTCTCTAAAAAGGCCTGTCGAAGCGTAGCATCAATATCCCCAGTACATTTAGAAGCTCTGTACTCAGACATATATTACTGCACACCATAAAGCATTCTAATGCCACAGTGAAAAACGCACAGCACTAAATATTACTCCTACACATAACGCACACACATGCACACACGTCTTTAGTGATGCATTCCCACTTCAGACACAGATAAAGCCTAATACATCAACACTGCTTCAGCAGATCAATAATTGAACAAGCAGAAGAACATTGGCTACAATGGAAAGTTCATCACTAAGTCCATTCATTCTTTATGAAAGGAGTCAGGGATGGGATCAAATGGCTTTAGAGAAGGTAAACGGCCTTACGCACAGCCTTTGATAGACTCAGAATGCCCTTAAAAGCAATATGCAATATATTATTGTTATCATGATACACCACAGTCACTTCTCTGAACAACTGTCTATATCAGAAAAAATACTAGACCAATTCCATCAATTAGACCAAATAAGACTGTAAACTACAACAACCAGTAGGGATGTCCAGATGAGGTTATTTTGTCCCCTGATCTGATCTGAATCTCTTAACCCTGAGCATCAGCCATTACTGATCCTTGTGTCTGTGGGAATAAGCCACGCAGCCACGCAGTTTAGATAAGATGTGCTACTAATGAATAATAAAGTAAAATCCTTTTATTCTTACTAACATTTTCTATATTGAGCTGATTTACTTTGTTTAGTAGAGACTTTTCTTTAAATGACAATGTGTTTGATATCTTATAATCCAGTCTGACTTACCTCCTTGACCATATAACTCCAAGTTCCTTTGTGTGAGTGTGTAGTAGTATACACTCTGGACTGATATCTGCTGTCGTTTGTCAACTCCTAATGTTAAATAACTGTTTGATAGTTTGGTGAATGCGCTGTGATTTATTTTATTTTATTTTATTTTTTTTGGTGTGTGTATTAGCAGTGCTGGTTTAAAAACTCCCTTTTCCATGTTCTTTCCATACACTAGCTGGAACTCCCTCTACGCAGTGCTACTAGTGCTAAGAGGGTGAAGGTTAGCATGCACTTTCTCCACGTGACATCAAGCCTGCCTCCACAAACTGCTCCAAACGCAACATTATTGGACAACTGAACACGCTTGCAGGAGAACAATGTCAACTGTCAGTTGTTACATCTGCTTTGTCCATATTGAGTAGCCATGCTCTGATACAGTGATACAGGGAGAGTGAAAGCTGTTCTTTGGGTCATAACAATAGCAGAACATTTTCAGTGCCATTTAGAATAAGGGTTCTTTGAAGGACCATATACAACAGGGTTTCCATTACACTGAAGAACTGGTTGACCATGGAAAGAACCATTTATTAATTCACACATTGAGTGTTTATAGTTTCAGTTGACATTGTTAAGCATCATTCCCATTTATCCCATCCTTACTCCCACAGCAAGACAGTGAGACATAAATGAGACAGAGTGAGACAGGAAGGCAGTGACCATAAATGTAATAAATCTCATAAGGATTCCTTTCCATTTTTTCTAACCTCTGAGCCACCGCTTCCCCATCAGGAATCAGTATCAGAAATATAAAATCTAATCACCTATCTGGCACAGATCATTTTTCTGCTGATTCCATTTCCTTTAGGTCAACATGCACCTTGATTGGCTGAATTAAGTCAGGCCGACATTTTTTCCACAAATATGTGGAACACGATGACCTAAAGACTTGAGAAAAAAAATAGCTGACAGCCGGACCAGGCCAATATCACTCTGCACTACCGGATGCGCTTAAGGGACAGAAGTGTATTAGGAAGGGTGGCGGCAGGCAAAGTTGGGTGAGCAAGCTATGGAGGCCCACCCAAGCATGACCCTTTCTTGGTGAAAGAAGGTAAGCAGACAAGGGTTGTTATCATCTTTCTCTCAGCACCTCTTTGAGGACAATTCTAAAATAGAGATAGGGGGAAGTGCAAAAGGAAAATAAGAACACAGAGGGCTAGGGCAGAGAGGAAATGCTTTAATGTGAGTGTTAAGTAATGCTGGATACTCCCAACTACTATCATGATCCGCGTCAAGCTTTGATATATTGCGGCAGATCACAATATTGCAGGATTACAGGATTACAATGTTAATGCTCAAAACAGATCCAAAATAGTGGTAGTAATAGACATTCTCACCTGTATTGCATACATACAGGATAAATAGATGCGCTTAAAAAAACAAACAAACAAACAAACAAAAAAATGGTCATGTAATGATTTTAGACTTACAGAACTATGGTATGGAACCTCAAGGAATCATTTAAATGCTTTAACGGTTCTCCTAAAAGAAAACGGCTTATAAAATAACCCTGATTTAAGAACTAAATAATCCTATGTTTTAATAATTTTTTATTCTTAATTACTGCTTTAAAAAACATCAAAGCAAATCCAGCCAACAGCCAGTGTCCTGTGGGCTGCACCCTGCAACCACTCATTAAGGATTTGAGGATGACCAACACAAACTGTGCCACAACAGATGAGCTTCTACCTCTGTCTTTACATCAACAAGATGGACCAACTAGGTATGTCTAATACATACCTAATGTCTAATAGAGAGGACATAGTAATTAAAATGTAAGTCATATTCTGATATGGCTGTATGTAGTTTGTCATTCTTACTGGCAATATATCCAGTTTTCTCAGAAAGTATGATGCATTTTTTCCTGACAATAACAATAAATATTGTTATATTGTGCTCAGCTCTTTTCCCATTCATATGTTTTAAACAGGTACTTGATTTACACTGATTAAGGAAAGACAATCTATATGAATACACAGATGGAACCACGGTACAACTCTGAATTATATTGGCAAATTCAGCCAAGGTTCAACCTGAAGACTGACCACAAGCAAGCTGATAACTGCATAAGGCATGGATGAAGTATGGGTAAAGGGGGAGGGTGACAGAGTCACTGGCAGATGATTAATTACAGCGAAATAAATGTGCACAGACACAGATACTGTACCATTGTTACCCAATCTCTAGCATTCGCATATGCTATAATCATTATTCTTCATATGTCGGGGCAAGACTGTTTATGTGTGTGTGTGTGTGTGTGTGTGTGTGTGTGTGTGTGTGTGCGCGCAGTTTGACAAATCTCTCTGGATCATGTCAAAACAATCACAGCAGCTGCCAAAATTTCCATAACACTATACAGGCACTATAGGCTGAAACTCTAAACAAAGGAAATGACCTGAGTCAGATGTAAATCTGTCTCAGGTTGGGCTCTGTAATAAACACCGCACAGCCATCCATCTCTGATTGATCTCAAGGGGGAAAGACTTGTGCAGACCAGCTGACAGCGCCACACATGGGACGCAAACGTGTGTTTGTGTGTGTCTGTGTTTATAAGTGCTTTAGGGATGGACTCTGGTATAAGAGGGAGGAAAAGAAAGAGAGAAGCAGAGAATAGAGAACAAAGACAGAAAGAGAAGAAAAAGGGAGCAAGACAAAAAAGGAGAAAGACAGAGAGAGAGGAGAGAGACAGACTGGGAGAGATGTGCAGTGACACTGTGTGAGGAGTGTCAGAGTGACAGCATGAGGGAGAGCACAGTGGAAAGGGAAGGAAAGAAAAACAGACACTGAAAAAATGGATCACATGCCACAGAGAAAGGAACAAGATCTGACAGTAACCAACCAGATGGACGAAGGGCAAAAAAAAAGAGCGAAAGAGTGAAAATAGGCGAGAATGAGAAAGGCAACGAGAGGGACATGGAAGAAAGAAAGAGGAAAGGACAGTAAAAGAAGGGGAAAAAACAGCGTACAGGGACAAGAAACAGGACAACAAAAACATAGAAAGATACACACACATGCATATTTTAGGGCTGCACAATATATCAAAATGTGCGAAAGCATATCACATAGCTGGACATCCATCGCAGGATGTCAAATGATATCAAACACGTCATGCTATTACTATTTTGCTGCTTGATACAAAAGCAAAATCTTCTCTCATTTCCCATGCCTATTGTTTATTTTACTCCAGTGGCTACACAAAGTGCATTATTATGTCATATGGGATCACTGACCTCTGGTGACTGTTGAGAAGTCTTGCCAAACATATTGCAATGTCATATATTATTATATGTAAAAAAAAAATATATTCCCTAATAATAATAATAACAATAATAATAATAATTCCATTCCATTTTTGTATAAATAAAAATTCCATCCGTCGTTGTTTCAGCCAAAGTGGACTTGTTTCTGTCAAAGTGGACTTCATGGGAGAGGACCAAGGAGGACACCATTGTTGAAAACATATTATAAAAAAGCCAATTTGCCAAACTACATGTTGACAAGCCCCAACGCTTCTGGGAGAATGTCCTATGGACAGATGGAACTTTTTGCCAAGGCACATCATGTTCACAGATGGAAAAATGAAGCATGTCAAGAAAAGAACAACTGTCCCTACTGTGAAACATGGAAGAGGCTCTGTTATGTTCTGGGGCTGCTTTGCGGCATCTGGCACAGGGTGTCTTGAATCTGTGCAGGGTGCAATGAAATATCAAGACTATCAAGGGATTCTAGTAAGAAATGTGCTGCCCAGTGTCAGAAAGCTTGTTCTTAGCCGCAGGTCATGGGTTTTGCAACAGGATAATGACCCAAAACACACAGCTAAAAACACCCAAGAATGGAATTAACTATTCTGAAGTGGTCTTCTATGAGCCCTGATCTAAATCCTATCTTTGAAAAGAGCTGAAACATGCCGTCTAGAAAAGGCACCCTTTAAACCTGAGACAACTGAAGCAGTTTGCTTATGAGGAGAGGGCCAAAATACCTGCTGAGAGATGCAGAAGTCTCATTGACAGTTACAGGAATCGTTTGATTGCAGTCATTGCTTCAAAAGGTTGTGCAACAAAATATTTAATTAAGGGTATCTTCATCAAAGTTGTAAGTTTTTTTTTTTTTTTTATATATATATAATTCTGTTGAAGCATGGTTTAAAACCAATGTCAGATTTTCATTTGTTAATTTTCAAAGAATTTTTATTTATTATTACTTTTGTCAGATTGAAGTTATTTCTGTGACCATTGTGGGTTTTTCTTTCATTAACCGAGGGGTACCAACACTTTTGTCCACATGTGTATATATATATATCTTCTGAAGTCAAGAACTAGCACTGGATGTATGGATGAACGGACGGACAGACAGATACACAAGTCTAGGTGTCACTCTTCACTGATGTCTATAGCACTGAAGCTTGGAGGAAAGCACTTGGGTTTTTGAGTAAGAGTCTGAATATGAATGAGAATGAGAATTTGAACATGAATATGAATAACACCACAAACAGACGCTGTATGACTGGGGAGTCCTCAGACACTAGCCTGGAAGACACTGTACTGTATGTAGGCCAGCGCCATTAGGCTATTAGTGCCGGTCAACGCTCAACTGGAGAGGGGGTGTGCTAGTGTGTGTGTGATTAGAGAGTGCTGGATGGAATACTCATCTGTAGGAAAAAAAAGTTGTGTGCAGACAGCAGGGGGAGGGGTCAGAGAAAGAGTGTGTGTGTGTGTGTCTTTGTGTGAGCGTGTGTGTGTGCATGCATGTGTGTGTACACAATCCCAACTGTCCATCCTTCAGGCCCCTAGGGCTGGCTCAGACCCCCTCATTATAGAGGAGAATGACAGCATGCTGTCAAATTTGGGTCACATGGGAGTCTGAATCATTTTTGTCAGTGACATTCCATACAGGTAAATATGCTCCAGTCACCAATATAAGCAAGTGGCAGTGCATGCTGGATATCATCCCACGGCAACTAGAACATATGATCATGCTTGCCCAAAAACGGGTCATGGATTACAGACATCTGTCATTGTCTGTTTTTTTTTTTTTCACATTATTTGAAAATTCTACCTGCCCTTTAACTTGTGGCAAGATTTAGTGGTGTATTGCCCCATTATTACTTCCTCTACAGTTAGAAGGTGTGGTTCACACTTTACATGCATGCATTTCTGGACAAGCTGAGAGTAAGAAGCATGTGGAGTAATATTGAGTATCAGAGAACACACCTTTCTGTGAAAAAGTTCAAAGCTTGTTTTAAACCAAATTACATTATGTTTCCTCTTTAAAACGTATTGTTTTGGAGATATGATGTCTACCTGTGACAGAGACAATATCATCCACTGGTGAAATATTACCGCTAATGCACATGCTGCAGCGCATGTCTTTGTATTCAAAAGCTCTGGGCTCCTGTCTTGTCCGCTGGTCGCAGGGGAGTTGCTGGACGTCTGGGTGTCTGCCTGTCTTCGCTGAATGATTCACAGGGGTATTACCTGCATTATAAACCATTTCCTCATTATAAATTGCCTTTGTGAGGTAACGTCTGGCTTTGGCAGTAAGGGACCGAGGCTCTGTAGTCTTGTCTTTGATTGAAATCTGTGGCCCAGTCACTATTCATCTCATAAAGGCTTGACGCTTGGGACTCAAGTTAGAATGGTTGAAGCCACAGTTACCAACTTCAAGGTTTTTCAAACGCACACATCTCTATTAAAAACAAGGTTCTTTATGGAACCAAATGTGTTTCTTCTTCTTTGTTTGTAAGAGTAAGATGGTCTGAGACTCTTACAATGAGTGAAAATCCAGTTTGATTCAAGCAAGTTACATTTTTTTGACCAGCTTAATACTAATGTTTTTGATATGGTTGTTATTTTTGTTCTCCTGGAGAGGCAGTAACTCACTGTATATCTATAAACCCCTCTCTTTGGGAATTTAGGGGGAAAGATTATGCCATTCCAGCTCTGACTCTGTCCCATTCACTCTTCCTTTTATCCGTTCACCACAGACTCCGGTCGGTCGGGGCTTGTGTTTGTCCAGATTTCTGGTCAGGCTTGCCAGCTGCACTCAGGTTTCCTGTTGGCCAGTTACAGCATAACTGAACTTGGTTTAAAAACATGGCTAATGCAGCCTGACCAATCTCTCCCTCTCTTGCTCTCTCTCCCAACCCGTCTCCCTGCTCCCTCCTTTTTCTGCTTTTCTCCGGATACAGCAAAACACAATGATGAAACCAAGCCATAAAAATGCCTAAAACATTACATCAACTTCTAAGTCCACCACTTAGCTTAAACGGCTTCTCCTACTAGTTTTGTTTTCACATTGTATGTTATAGCATACAGCATAGAATTCTTATGATTTTTTGATGCTGCTGTTGCCCTAATTACTGAACTGGACTAGGGACTTTAAGGGACCAATTTCCTTCATTCCACATGAAAAATATCTTTCACACCTCAATAACAACTGAGTTGTGTGCTAAAATGTTTCATTACTCTAAATGGGATTTTAGCTGGCTCTGTAAAGCCTGTCTAACCTTGCAACAGTAGTCAATGTCCATGCTCATTCCTATAAAGAACGTCCGCATGTTACTGGATGGTTGTACGCTATTCTTTTGAGTGCACACAACAAAGCTTGCAGAAGAGCCTCCACATGTGTGGGAGGTGAGATGGTCAGTAACGGTCCTCCAGCATCAAAACCAGCCAGGATCCTTTGATGAGGGGAAAAGGGGGTTGTGTATGTGTGGTGTGTGCTTGTATGGTCATCCACACAGGAAGTGTTCACACTACATTGGGGAGCAATGGTTTAAGAGGGAGGCGTGAAGAGTGAAGACAAACACACTCACTCTCCCTGTGTGTGTGTGTTTGTGTGGGTGTGTGTGTCCGAGTGTGTTAAGAAAAACAGTGCTCTTGTAGATGACCTAAGCCTCGTGCCTTAGCCACAGGATGTCTGAGAGGGAGAGAGTGAGAGAGAGAATGGAGAGAGAGGTATGAGGAAATTTTGTTTGTTTTATTTCTACTGAGTGAAGAGACAAGAATGTTTTGACTGCAGTCTGAGTTTGCTGTTTAAGGTCATATTGCGCCCCCCCTTTTTTTCAGTAAGACTTTACTATTGCAGCACTTTAGGGAATAGGCCAGAAGGAACACAAAGATTTCTTGACTGAGCTTGATTACTTGATCACAAAAATGACCTGTTTAAAAATGACCTTCTAACGATTAGTTGGCAATTTACATGAGTATCATACCGAATGCTTTACTGGTCCCTCTTACAGTAAAACTACTGTATTTCAAAATTTCTGGAAGACCAAGAACACATTTCTGGAAAATTGCTCATAGGATAGCACGATAGAAGTGGTGGTGCACCGTTCTACTGGGCAGTGACAAAATATGACATATATTGTTAAAATATTTTATTATTGCCCAACCCACTTGTTAGTACTCTCCCCAGCCAGGATAACATGTAATGCTCCTGACACTAGGAGGGTGAGGGTGATGACTGATGCAAATCTTCTCTGACACATGCAAAACCAGCCACAGTCTCCTTTTTAAACTGCAACCAACGCTCTCAGAGGAAAGTGCAAAGTATCCAGTTCTGATACTATAGATGCCCATGCCAGCCAGCATCACACTAAAGTAACGTGGGAAAAGAAAAGTGAGCCATCTACCCTCCTGGATAGAGCAAGGCTGATTGTGTTCTTTCGGGCTCCAGATGCAGATGGCAGGCAGAATGACCTGGGATTCAAACCTGTGATACTCGCATCATAGTAGTAGCATCTAGTCTTCTGGACCACTCAGAGTTTAAAGAGTTAGTTTAAGTTTGTTAAATTGTTTTGTAAAGCTATGCATAGTTTTTTACTTTTCAGTTATTTTTTTTAACATGTTTAAGACAGTACTTTAAGACATATTTCAAATACGTTGACATGCTAGAGAAAGTTGCAGTCTGAGCTTGGCTTTGTGTTTTCAATTTTAAATGATTGCAAAGGCTTAGAGGCAATAACTAAATCAAAAAGCGATTGCCCCATGTGAATAATGGGCATTCCTGTTAATACACTTAAATTTCCTGTTTCAGATCACTGTATCGGAGGAGGCATGTGCTTGTCCTCACCCTTCTAGTGTCAGGAGCATTGCAAGTAACTGGGTGGTTTAATTCCATCAGCTATAGATAATTACATGTATTTATAAATTATTTTTATATTTTATTTTTATTTTATAATCTGAACCTGAATAAATAGTCCAGGGCACTAAAGCATCACATATACCAAATGCAACTTGTGGGCTCATGGCGCCAACCCCTTTACATCCCCCTCCCCAAGGGCAGGTGGTCTTGCCACGCTTCAGAGGCCTGCACTTCCTCTGACCTTCAGGCCTCCGTCTGGGGGAAGGCTGACCCTGAATGGGCATACTGAAGGGCCCATGGGCCCATGCCTCAGTCTATGAGAGAGAATGACACTGGGAGGTAGAAGAGGGAGGGGTTAAGGGAAAGTGACAGGCCTTTACCATAATTCAATAACACTAATCCCCAATGAAGAGACAATGAGGCAGCCAGTGGAGGAGGGCCTGTCACACCCTGGGGCCCAAAAGAAGGAGGGGTGGGTCTGGGGAATGGGTGCAGCTGGATAAGGGGGCTGTCGGGACCCCCACTCTGAGTTGGAATGAGGAAATCAGTAGTGGTGGGGGGTAGTGAGGGTCCAGCTGGCTGCAGAGTGTCAGCCTAGTGAGTTAGTGCATACAATCGCTATGCATGTGTGATTGAGAGACAGAGAGAAAGAACGATTGAGAGAAAGCAGAAAGAGAAGTGAGGGGAAAGTCAGGCCACAGGAATCGATCAGCGATTGAGCTAATCAATCACTCAGCAGGCAACACTGACCTTTGACCTAGGATACATAGTCAATGTTGTTTATGGTTTCAATGTTTAGCTCCATTCTTTCTTCACTTGTCGCCATTGGTCTGTTTATTAAGTAATGTTCATTGACCGGGTTTTCCTATGACAACGAAGACATGCTATATGTCCAAAAGTTTGTAGACACTTATTCATTGAAAATTCAATGATTTTTCTGAAAGGTATTAATAGGGAGTTTTTACTGTGTTGCTAAAGCAGCTTCTCCTCTTCTGGTAGAGTTTTATACAAAATGTTAGAGCACTGGTATTTGGCTTTGATTGCAGCCACAAAAATAGTAAGTTGCTAATTTGGAATAATTAGTTCTGGATTCCCAACACCCTCAACTCAACCCAAAGTTGGTGCTTCATTACTCTGAAGAATGCAGATCTCAAGGCTAGCCTGTTTTTCATACCCATCTATCCAATGGCTAAAATTGGGCATTGAAGCTGTTGTGCTGCTGCTTTCTATAGATTTTTACCTGAACATCTGTCTCAGCTTAATATACTTTTTAAGTTAAATACACTAATGAAAAAGGAGTGGATGGATTCTGTTGGACATATAGTGTATATAAACATTTGATAAAACAGCAGCAAAGTGTGCAGATAAATAATTTAGATTGAGTTTTTAATGCTCTATTTAAGGTTATCAGGTCTATGAACAAGGCCACAGCTCTCCTTGACTTCACTCAACTGCTTTCTCCACACTCAGTCCTTCAGCGCACATAACCTTCATCCGTATCATGTCAAAATAACTAAACTGGCCTTGCATTTTACTGGTTTATGGAACATAAAGTACTTCAGCAATACTGAAGAAAGTAAGCTTGGCTGCCCTTTCCGACATTCCAGAGTAAACAGATTTTAGGTAATTTGCTCTTACTAGAAATCGATGCCATGATCTGATAACCAAATGCATTTTCAGTAATCGACTTTTGTAAAACTGGTTCCTAAAGAATGGACTGCTGTGGATGGCAGATGGCCCAAAGGAGGCAAATGAAGTATGATGATGCACTGTCATCTTTGACGTGTTACAGAAGTCAGTAGACAAACAGAGCTGGCCTTCTCATCAACTGCATCTGCAGTCTAGCACTGTGGCTCACAGCAAAACTCAATGAGTTTATCAGACCATAGCCTCAGACACAGTCCCCAGGGCCTTCACATACACAGCTGACACAAAGCTGACTGGTGTGTGTGTGTGTGTGTATAATATTATTTGTGAGTGCATTCCTCACACACACACATACACATACATGTACACACATATACATGTCCCATACACAAGCATATCAGAATATTATGACCAGCTACCTACTAGATGGAATAACCACCCCTGACTCCAATGACACTAGCAGAAAATGAAAGGTGATGAAAGGTGTGGGACACAACTGTTACGCCTTTGGAAGGCCCTCAATGTGTGAGAAATCCATTATCGGTACATCTTCAATATAGCAGATTTAGAACATCCCACAAAGTTTGCATTCCAGAAACATTCTAAAAAAAGGGTCGCAGTAGTGAAGTACCAAGAATGGACTACTCGCACACTAAATGCCTACCAATGGCATAACAGTGGTTCCCAAAATGAGATGACTCCAGCGAGAGGTACAAATCCTCAGTAATAAACTCTTCCCATCACTTAATATAGTCCATGCCATGACATCTTGCTAGTGTCATTAATAGTGTTGAGGGTGGTTATTCTTTCTATTAAGTATGTGATTATGACATGTTGACATTAGTGTGTGTATTGCGTATATAATTATGGGTCCACCTAGAATACTAAGGCTTTTAATTATTGAATCATCATTGGCACTGCAATTTAGGCCAATCCTGGGCTCAATTTATGTTAAGAAACCAGCCCCATTTGTAGCTAATTATATTAAGCCTAACCCTAAAGCTAACCCCAACCTCATTAACAAAAAAGAAATGGCTCTACCATCTAGTTTTAAAAGTGAAACTTTTATTACCTTTTCTTAAAAACAAAGGGCCTTATAAAGTCAGGACCACTTTATTATTGGCCCTTGCTTTGAAGGTAGGTGTTGTTTTCCAAATGTTTATCAAGACATTTGTTCTCTTCAAAACATAGGAAACACACACACACAGTGCTACTGAAATTGTGAAAGAGAAAACAACCCCAAATGATTCTTCATGAGCCACAGCAGACATGGCTCTTATGCCACAAAGATGACCACAAAAATGCATGCACGTACGCACACACACACACACACACACACATATCCAGAGTGGATGGTGAAAACTGTTATTACCAGAGGAGACTGGAAGGCTGCATATTTAAAGCCAAGAACTGCCGAAACAGTGCTTTTGCAACACTAGCCGAGACGTGACTATTGTCTGAAAGCCTCTAGAACAGCGGCTTCAATACCACCCCACCACCGATTAGAGCTATTTACATTTTCACCCTATAAGTTAATCCATCTGGGGCTTTAAAGCAAATTAACCTGCACACATTTGCAGCCTGCACCATTTTGTGGTGAAACGCAAGCACATAAACATAGACCTCTCTGTGATTGCAGCCTTTCTCAATTCTCAGAAGAACATGCTTGAGGACGCCTCATTGTAAACATTAAAGGTCCGCATAAGGGCAGTTCACAATGTGCTGACCCTCACACTCCTTCAGATGCCTGTGGAGCTTCAACAGCAGCTCCTCCAGACTAACTAGCCCCTCGAAAAAAGACAGACATCGCTTGCGAGGGAAGGAGAGAGAGTGAGGGCTCTCTTGGGGACCCTGTCGCTGGCTCGCTCCTACATACTTGCGTAGTGAGAGAACTTCCTCTCAAAAAAGAGGAAGCTCTCCCCAAACTCCAAATGCAGAGTGTTTATTTTTGAGCGCATCAGTGCCCACTTGGACAAAGTAATTTAAAATCCACAACCAGACCTAAGCAACACAACCAACTGCTTGAGAAAGAACGAATATCTAAGATGTTCCGTCACAAGTGTTTTTTAGCCGACACTGCTTTTCATCAGAACAGAGAGAAGAGAAATGTAAAATATTTTGACTGGAAAAATTCACTGTTCAGTTTGTTCCCGAGTTCTCGGAGTTCTCATTCTACATAAAACCACTGCCTTTACTAAAGAACTGCTGAAAAAACTTTTTTATAAGAGTGTAGACCAACAAACAAGTAAACATTCACAAACAATTTAATGGTAAAGAGAATTAGAAGCACTGTTTAAACAGAAGTTGTTTACAACAACAAGAATAGTCAATTGAGTAATAAAGTGGTACAAAGAAAAAAATAATTACATAAATAAGTTAAATGTTAAAAATCCAGTACTTGTTTTTCAGTTTTGTTTTGTCTGCAAAGTATGTCCTGATAAATTCTCCAGACAAGAATTTTCATTTTGGTGCATTACACATCCACATATTGATGCTGATTAGGTTAGACCAATCGCTTTAAACGATCTATTCAAGGCGACCTACTGGCAGCAATTTAGAGGAAGCGAGTCATTGGATTTCTGCGGAATATATCAAGAGGATAATTTAATCTTTAAGGCAGGTCGCAGTGATCCTGGAAGGATGAGGTATTAAAGGTAGCAATGAAATCGACGCCGGCTCGAGTGGAGCAGATGTTTGCTTTGAGTGCTGAGATATTAGTGAGTAATCACCCTCCTGTGGGAACCTGCACTTCTGCCTGAAACCTGCTCTGAGAGCGCACACACATCACCCTGTGCACCTAGACTCCCTCTCACCTGACAGGCAAACACACACTTTTAAGGTGCCTTAGTTTGAAGTGAGAATATATGAAATATTGCCTTAAACATTAGCATTCAGTATGAGGTGAGCGTGACATGCCATGAACCAAGACTGAACCAAAGTAACATACAGTTCTTATCTACAAAAAATAGATAAACTGATTTTTCATTTTCTGTATCTGTACCACATAGTCCATTTCCACTAACACCACCAATCATTTTGACACATTTTTCTTGCACGCACAAAAAGCAAAGAAAGCACTCAAAACTTACTTACAACAAAAGATAACGGACAGTTGCTTAAAAATACACAAAAAAAATCCTTTGACTGTTTTCTTGAGGCACCTAAGACTTGCATTTAACATCCAATGCCTAGTGTGGTTAATCAATACTTAATTATACTATGTCAAGTGTGCTGGTTGTGGAAGAACAAATGTAAGGTAGGGTGGGGGAACAGACAGCCAAACTCACAAGCAGAACCATTTCAGCTAAAGGTTTGATTGTTCTCTTATTATTATTGATTAACTCTTCCAAACTGCCTCAGTTACAGTTTAGTGCACTTTAGCCTCACTGTGCAAATGTGTAAATCCTCATTAGCATATCTACTTTACCTTTACCCTGTTACCGCAACTGAGCCTGCCAACCCTGTTCTAACCAACTAACAACATATCAGTAAGTTTATCAAAATGGAAGATTTATTTATGCTCAACGTTAAATATGCATACAGATACGGACTCAGGCCGAGCTTTCTGTCCGCACTCTGCATTCTTCTTGTCCTCTGCGTTCTGTGAAAGCTTAAGGATATAGACGGAATGGAGCAGTACCATTGTGGGGGTGGTCCCGTGGGGGCAAAGTGGCCAATAGTGCAAACGAAACACAACTGCAGCCATATGAATATATGAACAAGAATCTTATGGTGGAACTTTTTAAGTAGTTTTCAATGCTGCTACTTTTGTCTTTTAAGTACATTTTAGTTACTTTTTTTTGCTCTATTTATGTTTATTTTTATTTACTCTAATGTAACACAGTGCTGCTATCCCATGCTTAAACAACTTGTATGGCCTTTTGTAAAGTACTGCATCACATACTGACACATGTAAGTAACGCTCTCCTCAGATCTGCACAAGCTCTCAAAAATGAATCACTCAGTCATCACCTGTGTAATGATAAAAACTGGAAACAAACCAGACGCTGGCCTGCACACACACTCCGAATAGTCATCGTCGAGACAATGACTGTGGGAATGTGAACGAAGCCACAGGCCATAATATCAGACAGCGGATTTTAGGAGAAAGACGCTGAAATTGCTCTGTGGGAAGACAAAGAAAGGTTGCGAGAGACCTTTAGACCATTAGGAGGGCAGGCTGTGAAGGAATCTCGATAGATGAAAAGATGAAGTATAACAGCTGCCTTTTTTTCCAGCCTCTAAATAACATAATTAGTACATGCAGAGCCACAGTCCAGCACCAGACCCTAGTCTGAATGACCTATTAGTGCGAAAGCAACCCTGAACAAAGGCACAGGGTCAAAGTCTGGAAGCTCATTTTGAATAGCACTGACTGGTATGTGGAGAAAATGGACTTAAAACATGCATTCTTTTGCTCGTGTGTCATTTAAGGGACATATTATGCTCTGTGATGCTGGACAGAAAGTGTGCAGGCCTCATAATTATTCCTGCACTGATGTCCTAATTACACCTCATCTGTTTGCTGAAGATGTCCTGTCTGTTTTTAATAAGGAGCAGGAAAATGTCAAATTACTAAACACGGAGTCTCTCTCTCTCTCTCTCTCTCTCTCTCTCTCTCTCTCTCTCCTTTTCTCACTTTTGCTTACCTTAAACCTACCTGAAATTTGGAGCCTTTCTACCAGGCAATACAAATCATAAAATAGCATTTGCTGTAGTAAAGCCATAATAACAAAAATATGCTGCGCTAAAGCATAATCAATATAGTGTATAGTGAACTTTAAAAAATGCCAACTGAACAATGGAAGACTGGCAAGGA
This sequence comes from Salminus brasiliensis, assembly GCF_030463535.1. Taxonomy (NCBI): domain Eukaryota; kingdom Metazoa; phylum Chordata; class Actinopteri; order Characiformes; family Bryconidae; genus Salminus; species Salminus brasiliensis. The sequence goes on along the minus strand of NC_132891.1, from coordinate 27,624,740 downwards.
GGAAAACCGAGCGAAGGACAGTGGGAACAAATGGTGTCTCAAGGGAGGGGAAAGAGATTGTGTTGCAAATTGGAAGAGACACCAGAATAGTTTGCAAAAAAAAAAAAAAAACATACAAGAAATACTTACTCAACAATCCTGAAGTTACAAAAAGCAATTTCAGCTGCAATTCTATTGTTAGGTCTTCCAATCTTCTTGTGCAATGTAAGGCAAATAGTGAGCGTGTAAATTGAAAACTGCACTGCCCACAGTATGAAATTCCCGGTTGTAATAGGACGAATTGAGAGATTCCTTCGCTTTTTGGTATAAATCAGACTAATTTGTTTGTAAATGAGAAGGCAAATGTCAACCCCCGCTGGCTAGTGGGGCAGGGGGGACAGTGCTGGAGGCCTTTTTCGGAGAAAGATGACTCAGCGTTTCCTGATTTTCACCTTGAAAAACATTCTGCACGCAGTGAAACTTTCCACCACATTTTAACAGGCTGCCAAAAAACAGAGAGAAAAAAAAAAGCTAAACTGAAAACGAAACTACTTTCCTTTAATCTCTTTTGCATTGACAACCTCCGTAATGGCCAAAGAGGTTTTTTGGCTCTTTTCCACTGAGGTGCTGAACATGGCGGATTAGCTGATTAGCGTGCTAATGCTAGCTTGTTCTTTCCTCGCGATCCCATTCACTTAGATTGAATTTTCATTTCAGAGTTAGTGATGGTATTGTGAGGACCAGTAAAACAAATCATGAGCCCAGCACCAAGGTTATCAGGACAGCACACCGGCAGGCAACATCAAACAGTAAGGCTGCTGGCGAAGGCTGCTCCTGCTCTGCATTTGAACAGTTCTGTTTCATATACAAATGCATTAGCTAGGATTCAGTTTCATGAATCTGCGTGATAAGAATCTTACTTTGTTCCGGTGTAGCACTGAAGAGAAACACTTATTCCACAAACATGTCCAAACACATTCAGCACGCTCATTAATCTTTATCCAGGACTAAAGGAGCGTATTCAGAAACACACACATACAGATTCTTAGGTCGACAGTAGGACCTCGATTTGGATGGCACATTACAAGGTTGTCAACGCTTGTTGTTTTCCTGTCACAAATGCAAAGAGCAGCAGGGTCCCTTCAGCTGCTCGCTTCAAGCCCCTTACTGTGCGCTTTCACTTGACAGCCGGTTTTAGACCCAAATCCCCAGCGCCCCAGCCCCTCTCACCTTTACAGTAACTTAAAACCCAACTGACACTCAATCTAGTAACTATAAAGAAGCCCACTCCTCCGAGCTGGACCGGGCCCCCAGCATGTTCAGACAAATAAACTTTCCCTGACTTTTAAACAAAGCTCTGGAGAGCCCCCCCACCCAGAACCCCTCCACATGGGGCCTGGCAATCGTCCATATGGTCCCCCTTACCATCCCAGCTTACGTTAAGAAGCTGAGCTATATAATTTGGCGGCCAGGGGAGCCATTAAAAAGCCATTAATTGCAAAGTTGAGGCCTCTCATGGCAATGATATGCTAATATTTTAAAGCATGGAGGAGCACATTCTGAGGGAGAAAAAATGAGAAGAGACGCTCAAACAAAGAGCCAGAGTGGCTGAGAGAGAGAGAGAGAGAGAGAGAGAGAGAGAGAGAGAGAGAGAGAGCAAGAAAAATATGCAAACGAAAAAAGGTTGGAAAAGGGTGTATAAAGAGACTGAAGTCGCCAGGCCGCTTTAGGTCGCTTCGGCACCACAGTGCTTGCACAGCCTGTGTGCTGCAATCTCTCCCTCTCTCTCTCTCTCTCTCACATAGACACATGTATACATAGACACTTGGGCGTGCACTGACACACACTCAGTGGGAGAGAAAAGAAGCTCCAGGCTCCAGAAAACAAAAGGGTCAGTGTTCTGGAAAACACTGAGTCTAATATAAGTGATTTGTTTCAACCTTGTCCCCCAGTTTCAATTGGCATTTGAGGTTAAAGCAAAAGTAGAGAAACTTGTGGACAGAAACATAGAGCGAGATATAGAGAGCAAGAGAGACAGACAAAACAAAAACACATAAAAAGAGAGAGAGGTAAAAAAATAAAAATAAAAAAAAGACAGCGTGCAATGATCTCTCTCTCTACCAATTCCTATTATTTACCAATGTAAAGTGAGCAAAACCTCATTCAGGGGTTGTGCTTATCAGTGCTTTTCTCCATTTCAGATGGGGCTCAGGAAAAAAAAAATCAGAAAGGCTAAGCCCAGCACAAGCAGCTTACCCAAACACAGCCTGACCAGGGATTTGTGCTGCTTCACCCAAACAAGATTTATTCCTTTTCACTAGCAATTACTAAGCATATATACTTTCTGCACTTACAGTATCACTCAACAAAAAAAGAAAAAAAAACACAGCAACCTGTTCTGGCATGCTTTTGAAATACTCCAATTCAAGCAAAAGAACCTGCTAGATCAGCTACAGGGACAAAAAAATAAACAGCCAACAAACAAGGCAATGAACAAGAAAACACAAGGAGTTAATTGCACTGTTCATTGTGCAAAGCTTGTCAAAAAAGATTTGTGCATTTAGGCATTTTGTACTACAAATAAAATCATGTTTTAGAGAGAGTTTCATTTTTTGGGCTTGTGTGGGCTCTCCAGTTAAGAAAAAATCAGGATTGACAGTCATGCACATTCTGGTAGGAGTGAAATTCTGCACTTTGCCCTCCTGGACCATAAGTCTTGCACTTCATTCAGGATTGTGGTAGGCTAATAAGGTATTTAGGCCCTGGAGGTGGAGGGAGGAGGGGGGCTGCTTCTTTGCAGCTCTGTTCTAGTCCTGCCCCAGGTGGGTGAAACAATTAGACCATAATCATGAGGTATTACAGGAGCCAGTGCCAGCTAGGCCCACAGTGTAGCACACAAGGCAAAGCTTGGAGAGTATAATCAAAACCAGATTACTAAAAACAACAGACTGAGACACCCTCAACCATGCGAACACAAACAGGAAAAGTCAATATATCAAAGGAAAATGTCACAAAACGCAGCTGATCACGTTTGACCAAGGCATGTGTGCTTATAACTGTTGCACTAAAGCTAGCAACTGTCACGTCGCTCCCCGATGCGCAAACTGGGCAGAGAATGTCGGTTGGGTAGTCAATAGCAATTTGTGCACAGATGATCACAAAATGATTAAGAGTGAACGTTAGTCAGCATTTGAATGTGATACTCGTGTCCTGTTTGGCAGGAGGGTGGTTCAGTGTAAATTAGCTTATGTTAGCTAACCAGCTAGACTTAGGCCCCACCAACTGTAATAGCTATGTATAATATACGTTATAAGTAAAGCCGTAAGGCTCAGGATGTCGTAACGTTGGTTGATGCCGCTTTTTCTTGTTTTGAGGCAGATAAACAGTCAGACTGGCTGCCCAAATTCATACCTACTCTGGCTAAACATGCTAAATCAGCGCTAGTGTTAGCCTGTAGCAAGCAAGGAGTAAGGAGGTTGAGCTAGCAGACGCGGGCTTGGTACAGGCACTATTCGTCCTGCGCCCCTTTGCCAATTTGCATCAGGCAGTGAGCATTCAAGCTGGTCACGAAAAGGACAGGGGGGCGCAAATTGGGTAGTGACACTGCAAACCACCAATCAGCACACATTCTCAAGTTTCTAAGTAATCTCAAATAGAATTGTTTATGTGGTTTCTGCCATTGAATGGCACACTGGTATCTATAAAAAAGGACAGAAAGAAACAATACAAATAACAAAGCAAACCTTGGACTCCAAACATGTCTTGTTTGATTCAGCTGCATTTTGGTTTAGAGGAGAAATTGTGTAAATTAGCTTTTTCGTTTGCTCATCTACTCTTTTTACAGTTTAAAAAGAAAGAGAAAAGCTTGTGGAGACATCAAACATAATGGAGGGCAGTCTTAGGGTGAAGAAAGAGCTGAAAAGAAGAACAAGAGCATGAGATTATTAAAAAGTTAATGGGCCTGCTAGGCTAACCGCAGCTGCCTTTTTTGTCCATTTTACAGCTCTCCATTATGCCTTTGTTTTTCCTCTCTCTCTCTCTCTCTCTCTCTCTCTCTCGCTCTCCCCCTCTCAAATACCATTTGTTTTTGATGTGGTGGGCTTGTCTCTGTTTGGACGTCTGTGGACAGCAAGGAGGACTTACAGCGAAAGGATAAAGGAAGTATTTAGAAATACATCCGCTAAAGTCCTGAGGAGAAGGCCGTTTCGGGTAGGCTGAAAAAGATTTCAAGCAAGCAATGGCACGACATGTGCAGGAAGAGAAACACATTCCCCCTGTTCATCCTTTAAAACCTCTGTCAGCTCTGCCTTCGCCACCGAGATCTGATATGGAGATCGGAGCACAGATGCATGATCCACTGGCCTTATATGGGATTGCAGCTCACTTTCTGACTAAAGAGCTGAGAAAAAGAAGCATGCATAGAGATGTGGGGTTGGGGGTTGGGGGGTAAGAGACAGACAGACAGACAGACAGACATATGCAGCAGCACAGAAGACAGGGAGAGGATGCCGCCTAGTCTTTCCGCCTGCAGTAAATATATTGTTTTCCTTCACTGACACTTAGTGATGGTTCTTTTTGGCTTCTCCGAGGGAGGAAGTCATTGTAGTCTGAAAAGGAGAAACAATTTCCTCTCCGTCTCACGAGGCAACAATAGCATCCAGTGGAGACGTTCTGCAGCTGAAGCAGACGGTGCTGCTGCTGCCATTGTTAGTTACTGAATCCCAGGGCTCCGCTTTATTTTGTTTCCAGCCTGTCCTCGACCTTGCATAATAAACTGATGAGGGCTTCAAAGCCAGTGCTGAAGACCCTAGAAAGCCTGGGTGACCCGAAGAATCCCTTCTCTTAAGACACGCAGGCACATAAACCACATCAAAATGTCTATCTGAACAAAAAGGGACGGCATAAGTCTTAACTATCCAAGGGCTCAGGACGAACCCACCTACTCAATTATAGTCTCTCCCATCATCCCAAACAGGTTTTAGGGTTCTTTTGCAGCCTTTCCAGTCACCAGATCTGAAAACAATAGAAAACCTTTGGGATGTGGCACAACAGGAGATTTGCAGCATGAAAGTGCACCTGATAAATCTGCTAGAACTACGTGACACAATCATGTCAGACTCTCTGGATGAAGGAAGGTTTTTAAAGTTTCTAGTTAAATCCATGTCACGTAAAACAGAAGCTGTTTCGAGAGCAAAAGGAGGCCCCAACCAGTATTATTACAGTGTTCCTACTAAATTGTTCCTGTAAGTGTTTATTTTGAATAGGGATAGGCACAAGTCACATTGTGATTGGGCAACAAACTACATGACTTTCATAGTCGTAGTTGAAGTTTCAAAAAAACTTGGCAGCTCTCAAGCCAGATTTTGTTGATGTTTTTTCCTTCTGTTTTGTGTTTTTATAATTAGTTGACAAATTCAATCAGGTGTGCTGTAGCAACAAAAAACCCCAAAAAACCAAAAGTGAGGTAGACAAGAACGGCTGACTTAAGCAGGGAGAGGAGAGTGCCTAGTTGCCAGAGTTTTCACCTTGCGAGTGACTCATAAGTATGAAGAGCAGCCAGCTGTACAAAGAGACATGACAGAAATGGGCCTGTGAAAGTAAGCGAGGAAGTCAATAGTGAGCTTTGGAAACCTGATTCCCCTCCAACGCAAGTTCATCTTATCACAGTCACTCTGCTGTGTTTAAACGCGCCAGCACTCCAGGGAAAACGCAGCCAAAACATCAGACATATCGCGTTACAGAGGAGCGACCCGGGAAGCCAAAGCTGACACCAGATCCACACCTTTCAGCTTTCACACCCTACGCAAGATCCCTGTGTACCTGGAGCCATGGCTATTGTAGCATCTGCCGCACCTTGATTAGATTTTAGGCCTTTAACTGTTACTGAATTACGCTCCACAGTAAAAATGACAAATGCAAAAGCAAGAAATACATAGTTTAGGAAGTTTGACTTTGCTGTATCTTTTCCCACAGGGAAATTCGCATGCCAAAGTCAACAGGGACGTTTTCATGCTGACTTCAGTGATAAAGAGAAAACACGTTGGCTGTAGGATTATCAGCAGTTTATACAACATGATGATGCAGGGCTCTAAATGTTGATCTAGCCTGAGGTGCAGCTGTTTGCTTGCCCCTGCGAGGGTAAGAACAAACAGACTATGGGTCTCATACACACACACACAGACACCTACACACCCCACACCCTCACCCTCCCATACATACACACACGTGGTGCCTGTGGGCCCGAACCCCCTGCTGGGGCAGCAGCTGCTTTCAGCAAAGCCAAACTGTGTGTGTGCTTGTGTATGTGTGTGCCACATGTAACAACACCCCTCCCTGCAGAGGATACCCCCGCCTCTCTTATTGAAAAAGGTTAAACATCTGAGCAGTGATGGCTACTGAGTCACATATCACATTACTGACACAATATATAGTCCCTGTAATAAAATTTCCCAAATGAACATAAACAACTATGTGTATAAAATGAGAATAAAAGGTGAAAATGTGAAATGTGAGTAAAACAAGTTTAAAGACGTTAATGGAACATACCCAATCACTAAGCAATTTATTGGTAAGACCTGTAAATCAGACAGGCTGGTTTAAACATTTTTATAATGGTGTAATAAGATAAAAACATCAAGTGAATAAAACATTTTGCATACAGAAAGGCCTTTTTAATGAGAGAGGTCAACAAAGAATGGCCAGATTGGTTTGAGCTGACAGAAAGGCTATGGTACCTGTAATAACCACTCTGTACAATTGTATGCAGAATGCACAGCATGTCCAACTTTAATGGCCACAGCAGCAGATGACCACATTGGGTTCCACTTCTCTCAGCTAAGAACAGAAAGCTGAAGCTGCAGTGGGCACAGGCTCACCATAACTGGACAGCAGAAGACTGAAGAATCGTAGCCTGGTCTGATGAATCTCAGAGGGTCTGAACTTGGTGCAAACTGCTAGAATCCAAGGACCTGACTTGCCGTGTGTCAGTCCAAGCTAGTGGAGGTGGTGTAATGGTATGGAAATGTTTTTTGGGACACTTTTTGTAGATATGGCATAGATGAAAAAAAAACTTAAAATCAATTAAAACTGTAAAAAGTTGAAAACAGAAGGTCTGAAATGCTAATCGTTTTAATATAGCAATAGTTTTACATAGCATCTTTTTATTTGGCTGACGAAGAATGTAAAAGTTTCCCAAACGAAATGTTCTTCACTGTAATGCAATATAAGTTTTTCACATGATAGCAAAGTAATTCTGCAAAACATGCCTAACAAATGCTTATGTTGTTTAATATCTGACCTTGGCTGGCAGCGCAAGTGCAGACTGTGATGCCATTGTACCTGAAGCCATTAAGGTTTAATGGACGACATCAGTTGCAAGCATTTTAGACTAGATGACTTCCACAGCATTCTGCTGGCACATTGACCCTGGTGTGCTCCCCGAACCAATTCCATAACACGCACTCTGATCCACCTAGAGTGAGCCTAGTCACGTCTCTAAGCTAGTTTGTTTCTCTCTCTCTTTCCTTCTGTCTCTCTCTCTCTCTCACTGATTGTGTAATGGCATTACACGGCCCTGACCTTGCTCTCCGTTCCAGCACTCCTGTTGCCCTCTGAAACAACTCCCAGGCACAACATAATGAAAAAGCCCGGAGCTAGCCGACCGCAGAGCAAGAGCGACGCTGACGGGATTCGAAATGAGAGCCGAGAGAAAAAAAAACTTCCATGTCTAACCCTCTGTCTGTAGTGGAAGGCTCTGGGCCCTTAGGGTTATACTGAACACCACCTACACGCACACAACCAGGCCGCCACGCTCATACCCACCTACGGCTTTAGCAGGCTGCATACAAAACACGGTCAAAAGGTGATGGAAGACAATATATTTGTACAGAAAGTCTAGAAGCAGTACGTTGAATTTAGAGCACCAAGGATATCCACATGTAAGTGTACACTGAGAGTTTGATACACTCAGTGTCAAAGGGGTTTTGACTAAGTCAGTGGTTCGCAACCTTGGTGCCTAGGGGCAAAAATATAATATGATGCATTTTTTTTCCTGACACATATTACGAAATTTTATTTTTTGAAATCTGAGAAGCCGAAAAGGCACTCTATGTCTGCAGCACATCACGATGCCCAGTTAAAGAAACTTTATGTAGCAATTTTACCTCAAAATAAAATGCCATCTCTGTCAATGTTACTCTGGGCTGGAACACTGTACTGGTGTAATTGGTGGAGTGTGCATAAGACCTTTTGTGCGAACTGCATATCACTGTGTAACCCTCTTAGCTAATGCATATGTATGAAATTTCCAGAAATGCATGATTTGCTGCTCTTTTTAAGTGGGCTTCAAGTGCTTTGCATTTCCTGCCTGTAGGGGGGGCCCAAGAGTAAAATATATCAATTCTCGCATAATGTTGCTTCAAGTGAAACTCGCAACCTCTTGGCAGCAGTAACACTGAATCCTGACAACTTTTTTTGTTTGTTTTGTTTAAATACGACATGCAGTTGGTCATTGTTGTGGAAGTACTGACAAAATCCATGACATGCTCAGAAAAGCTTAGCTTGACTATTTATTGTGGTGACAATATTATAATTTAATTTCACCCATTCATGACCTACACTTGGGATCTAAACTTGGGAAACGAATGCTGGCTAAGTAGCAGGTTAGTTGGATCAAGTGTATTACAGCAGAAAAAACACAGAAATAATGCTCCAGGACCAGGAGTGTTGTAAACCACTTAGTTAGTAACTCCCAATTGGGTTGTCTACAAAAAAGGCATTGAAATGCATGGGGGAGTGTAAGCTGTCATTGTCCATTAGGAGCTTTCTGAGAGCAACGTAACAGGGAAAGCAGTCATGGGCAGGCAGAATAGGGATGAGGCTTGGATCTCTTCACCCACCAAGCTGGACTTTGCTGTAAAGGAGGAACTTGGTCAGTAATGACTTTTTCAAAGGGGATGTTATTACCCGTCATTTAAAACATTATTGCACACTATTAGATAGGCGTCAGAACTGGTTAGAGGTGACGGTCTCTAGCTTTCTCACCCGGAGCCTTGTTGGAGCGTGGTCCTCCAAGGCTGATAGAGAAGGAGAAAGAGGTAGACAGCAACTAGAGGAGACAGGAAATTACCAATAAAGCCAGAATAGGAGCAGAGCTGACCCAGCAAAGTGACCCCAGAAGACCCATACATGTCCTGGTGGCATGGAAACAGCACCAGCACTTATTCGTGCCTTGTTGATACACCACAGAACACGCAAAAGTCTGAAATTAGAATGGTTCAAAAACAAAAAAGCAAAGCTGTCCTTAATAAAGCAACATCATCTAAAATTACAAATGCCTCCCAAGGCATAAGTAATGTTTTTTTAACAGAACGTGCATTACGAACAGAGCCGGAGTCAGTGCGGTTACTCTGCTGCTTTTTCTTCTTAGAATGTTGTAGTCAAGGGCAATGCATCCTTTCAGGCGAAACAAATTCTCATGAAAGAGGCGTTCAGCCCAAAATTGCTTCATTTGTGGAATGACAGTTGGAATGCTGTACGTGCTTACTGACAGAGCACGCTATTTGAGGCCATAGAAATGGGACTAGAGACGGTGGTCTGCAAACACTGACGATAGCAGCTGTTTTGTTTGAGCAGTCACATTCAAAAACATCACACAGTTTGGAAGTAGAGATGTCAGCGTAAACAACAAGATAATAAAACGTCGCTGGAAAGTTTGACAACGCTAGCATTTGGGAAAACTGAACTCTCATTTTAACCATCAGTAAAATCACAAACAATGAAAAGAGTTAATTTTTGCCTTGCACACTCTACTGGAAGTGCACAGATCTTGACTTTCTAAGGCTCTACAGACAAAATGCTCAATTGACAATTCTGTTGCCCAAGTCAAGGCACCAATAACAATGCTTATGTGCTCTTGACCCATAGCTTACACTTACGCTCATGTAGACACAATAAATATTAGTAATGAAAAACACATAGGCGTCAAGGCCTAACATATGCACATATCAGGATACAGTTCTAACAGCCTACAGCAATATATCAGACTCTGTTGGGTTCTAGCAAATTTCTAGTAGCTTTCATTAGCTGTAGCAATGGGCAACACTTTACACTGAGGCATGTTATAGCAACAGCAGCACTTGTGACACTAGCCGACCAACATTACTTATGGCATAAAATCCTAACAGAGTGGGCAAAATAAATAGGTCTATTGCATGTTTGAAGCAAATATCACCCAATATAGTTCATTTGAGCTATAGCATTTTTTTTCAACAACACAAAACATGAAAACCACATACATGACTGATGGCTAAGAGTCTAGCTCTAACCAAACCCAAGCTAGCCTAATTGGTTTAGAGTGCACTCTACCCAGCCATACGTGCATGCACAGAACAGTATGAGGTTATCCCATCTACCCTTGCTTTTATCTCATTTTCTCCCACTCTGGAAGACTACAGTAATGAATTGGGTAATCACAGATATCTAGCCCATTCAAGTACTTTGTAAAAGTAAATCAATACAGTCTGGCATTGGGCCAGCTGACCACTTTAATGGACGGCACAAATCTATATTTAGATTCACTGCCAAAAGCTCTTCTTGTAGCATTTTCACTCTCTCTCTCTCTCTGTCTTTCTCTCTCTCTCTGTCTCTCTCTCTCTCATACAGACACACACAGGCACAAATACAAAAAATAAGTGTTTTATCTAGCACAATTTAACCCGTGGATATTTGGAAGAGAAATAAAATGACTCAGGTCTATACTGTGCCGTTCCCACAGAAACGGATCATCTGAGCAAATGCAACTGATAAGAATTTCTATGAATTTCAAAAGCTATCCCTGTGGCATGAGTGTTGGCTGGAAGCGTCAGTGGAATATTGATAAGCTGATGGTTAGCCAGCATAATCAGACCCTAGAAAGGAACACTATAACTTCCAGTCATGATAACACTTTGCTGTTATAAACCGGGAGGCTTTCCGTTTCTAAACAAAATTAAAGCTTCAGCGAGCACATCTGTTGGTCATGAGTTACTCCGTTCTCCGTTTTCCCATGTTTAATCTTTAACCTGCCATAGCAGGACCGCATGGATCAGGAAAGAAAAAAAAATATCCCTTATGTTGTTCTAAGATTCTAAATGTCTCTGATATGGTGGTCAGCAGCACAGAAGTCTCTCATAGACCGGTCTTGGCACCGCTTCTCTTCACCCTGTACACTGCTGACTTCTTGTACAGCTCACCGACCTGTCACCTCCAGAAGTTCACTGATGACTCAGCGATCGTCTGCCCCATAACCAATGAGGAGGACAGCAAGTACAGAGAGCTCATTCAGGACTTTGTGGACTGGTGTCTGCAGAACCACCTTCAGATAAATGGAGGAAAGACCAAGGAATTGATGGTGGATTTCCACAGGTGCAGCCCCCCATCAGTGAACATAAATATTCTACCTACTGAGGAGATTGAGGTCCTTTGGAGTGCAGGGAGCACTCACTCCTGAGGACTTTCTTCGACACAGTGGAGGCATCTGCCATCTTTTATGGAGTGGTCTGCTGGGGCAGTAGCATCTCGACGGCAGACAAGAAGAGACTGAATAAACTCATAAAGAGGGCCTGCTCTGTCCTGGGATGCTTCTTAGACCCAGTGCAGGTGGTGGGAGACAGGAGGATGACAGCCAAGCTGGCATCCATGCTGGAGAACACCTCCCACCCCATGCATAAGACTCTGGCAGCACTGGGCAGCTCCTTTAGTGACAGGGTGCTTCACCCCAAGTGTGTGAAGGAGCGGTATCGCAGGACCTTCCTTCCTGCTGCTGTCAGACTGCACAACCAGCACTGCTCCCAGCGGACCACATACACACACACTTAACTACACAGACATGTTCAGGGAATAGAGATCCCTCAAAGCAAAAATACAATGTGCAATACCCCCCTCTCCCCCACATGTGCAATTAAGACTCATTTGCAATTACCTGTTAATAATCTGTAAATAATATTGTAAATAATATTGGATTATCTTATCTTACCTTATCTTAAATACACTGTAGTGGACAACACTGAAAACCACCGCTTCAGATACAGCTTAGGCCTGAAAATGCTGAGGCCAAGTGCGCAGGAGAGAGGGGCTATACATGACACATGCCGGTTACAATTATTTTATTTCATTAAATTACTACATTCTGCTGAATGCAATCTTATGCAGAAATAATACTATATCTACTATATCTATCTACAGTGCCTAGAAATGGTCTCTCTATAGCATCACTCGACAGACAGAAAAAGAGTGGTAAGGTTTACTGGAATACAACACCACATTATTACCTCAGTCAACAGAGATTCTAGTGCCATTCTCTGGTGAATATCAGCCTGAAAAGAAAATTACCATCTGTATTACACACCCAGAGCTCACACTGTTCTTTGTTACTGCAGATTATATTGAAACCTGGCAGCCTCTTGTATTTCTTTCCCAACCAATGGGGTAACAGGACAGCAGGAGTGGGTCGTGGTGACCACAGCTGAGGCTCTCAGGTGATAAGTGACATTAATCACGGCAAGGTTTGTTTATTCACTTCCAGACGCAAAGAGCGATTAGTGTAGCCAGTCAGCAGGGTCATGTGTTGTGCTGCGGATCAACGCCATGTGTGATAGGAAATAATAAGCATGCGTTTGTGGTGGTGGTGATGTGGGGAGGGTTTACTGGCAGGCGTTTAATAATGGGGACGGGTGTGAATAAACAGGCTTTGTGTGGGGTGACAAACTCGTGCCACAAGGTCCTGAGGGGACACAAAAGCCTAATCAACTCTCCAGGCAAGAAAAGATCTTTTTGAGTGTGTGTGCCGGCAGTGTGTATGTGCATGTTGGCCAGAGAGGCAATGAGAACTGAATTTCAAGTGAAATTCTTAAGATCTAGGCAAAAAGAACTTTGACTCAAACTCAAATATGCCCTCATAAAAGTGATATATAAGGGATGAAGTGACAGCTGGGGAAAGAAACCAACAATCATAGCGAAGGGAGTGGGAGAAAATAGCGTTCAAGAAAGAAATGGAAAGAAATGAGAAAATAAAGACTGAAATGAAATATCCATCTCTCACTAGGCAGAATGTGAGGGACAGGGGAGAAACCAGAGAGAGGGAGAAAGCAAGAGAGTGAGAGAGAGAAAGAGAACTTCTGAATGTCGGTAATGAGATCACTGCAGGGTGGGAAGTGTAATGGCAATGCAATGGACTGAAGAGAGAGAGAGAGAGCAAGGGAAACAGCAAGGCGGAGAGATAGAGGGAGACATGAGATACACACACAAAAAAACCCCAAAAAGGACAGCTGGCTGACCCTCACTCCCCATCCCCTACCCCACATACGTAAGAAGACAAGAGGGAGACTTAAGACCTAGCCAAGGAGATAAGTGGCCAGGGTTCAGGGGCAAGAGTGTGAGTGTGTCTGCCTGCACGGATTTGTGTGTTTGAAGGCTGAATGGAACAGCAGGGGGCTTAACTTGGCTCTTCGACGTGCTCTGGGGCTGAGCCAAGCCAGGGAGGCTAGAACTCTCGCTCTCGCAGTGGCTTGAAAGCTTTGAATGGAGCCGCTCACCTACACTGCCAACCAGCCAGTGCTGTCGATTCATCTGTTAAAAAGGTTAACCACTGGGCTTCCAGGGGTCAAACTGAAGTCACTCACTGAAAGAATACTACTTTGAGTTATTACTGTTGTTTTGCCGCACCATTTCACTGCAAGCACATGTTTGCGCTATTAATGATATAGTTCATTTTGTGATTAACCCAACACAACTTTAAGTGCTACTTAAACAAATGCCCTATTCACTAATAGCTGATATTCAGAATAGAGCAGGCAACCTTGGGGGGTCCAATAAATGACAGTAACAACATTTTGCTCCATAAAGCCTGCTATAGTTAATTCTTTATTTAACTTTTCTTATCCAGGATGAATGCTTTTTCTGTGTAGTTCCAGGGCACAAAATTCTCTTTTTTTGGAGTGAAATTAGGGCGAGCTGCTCCTCAAAAGGTGCCCTAACAGCTGCCAATTTCTCCAACCAATCAAAGGCCCTCATTATTGCCAGGAGGCAAATTGAAGTTCAATTGCCCAGGCGTACAGTAACATGATTAAGAAGATTGTTTGCAATCTTGCTGAGAGTCAGCAAGGTGGTGTTTGGGGAGCAATACCAGCTGAAATCATTGCAGATTATAATTTTTACTGTAATAACTTACGTGATCTGCCAAGAGAGCTCTAATCAGACTGGATTTCCTGTATCTACTAAACACCTGAGGCTAGGAAATATTGTGGATAGGAAATCCGTGTTGAGAGAACAAAAAAACAAAACAAAACAAAAAAGCGCACTGATTTCAAAATGTTGATGTCAAATGGACAGAAGGTAGTTATTCATTAATTGAATCAAACTTAAATTAAGGAGTAGGAATCCCTTTACATGCACTGTAACCGAGTGCAGTGTCATTATAGCAAAGCTTTACTGTAGTGCCTAAACCAAGAACTTAACATTTAGCTGGATGACTAATTCTGTGGATATGATGGCCGTTGGCATTTATCAAGGAAAAATGTTGCAGCTTCCCTCTTGACAAAAGCCAATGATCCAGAAACCTCAGATAGCAGATATCATAACCATTCATTTGCCAAGCTAGTTAAAAAGAAGTGCTTGGGCTTTTATTTTCCATAATGTACCCATCTAAATGCACCCATAGAGCAGCAGCAGCAGCAGTGCAAACAGAAGCCTCAGCTCATAGCACTGCAGATGCACCAATTTCTGTTGCCTCAACAACAGCACATTTCAGCCTAGCATTGCAATCTGTTGAGAAAATGCCACTACTATGAAAAGCAATGTGGTGGGTGCTCCCTGACCTTGAAGAAAGAAATTAGCATGGAACCACCAGGCGAGTTTTTGCTTCGATGGCAAAGCGTTGTGAGAGTTTTCTTTGCTGACAAGCTGGCTGTAAATAACTCATTAAGCCTTTCTGTTACTTTCGTTTGCACACATCAGAAGGAACAAACGCTCCAGATATAAGGAAGGAAAAGACCAAAGAGAAAAAGCAAAAAATGTACATACAGAAAATGGATAAACATGTGTGTGTGTATATTCTCTTGGGCGGGACAGGTTGTGCTGATTGTCCTCTCAGGGATGGACAGAGCTGTATTCAGAGGTTGCCATGAGTCTCAGCTGTTGCTAGGGACACCCTCCTCTGTGCTGGTTTAGGCAGCCGCTCCTGGCACAGAGGAGCGCTGTAAAACATGTACCCTCTTTCATTCATAAACTCAGTCTAACTCTCTCTCTTTCTCTTATGACAGTTTTCTCTTTCCCAGACAAAGCATCACACCTCGAGCCAGCACTCGTTAAGGATAACTGGTCAAGAAACTCTCAACACAGGCAGTGAAAGGTCAGGTAGAATAAATCAGAAGCACTATGCCTCACAAACAAGGGCAGGTCAAGTCCAGCTGATGAGAACAAGGTAGACCTGGTTATGGATCCCGCTCCATTTGTGCAAATCTAACATCGGAAGTGACCTGGGCATGGCCAAATGGTGTAGCTACTTCCAGAAGAGCTGAATTCACTGTGAAAGACAAGGGTAGTCGCAGCAATTGGGGTTGCTCTGGGACAAGAGAGAGAGGAACCAGGTGAAAGCAAGCATTGGGAGCAGCTGCCAGAGTTGCCCTCTAGACCGGGTGTCCTTTCATGTGCTGCGGTCAGTTGTAACTCTCTGCTGTGTCCCCCGGTTCAATTCCCAAATTCGTGCACCAGGTCAAATGGATCAGCTTTGTGGACTGAGGAGTGGGACTAGAGTCCAGATGTTCACTTAACCAGTTCAATGGGACATTTGTCCAATTAAGTCTTCAGGTGTCCGCCAGGAGGGACACACCTGAGCTGGCCCTTTCAAGCCCAGCCGGTGAACTGAGTGAACAAAATGCTGATTATACACTGGAGCGACATGAAAGGAATCAATTAAAAAGCTGCAAGCACACAAGACCTGATTACCTTCAAAATGTTGTGTAAAAGGTTCACCCAGCAAGACCAGACAATAAGATCAACTGCACAGGCATGGAGGTTCCTTGTACAAGACTTTTGGGTCAGGGGAAGCAGGACAGCGTAGAGCTCAATATCCAAAGACCAAGGAGAGGGCTGTCCAATAAAAACACACCTTACATTTGCCCCTATTGAAAAGACCTGCCACCTGAAAAGTCTTACTAGCCTACACCTTTTAGTAAAAGAAACACGAGCCATGAAAACATCACCCTTTTTCCTGACAATAAATCCTGCTTACAATACCAATCAGAGAAATCGAGCCTCATAAACTATCCTTAGTGTCAGCTAATACTGATATGGCTTAATACGCTCCATTATTCTTCAAAAACATGACAGAAACCTTTGACAGCAGACACAAGCAAGCTATTGATTCTGATCAGTGCAGCCCAATGGGCCTCCCCTTCAGCCACATTTTCTGCTAAGATGAACATGTGCTCTGCTCAGCAATCAATCAAGAGAACCCTGGCAGCAAGCAAAGGGCAGTGCCCCTCTCCCTGTCAGTATGCGTACCTACGGAACGCTCAACACTGTGTGTCTATGTGATCCATAACAGTTATGTATATTATTATTATTATTATTAATAATAGTAACAATAAATTACTATTATTATTAATAATAATAATTATAATAATTATTATAATAATAATATATGTACCTTGAAAACTAGCTATTGTTAACAGATCTAGATAACAGGGATACAGCAATGTGTTAAATAGATTGTATGGTTTTCTCATATATGGTAGTCAGCAGTGAACTCACAACAAGACAACTTTAATTTGCCTCTTCTCTCGGTTTTTCTACTCCTCCCTGGTCAACTTCAATACACAAAACCTGCCGCTACCTCTGTCTGACTGCACACTCTACTAGGTCCTGTGGAATAGTGGGAAGGCTCCGCTGATAGAGTGGAGAAACAGAGTAAGAGTGTGTGGACTGAATGGGAAAGTAGTGTGTATGGGTGTATAGCTGAGAAATAAAGGAAGAGAGAAGGAAAAGGAAAAAGAGAGAGAGAGAGAAAGCGACATGGGCGGGGGTTATTTGGGAAAGGAGCCAATCCAATTACAGGCAGTTGTGCAAGCCCAGTTTCTTCAGATGAGCTAAATTCACATTTCACCAGTCTCTTCCCTTCTGTGTCTACTGCTCGCACTGCCGTGCTCTCTCCCCAACTCTCTCACTCCGTTCTCGAGGGCAGGGTTCTAGGGCGAAACATGCAGTCATCCTTCAAAGGAAAAAGCACCAACAGCTCAACTTCCTATACCATGTTATGCCACCTCCAGTGCAGCAAATCTTGTAAGCCTATAGCCTTCTTGCATTACTTGAAAGTTTTGCCACAAAAAGGCACATTCTCTGTGCTGCATAGCTTCAACAAGTCTTTCCGGACACTTATGAACACTGCAAAAGGACACTTATGAACACTGCAGAATAACACAAGAGATACCCTAGAGCCAGACCATGGCTAGAGTTGGTGGGTGATGTGTGTATGTGATGACTGAACCTGAAATGTGACATATGAAGTTTCCCAATCTTGTCAATGTCATTAATGAGAAAAATGCTCAACTGCTATTATCATTTAGCTAATATCATCTCCATGGTGTGCATTGTCAGATTTGTATTTCACAATATGCACAGATATATCAGAATATTATAACCAACCACTTAGTGGGAATAATCAGCCTTGGCTCTAATGACACAAGCGAGACATCGTGGCATGGACTGTATAAGGTGACAGAAGATTATCTGGTCAACGGTGGCTCTTTTGCTCTGTACCTCTCACCAAAGGCATTGCTTCCCGCACATTATGTCAGTCCACCTTCACTATGAAAATGTCCTGTGAAGTTAGCGGTTTCTGAAATATCAGAATATTATGACCCCCACTGGTTTGAAATTAACTCTGCCAGGGGTGTCACAAATGCCACAACAATTGCAGTTTGCTGCAAGTTTAAATAAGCACACTACTCAGTTGTGCAAAATTGATATCAGATGTCCAAAAGGGTAAGATAATAGGGTACGGGCGAACTTAATGTCTACATTTTCTAGAGCCTTCTTGCACATAGAGTGCCTCCCAACAGCAAAACAGTGGTGTCCCACAGGCCACTGATGCAAGACGGAAACAACGACTTCAGCAAGTAGTACAGAGACTGTAGCCCAGTTAACCTCTATAATGAACAACTTCCATCACCTAATACAGTTCATGCCATGTTGTCTCAATAGTGTAATCTAAGTGTGTAATCCAAACATACCCACTCCTAGGTAGGTGGTCGTAATATTCTGCTATGACTGTGTATTATGTAACAATGAACTGTTAGACATCTTATTATTTGGCTCCCTGAGAGAAAAAAACACAAAAAACCTGAGAAAATAGCAAAACATCTCATTACATCTTCTTTCCTTCACACTATCATTCACAGCCAGGTATAATCATAGTTTCATGAGGGTTGAGGCAGCCTCAACATAGTAGAACACAAAGTCTCCCCATCTCCCTGTCCCAGCTATACCCTTTGTCATAGTTCACTATGGTTTCTGTGGTGACAGGAATGGGTTTTGGAGGAAGGTGCATGTGCTGCGCAAAATATGGATGCAGAGATATGGCTGCAAAGATATGGCTTGCTGGGTGTGTGTACGTGTGTGTCAGCCAGAGTGTGTAAGCGTGAGCATAAACTAACTGTGCAACAGCACCACTGTGGGGAGCGCGGCACTCTCTGCCTAATTCAATTTCACTATGAGGAAGGGGGTTGGAATTATTAACTTGCTCAAACAAGGGGATTACACTGAATGAAAAGCGCTGATGCCACTTCCTGATTGCACTGCCGATTCAATTAGAGATTAATTAATCATGGGAGCTGACAATAAGCCCTGGTGTGCATTGCCGTGTTGCCAACATGGCACAGCCAAAAGAATCCAATAGTACAGGTATCTTCCAGCAGTCTTTGCACCACTCACAGACCCCACCTATCTGACAGCAGTCGAGACTTTTGCTAACAGACCAGTTTATTCCCTTGTAAGCTCTTTCCTCCTCCTATGTTCCCTCCTGCAGCTATTGGATTGGATATTGGACCCGATTGGTTTAGCTCAAATGACAGGGGTCTGTGCTGGCCATCACTCAATGCTGTGGCTGTCCCAAGAGAGTGAATAATCCAGAATCAGTTGACAGAACTCTATTCATCTCTGAACAAGTGTCACAGGTACTGCCCTGGGGCTTGTTGAAGCATAGCATCCCTATTAGCCTCATCGTAAGTCCCTTTAAATCTGTCAGGAATACAGCATGGAATACACGATTAATGAAATATGCTCTAAATATGAAAAAGAGGTAATAGAAAGTCTGTCATCATCTTTTTTTCAATAACATCCTTCTGAAATATGAGCCTTAGCATATTTAGCATATTTGAGATAAAAACCAGTGTAAGCAACAGCCCTGTTTCACACTTTTAGTCAATGCACTTGCTCACAAGCCTTCTCTTTCAAGCTCATTGACAACCAGCCAACTACAGTTGGCACAACACCTCTAAACTCCTATTCACAATGCATTTCACACAACATCTAAAAGCACAGTGATTTCAACATAGCACTGTGCACTACACATAACCAGCCTCTCTACCTGATAAACAGCATTACCAAAACCAGTTGCACTTGAATGGAGCTTGCTAAATGTTTTCACTCATTCTGTAATTTGCATTAGAAAGGTGCGCTTAAGTCCACATATTCTCAAAAATGTGTTATGATTACTAACTCCATATATTCTCAAAATGTGTTATGATTACTAAGTATTTTGAACTTTCAGGACCCCTGCAAGTTAGGCCATTTGCAGCAGGCTGGACGGCAGCCAGGCCTAGCCTGTGTCTAGCCCCTCATGCCCAGATCTGGCTGGCAAGGTGCTTATTAAAGTTAATTGGCCAGTGAAGGTTAGCAGGTAATGGTAATCATGAGCTTTGCCATTCTACTCAAAGCTGGGAAAGGGCAAGATGAGTTCCAAAAAACATGCATCAAGAATTCAGGGGAAAAGTTTGGATATCTGCACTTTTCAAATGTAAGATGCTGGTTGAACAGCCCAGAACAGAGCATAATATCATGCCTGACCTTGAAAAGAAACACTAGAAATTTCTGAGTTTCCTAGAGCAAACCTCTAAGCGCAGAAGCTGCAAACATTTATAATACATAGCCTTGACCAAACCTTTGCTAAAAAAACAAGGACATGCGTTGTCATTAATGCAAAGCATTAAAAATTGAAAGTTATTAGATTATTAGTAGTTTCCTGTTGTTAAGAATACAACAGCCTGATAAATCAAAGTGTGTAACTGGGTGAGTGACTGAGTAAATGACAAGCCAGGTCCATGAAGTGCTTGTCATCTTAAAACTCGCAAAATCGCTGTCTGAACTTGTAAACTTTTCAAAGGACAAAATAAACGAGGCAGCTTATGTGCAAGCCATCATCGAAACAGTGGAACAGCCTTTAATGCAAAACCATGACAAAGCTCACCTTTTTCAGTCGTCCACTCTTGGTACCCACAAAGGCCACACAGTAGCCATTGTACACATAGGAGGTCACTGAGGTCATTCGGTCTCTACTCTCTGTGTATAGTGTGTGCCCAGTCACCAACTGAGAGCCACCCAGGGGCTGGTTGATGTCCAGGCCACAGAAGGAGTCATCAATGGGCACCGGCTATATGAAAAAGGAGACAGAAGGGAATCAGGATCAAAGGCCAAAGGTAAATAAGTGAGAGACTATACTATACAATCCAGGTGTAAATGTAATATACAGTATATTTAATAATGGTGTGCAATGTAACAAAAAATAAATGCAATCTGTTTCAGTTACATTTGATTTACAATCTCTGTCAACAGGTTAAATGTGAGACTTGACTAATGTGGAAAACAGTAGAAGAAACAAAAAGAGACAAAGATATAAGAAGCGCACAACAATAACCTTACTATGCAATTCAGATTAATGAAGTGCCAGATGAGGTAACTTTATTATATGCTACGAGTGAAAGATAATCATATCAAATAACACCATGCTTTTGTTCTGTTTGCAATAACTGCAACTTTTGAGGGCTAAGATGACAGCTAGAGTGAGATGCAGTTTCCGAGGGAAACAGTAAGCAAGGCTTCTCCAGCCAGGCGTGCACTTTTCTGTTCGGCTAGGCAGACATGTTCATGCTGTGCAATGCAGTCAGTCTGCTTCATTACCCTGCACTATGACAGCACCTCAGTCCCAAGAGAGAGACTTCTAGCCTATACTACACACTTACTACCTCATGTGAAACAAACATACCCACATGTGAATTGAACACTGGTCCCTAGGCTGTATTCACAGGGCCATTTTGGTATCCATCAAAAATACATGCCTTGTTATTAAGAATTATGAAGGAG
This sequence comes from Salminus brasiliensis, assembly GCF_030463535.1. Taxonomy (NCBI): domain Eukaryota; kingdom Metazoa; phylum Chordata; class Actinopteri; order Characiformes; family Bryconidae; genus Salminus; species Salminus brasiliensis. The sequence goes on along the minus strand of NC_132891.1, from coordinate 27,603,368 downwards.
GCACCAATGCATGGCAATGCACATTTTCCTTAATTTTGATATAACATAATCTAAAGTAACTATGCATCTGCCAATGGGAGACTGTCTGGGGCAATCGCAGCTGTCACCTCATAGATAGAATAGATAGAACTACTTCACTATTGTACTTAAGTACTAAAATACTGTATCTGTACTTTACTGGAGTATTATTACTTATTTGTGCTGCATCTTGACTCGTTACAATTATAAAAATGGTACGAATACATTGAGAACACTAACGCTAGAGCTTTGTTAGTTTATTTCGAGATGGAAGAACCACCAGAAGAAACCATCTGAGATCTTTTAGTTGTAGTTTTGTTTACAGAGAGTTAGGCTCAGTGTTTTAAGCGGCTTTCCTCACTTGTTTTTACGTCCAAAACACTTGTATGTGGCAGACTGAGTCAATTCTGTTTTGCCTTTCTTGTGGACAAGTTTGTTTAGAAAGTTAATTGAAGACTCCATGTACATGTACTCTGTCTTGTACATTCCTGTCCTTGTACTACAGCCAAAGGAATTGTGACAGTCCTTAAGTCTAAGCATTTGAAATAATGCTATAATAATAACTTAAAACTTCATTAACTTAAATAAAATAATAAAAACTTTTGACTGCTTTCTGTGATAATTCATATCACAATAGTACTTTTACTTTCAGTCCTTAAGTAGTACATTTTAGAATAAACTATTGCAATACTTAAGTACAAACATGTTGAATACTTTAGTATTTCCACTTAAGTATGCAGCTTAAAGAACACTTCTACTTCTACTCAAGTCACGTCCTTCATAGAGTACTTGTACTTGTACTTGAGATACTAAAATGTCTCATGCTTTAAAATTCAAAATCGGCTACGAAAATGATCAAGCAGAACTAAAACCAATATAGGTGTTTTGGTTCACAAATTGCATTTTGTTTTAAAATATATATATATTGGTTGAGATGTAAACAGAAGTAAGTTATTTTTTAGAAGTTGGTAAGGGTGTGTTCAGACTGCATGCAAATCTGATTTGCTTATTAAATCAGATCTGGTGAGTTGATCTTCTGCACTGTTATTTGCAATTGATCAGAACGGATTTGCGTGTGCAGCAAGGCTTTATAGGCAAGTGAGCATTCAAACTGAGCTACATCTGTACAAAGTCTGAACACAGCCATATGTGTATTTTTCCTCTTTTGTTCACATAATGTAAACTGTACAGGCAAATGGTAAAAAGTATAATCAATGTGATTTTTTCATTAAGTCACAGTAGGGATGTCTTGGAGGTAGGCATGGTCTCAAAATTAGAGAAGCGTGCAGGAGACCAGAAGGTTGCATGTTCAATCCCCTGGACTGACAGGAGGTGGGGGGGTGAAGGGCACTAGGGCATCTTCCCATCACTCCAGGTGTATGCCCTAATCACTATCATGTGTGTTCACTGCCACGAATGGGTCAAATGCTGAGGTTGAATTCTGTTGCACTGCAGTGCACTGAAAATAAAGTGTAGCACTGGTGTTCTATCCTTCCTTGCTAGAATTTACTTCCATCCCTTAGCAAACACACCTAAAGCAGCTAAACAAAATCTCCATGAGCATCTCAACAGAAGAGTTAGCAGAACAGAAGGTGTGTTAGATTAGACTTGGATCTGTGAACTATTGCCTGAAGCATTTTCTTCGTAATTGACTTGGCAAGCTATCAGAATATTCAGCTACCTAGTTATCAAGCAGATTGTGAACCTGAAATACAGGTGAATCCAATTTAGCAAGCTACTAAATGTTCTTCAAGGGCCCATGCTTCATTTTATTTAGAAACTACACAATTCTTTTTGCTTTTTCCTGACAAAATAATAATAAATGCATAGTATGAACTGAAAGTGAAAACTGTAATTGTAACCTCTAGCTGAAATATTTCAGTTGAGCAAAGGATTAAACTTTTTTTAACTACCAAAACGTAAAAGTGGATTGTTTTTTTTTCTGTGCATTATTGTGTATGAATATCTTTCTATATCAATAACACAAACATGTGTGTCTGTATACACAGTATCTACAGTGTAATGGTGGAGCTCTCAAGCCATTTTTCATGTCAAATGAAGGCATGGCCTGCCATCAGTTTCGACTTAGACAGAGCGGTAAGTCGGAGGCTTCCCAGCCCAGCGGAACGGTCAGCTCAATTCAGGTCAGCTCAGGCAGCCTGTGACTGGCACTGGCCTCAAAGTGCCACAGAGAGTAAGAGGAATAAGAGCGCTGATGTAAGCACACTGCTCATCAGCCATAGCCCAGCAGTGATTAGCATTTAGCACTGCTTCTTCAAGGCTAGCGATGGATAACTTTATTACCACTCTGCCAGTTATACGAGCCCCAGGCAAAGCAATAATGTCACGCAGGGTGTAAAACACACTGGCCACAGTGGATCCTTTTTTTATTTTTCTTTCCCAAAATAGCTGTAGTAAGTCTCTCAGGTGGCCTATTACTGTGAAATTGTGTTTCTGGTTGTTAAAATCTTCCAAATATAGAGGCCTCAAACGATTCTGGTGGGTTCCTGTATTTGAATGATGTGCTATTTGGGGTGAATATGACATCAGACAGCTCTTCTTAGATGTGAATGTATGTGTGTATGTATATACATTTGTATGTATGAATTAATTTAAATAAAAAAGTGCACTGTGAGATCTCGCTCTGCGACAGAGACAAATGCATGGCTAGCCATAAAAAAGAGATTATGTACAATGTTGCAGCTGTTCAACATATTCTATGAAGGCAATATGTACCAGAGGCCTTTAAAATAAATAATGAATCCCTCAAATCTGGATAAACTAGACATTTAAGTTCAGCAAATAAAACCTTTTTTATAGTCTGCTAGTTGGTCCATTATGTTTTAAAGAAATGGGTCAATCAAAAAAAAACACACTGTAGTTTGTCAAAAACAAAATTGTCATTTTGCATTAAGCACATTCAGACACAGCACCCTTCTTCTAAATTATATTTACAAAAGGTGCAAGGGGCAGAATTAACAAAAACAAATCTTACAAATCATAACCAATTGTGCTCTCTCTGGCTTCAGCAGCTGAAAGCAAAACAGCAAGGTTTGGGATTCAACCTCACAACCCCCAGACATAGTAGCAGCTTCAATTTCAACTGTTTAACCTCTAATGATAAAACAAAGCTAAATGAAATAGTTTGTATAATTGCTGCCGTCATGTAATCAATTCTGTCATGATTGAGTACAGGAACCTGTGAGCCTTAAAGCAGCTTATCACATACATTTCACTGCATGAAACTACAGAAACAAAGTTAAAAACATCAATTTTTTTGCAAAACATCTTTTTGCAAAATATATTCATTTGTAACTGGACTAGCAGCATTAGCAGCCCTGAGAACCAAGAGGTAGCATTTATCAGCTACAGTTTAGCTTGTTTCTGCAGGTTTTTCTAGATGTTTACACAGGATAGCCTTGTTACTGCACTGGACTCACTTATACACATTTTGACATTTGTTTGTGTACATACATATAATGGGCGTACAAACTAACATATGTGTGCAGTGACCTTTTCAAATGTAGCCAATTTATGATTGATCAAATAAATGAGAAGGTCACATAAGTACTTCCCAATCCCAATCACCTATGTATAAAATAAGCTATTGATTGTTAGTAGAAGTAGAAATGGCACTGTGTGAGCTCTGGAGCATCCTGCTTCAGCCTGGAGCTGTCTGAGCTGCTTTATTCCGAAAGCTATTTGAAGTGCATGATTAGCTATTCACACACTGTGCCTTATGCTCAGTGGCAGAACGCATTTCCCGTGACCGCCGTTTCGGGTGGAGGATTAGTGTTCCACATACAAATCGGGGACAAGGGTCTGGATCCGCCCCTCAGAGGCCAGCTGATCAATAGAGTGTCCTCTTTAGATCAGTGCGCATACATGAGGATGCAGCACGCTTGACAGCCCTGCCTGGTGAATAGGGAAGCGCCACCTGAATACCTGAATACTGTCAAAGTTTCATTCCAGAGCAGAGAGCAAGGCACCTAAAGCTGAGTGCTAGCCAGGAGACGGCAGCAGACAAATCTTAATTTTCTTTATTTTTCTTTGCATTTGCTCCCACTCTACAGGAAAGCTTTGTGAGCATTCCATGATGATTGGAGCAGTATAAACTGTCCAAAATAACTTATGAATAAAATTTTATGAATACAATTGTGTTACATTATCGTACAAATTAGTGCAAAAATACAGTTTTATTACTTGCTGACAGAACACTGTATCACCTCACATTTACATGGACTTCTACAGACGGAATTATGAGGCCAAAGAACAAGACCCCCAAGTCTCTCGGGGTTACATGCGTTACACTGGCTTCTGTGTTAGCATACCAGTACCAGGCTGGGGAGAGGCCAGCTGAGATTGTTACATCCGCAGCCATCAAAAATAGTCAGGAATAACTAGCAGGAAATTAAACAAAAACATTCACATCTGGACTGGAGTGACTCCACTGGGTGCTGGCAATACTTTTAAGGTAAAAGAAGTTTATTTTCTCTGTCTGGAAAAAAAGAGGAGTATATATTTCATTGTACAAATATTTTCATACTCCTACTGGGTCTTTAAAAGGGGAAAAAATAGCTGTGCAGCAAAAAGAGGGCACTGGGTGTTCTTTTTCCTCTGCTGCCGGGGCTAATCTGAATGGGTTAAGCCTTCCTCCAAACTGAATAGTTAAATACTATAGATTTATTGAGCATTGAATGCTCCCCTTACCTTCCTCTCAAGTTCTTCCTAGTAAAAAGGGATAAAACAGATTTTAGAGTCTCCAAACAGGGTTTGGAGACTCGTGGATGTTTCTAATGAGGCCTAGAAAAACACCAAGGAGGCCTGGCTGACATCATAAGCTGGTGACAGGCCCATTGGGGACTGATTGGAGGTGTGTGGGCTGGATTATAATGGAGCTGGAGTGGTAACTTCTACCATAAGAAACAATTCTCTCAACGGAGCAAATAAGGCCACTCTGCTTACACACTTAATAATGTCTTTCTCCAAATGATAATCACCCCTGACACTGGCGAATGGTGAATTTACTAAAGTTAATAAGGGGGTCTGTGTCGTAGTGACGGGTGTTGGTGGCAAATAAGGGGAATAATTATCACCAGTAGTAACAAAACTATTATGCAATTTGATTTAATTAATTAGTAAATTAGTGGAGTTATCTCTTATAACTGACCACACTTCTCCCTATATAAACCCTCCTCTCTTACTCCTACATCATACTCAGCATGACCCCGTCTATATCCCATTTTCCTTGCTATTCACCTCAACTACAGGAGACACAGCTTCATGGACACCCTCAAAAGCGTGGTCCTTACCTGCAAATTAGTAATTTTTCTCACTCCAGATAGAACCACTTTTAATTCCATAAAGAATTCTCTGAGCTTCATTCTCCAATATATTCCAATATATTAGGAATTTTCTTAAATGTGTTCTCTTAAGAACAGTCCTAACAAAAAGTACATCAGATTTACCATGTGTTGTTCGTAGCTATACTATTTAATTGCAAACAGAACAAATCCCAAATAAGAAAGCATTGGTGAATGTCAGAATCTTCTTTATAGGTGCATTTTAAGAGATTCCATGCTTGCGCAATAGATGTGGGAGTGTGAAGGTTCAAAAATTATAATATATAACTATAATGTATAATATAATATAATATAAAAATATAACGGTTCTTAATCAATGCAAAAGGTTATTTACATTGACATTCCTTTTACAAACAAGGTTCTATTTAGATTCTTTTATGGCATTGCTTTTTTGTCTCATTAGCAAATTATGCACCCACATAGATACAGTCATCATTATTCTTCATTTAAATTTTGTTTAAAAAGATTAATACTGGTATGTGTAATATCAAATTATGGGTTGAGTGGTTGAAAAGCACAGCAAAACATTATAGGAGTTAGAAAACATTAGGAGTGGAAAAAACGTTTCGCATATATCTGACAGCCATGCCCATACATTCCCATACAATTACACATCAACATTACGGCACTGACATACATACAAAGCATACATTGTGTACACACATTGAGAAACACAGAGATGCATTGTCATTAGTGTTAATAATTCTGTCATCATTCCCTACATTCCTAATAAGGAACAAAGACGCCAGCTTCTAAGGCTGAATTTCTGAACCAAACAGAAAAAAGGGGGCTAAAACAAAGATAAATACTGTTGATGCTATGTAGCGTCTTGCATAAGATTCTATATAATTTCACTCACATTCTTTCTTCTTTCCAAACCTTACTTCCTCTCATTTGCTGACTTGGTCCACAGTTTATTTTCATCCAAGAACTTTGTTTGTAATTTTCAACTACAGAGAGCTTACAAAAGTTTTTATTATTATTATTATTATTATTATTATTATTATTATTATTCTGACCATAGTGAGAGAAAAGTGTGAAAGTGCTGTGGGGAATTTGGACACTTTTTCTTTCCTCTGATTCCCAGTCACTCCTTCCCTTCCCACTCAATTTCCCCGCTTTCCTTTTTTCTCTTCTCTCTCACTATGAAGGCTCTGTTTATTTGCATTGCACTGGAGGAGAATTTTACTGCTTTGATGCTTGCCAAGAAAAAATAAACTCATTCTAATTGGTAAACATATCTCATTCTGGTAGATTGTTCTGTGGCAACTCATTCTATCAAAGCTGTAAACCAATTATCCATAATTACAGCTGTTAGAAAAAATATCTTGATATATATTTACATGCTAAACATAATTTGATATCATTTAACATGTGTTTGGGTTTTGCTGTGTCTGTGTCAACTGTGACTACGTTTTTAATATTGTGGGTTTAAATGGTCATTTGATATTGGCATTCTAATATCTACCAACACGAGTGAAATATAATGTTATTTGAACTATAAATAGAGCCATAAGCTCTGATAGAACGATAGAGTTTCCCTTTTGGAATTCTCAATAGACACTCAAAGAAGCACAAAACAAGCTAATGACTTTGTTTGATGCACTGACATTCTCTTTAGAACCACAGCAGGCAAGGGCGCAAGAATGTGTGGATCCTCTCGACAGAAAAAAGGCAGCCGCTAGTATATGAAAAGCTTTTACAATTTAAAAATTATATTGCACTAAGCAAGTGCTCTCAGAGCAGTTAGGAGCATTAAAAAGAAATCTGAACAGTGTGTTCCTTGAATTATTACTATTTCAGACTCATTACATAATATAACATGATGGTTCATCTGCTCAGCTAATTAAGAAATCAAGGCTGTTTGCTATCCGTCGTAATCCATCTTACAGTTAAATAGAACAAAAGGTCTCTTACTGCTTTGGTGCACTGAACATCCTTCCCCAGCAGCCAGTTGAGCTCCAGGTTGCCTTCGCCTTGGTAGCAGGACTGCAGGCGCTCCTTAATGCGAGCATTGATGTCCTTGATGGTGAACAAACAGAGGGCTGAATCGTCTGGGGGCCTGTGGTACTGTTTCTGGCCTTTGGAGAAGACAGTAAAGAGCACATCATCTGTGCTGCTGATGTTGAGCGAGGTGGCAAGAACTCTTCCCGGTTTGGCCAGGTAGGCTGCCTGCAGCAGCCGGTACTCCACCCCATTGCGCACGCAGCCAATGGGAAGTGATACATAGGAGTGGAACTTGTGGTCATCTTTGCAAAGACGAACAATGCGCGAGGTGTAAAACAGGTCATTGGAGGAGCCACTGGAGGCCATCCCATTCTCTGGGGTCTCTGGCTGCACAGTCAGGAAGTAGACAAAGTTCCCACTGGAAAACCCGTAGATGTAGTATATGTCAAAGTGAGAGACCAGCGCCAGAGTATCTGAGGGAATCTTGATGAGCGAGGACACAAAGTCAGTGTGCAGTTCGTAGTCAAGCATGGCTGAGGACTCTGGGTCACGGGGGAGTTTGCGGCTGGAGATGGTCGGGAAGTAGTCTTGCTTGCCATCTACTGCAGTGCCAATGAACAGTGTTCCATCTCGGCCCTGGGAGGGCACAATAACCCCATACATGGTGCCTGTCTGGTTGACACTAGAGAGGTAATGCTCTTTCTTGTGTGAAGGCTCTACCAGTATAAAGAGGTCATCTAGCCGAAGTAGCTTGCAAACACCCTGGTAAAGGCTCCCGCAGGCCAGCAATCTGTTATGCGAATAATCGATGAGGAGGAGTTTGTTGACATTGTTGGTGGACACCAGTGGTTCAGTACAGGGCTGGACGATTAGAGGAGGGTAGCATGCTTTGTTGTCATCTTCTGGACCAGTGTCGTGGGACACCAAAAGAGTTAGGTTGCCAGAGAGCTTGTAGACACGATTAACAGCACCAATGTAGAGAGCACCTGTTGTCTGGTGGACTGTGAGGTGATTGAAGGACCATTCTCGTCTTTCAGGGTGAAAAGTAGTAAACGTATTTCCACCACATGTCATAGCAAGGGTAAGCAGCAAGAGGCAGCTGCACCAGGGCAATGTGAAAACCATAGATGGGTTTATTTGGAAAGTCCTCTTTGAGTCTCGCTGGACCTCCATGATATGAAAGATACGCAAGGTTGAAGAAAGCAAAATGAAGGATCTAGAAAGGTTTCTGAAGGTATGACCTTCCACTCAGCGTCCCAAGTTAACTCTATAGCCTCTTCCACCCACGCCTTTTACACTGTCTTCACATGTTCCTGAAAGAGATAGAAAAAGAGAAAGCAAATGAGTAAGACCATCCGGACTCACATCTAAGCTAAAGGGAAAGATAAAAGTCAATGGAAAAAGCTGCTCATTCACCAGACTTAGTGCCTCTGAGAGCAGAGTTCCCATTAGGCCGCTCATGAAGACAATGGCAGGAAAGCTTTATCTTCGCATTACAAAGGAGTTGTTGCGAAGGAAAGCACAAGAGCTTCATAGCAACAGAAATGAACACAACCTTAGTCATACTACTTACTTGCACACTGTGACAGCAGTTTCTAGGAAAAGCTTTTAACCAAAAGTTTTCAAAGAGGTGGGGCCATTTTTGATCACCCCAGTGTTTGAGCACCAGAGAAGCTAATGACCAAAGCCATATGAACTCCAGTTATGAAATGGTTGTTTTTAAAGACACAAATCAAATAACTATTATTAATTCATGATGAATTATACAGTACAATTGGCTCTGAATGTGCCTTTAAACTTGCAATTACGCTTTTCTGACAAAAGTAGAAGTGGTTAAAGAGTTTTTCATTTCCGTCATTTTCATTTTCAACAAATGTTAGCGCTGCCCTTTCTTTTCATTGCACAAGTGCCTTTGTCTTCTGTCTTTTCTCCACTTGCTTTGCCAGTCTATCAGTGAGGGAAAAAATCAAGGACAGTATGCAATTTATGTAACAGCAGTTTGAAAAGGGCGGCAGAGATCTGTCTACCGCACACAATAAATCAAAAGGGTGGCCCCTTTCTCACAAGTGTATCTTGGGGAGTTAATTATCTCGTCCACTGCATAAGGGAGGCCTGGATCTTATTACTAGAACAAAGTGTGAACAAATTGGACGCCAGTTCTGCACACCCTTTTTTTTACTTTCTGCTCTTTAAGGGAGGTGTTAAACAGGATCTGAATCTATTAATTATGCCTTCCAGTTTTGTTCCTGCGTTGTTTCCTCCCCTCCTTTTTTTTCTCCCCATCTGACAATCAAACCCTGGGGGGATTAATCATTGGCAGCGGAGCAATCATTCCTAAACGAATCAGGCCACCATTAGAGATACGAGTGCCGTCGTCCAACTACATTCACCGCATTTGTATTCTTTGCTGTTCCTTCCTGTTTGATCTGCATACATTATCACAGGCAAGCGACATAAGGGCCGCTGAATAGAGACAATGGCTGTGCCTCTGAAAATCAAATATGATTAAGCATAGCAGCCCAACATAGGCAATTATATCCAACAAGGTGGGGAGTTTAGCAGAATATGGCTGCCCTGACGCAACGGAACCTGTCAAAAGTTAGACGCATTATTCCCCACATTTGCATTCAGGGGATAATAGGAAGGCGACGTGATCAAAGGTAAAAGACAAGGGCAGAATTATAAGCAGCAATTGGGTTTGATGAAATTTGCATCAGAGATCCTGATACCCTTTTACACCCTTTTCAGAAAATGGCATTATGAAGCCCTGCTGAGCAGGCTGTCAGTTTTCAAACAAGGGTGCCCTGATCTCAGAAAAATGGTTCAGTCCCAACAAGCGTATGGGCCAGAGCAGCATGTGCGCTAGATGAGATACTGGGGAGGCTCCCAGGAGCAGTGTATTAGCATGGCAATAAAAAGGGTTATAAAGCGGGGCCTGGGCTTGGGCCTGCCCTTCACGCTGCTCCTTTGTTTGAGTTTGCACATGCTGGAGGTGCAAAGACGCATCCCTCCAGAGCAGTTATCAGGGACCTGCTGAGCCAGCGCTTTCCTGCAACCCCAAAAACCCTTTTCACCCGTTAGGCATGAACATAACCGCTTCTTTCTCCATCTCATTCTCATTCTTCTACTCCCTATCCCTCTGTCTTTTTCTGTCCTGCTGGCTCAATGTACGAAAGCCTGCTTCTCTCCTTTTTTATGGCACAGCGACAGCTGTGCTCAAGAAGGGAGCGAGTGGTGTAAATAACCATCGTTCAAAGGTTAGCATCAGTGCTGTCAGGAACACGAGCAATAGGGTCTTTGTTTATTATGGGTTTGTCGATTTTTTTTAGCCTCTGCACCGCCTGACAGGCCTCTTTTCATTATGCAGCTCAGACATAGAACTGAATAGAGAAGACCAACACGCTTCTTAGTGCCGCTTTGTTGTCGGAAGTAATTCTTTCTCTCCTTTGAATCTGCAAGAAGCAGTAAGAGATTACCATGTCAATGTTAGCACCTGTGAATCACAGCCGTGTCACCCCACATCCTATGGCAAGAGCAGAGCAGTTCTAGTAGTGTTTAATAGTGCAGGCATTTGTCTGGGTACACAAGATCATCAGGGTTGTATTTCACTGTAGTGGTGAGTCACAACCCCACACAGAGCCAGTGGAAAGGTAACAACTCTCTGCTTCGGCCTGACTGACTTGACCACACAGCCAAATGCGGTCGACAGTTGCCTTTGTAGTCAAGCATTCAGCCCACTGCACTGGGAAGATAGCAGGTCAGCTTTGATTTGCAACAGAGCTGCAGCTCCATCAGTGGAAGCCAAAATTATATACATTGCTGGCATGCTGACAAATGTCTTCCATACTGAGAATCACATTATGCCAGCGCTCATGAAAGAAAGCACACCCTTCACCAACTCTCACACAGCAAATATAATTACATGCAATTTTATGCTATTTAATGCAAATGCAATAGCATTTGTGTATATACCACAAATGTCCCACCAATCATGTTGGGAGGGAAGAATTGCACATACTTACAAGAAGGCTGCTGCTGTATCGTTTCAAGCTGTTATCCAAGCATCATTCCCAAGTGGTTCAAAACACTTGAGTACAATGATGCAGCAGTACCGAACTATAAAAAGGAGAAATACCCATACAATTCAGTCCCTTCTCTCTACAATCCGACTGCATTGCCCTTTGACTCCTGGTCACAGTCGGCAGATGGCATGGGTTTGATTTGATTTTAAGTGCAGTCCTGAAGCATACTTCTCCCATTAGAATTCAAGATCAATATCATAGTAAGAAAACTGTGAATGCACTGGATAACCTAACTGCATTTTATTAAAACATGGTTATAAACAAAAGTCCACCTACTTTTGAAGTGATCTCCTGCAGATACTACAATTTGCTACAATTTAAAACAATTATAATTCAGGAAAAACTATGCTTGATGCATTGCGGTAGCCAGCTGCTAATTTTTATTTATTTCTTTCTGTAAAGCTGGATTTGACAACGCATCAAGACATGGTCAGAGTATACGAATGCCATCTCGAAATTCATCTAGTTAGCTATAATCCCTTCACATTTGCATTAAAATGACCTTCTGGGCATGTTATAGTGTGGATGGTCTCCAAATTTAGTCTTGCTAATCTCATGCGGACCATGGCAAATTCAAAGCTATACTTGCTTTCAATGATTCCTCGCTAGAAATTTGCTGTGGCAGAGCTCGACTCCCAAGTTACAATGATATTCTTTATAAACGCACATATGAATGGCTAGGACGCCAAAAAAGGGAGCCACAGTAATGCTAGTCAGCGCCTTTCAAACATAGGGGTTATGGCTGTCTGTGCCGGAAGATTCTGAAGAGAGAAAGTAGAACTGAAACAACAGGAAACCACAGCATTCCATCATCCACCGGGACTGTGATTATGGCTCAAAAGAAAGTGTTGTTTTTCTTAATGAACAGTGAGGCAAAATAAACCACGTTAGCATTCAGAGGCTCTGCCACACAAGCATCCAGTGCCATGCTGAGTGGATGTTAGCGGTGCCTGTGTTAGCACTGCTGCAATGGAAACGGCTAGGAAAAGCTTGCCCTTAGCAGCTTGATTTTAGCAATCTTTGCCAATGCGAACCTTTGCCAGCAACATTGCGGTAGCTAGCTAATCTCTGGAAGTGAAAGCCATGCCATATTAGGGGTAGGATATGAATAAGTGTGTTTAGAACGGAGGGGAGGGATAAAAGAGCCTAATACCACATTGTGGTTCAACTGAAACGCTACTCATAATTCAAAGCACAGGCCAACAGTTTGAATGGACAGAACAGTCATTTCAAGCTTCATGGGCCAATCCCTCTGCCTTCAGTGAGCTCAGCTCAGAAGCTTAGACAGGGGGTAACACAGCAGAGCCAGCTACCCAACACCCCAACCCCCCCCCCCAACCCTGGTGCCTTGACATTTTTCCCTCTCCCTCGGTAAGCTTCTTAACAATAGACTGAAATTTGTTTGATCTCCTAAATTCATATTTACAGCTATTGTACTGAGGCAGATAAAGAACCTAAACCGCAATCCCCTTATGGCGGAAAATCCTATTAATTGTTGTGGGATGGGAAAAAAACACTTTGGAATTTCATGCCCGGGATTAATCCATCGTTCTCAATAAAGATTAATCTTTAAGCATGTAATTTAAATGGTTAAATAAAACTAATGATTAATACACTCAAAGAGCAAAGCTAATAAAACAGACATTATCAAATATTTGAGCAGTTACCGAACAAGTCAAAAAATGTATCAATTTGGAGAAAGTGCTCTCGTGGCGGAAGTGGACCCCATCCCTTAGGTTCAATTATTTACATGTTAAAAATAGAAAGTTTAATCTTGCTTGAAGGAAGCTTTTCTTTTGTGAGAGTACGCCTGAAAAACGATTAGTCAGAGAGGTTAGTCCATTAGTCTTTATTTCTTTCCTGACATTCTCTGGCAGTGATAATGAGAGGCTTTGCTAGTGTGGGGTGTCATGCCGGAGTAGTGATATTTATAATTTCTTTTGTCTCTGCAGGAGCCCCAACTGCAGCACTAATGGCAGCCTTGCTCTCCTCATGCCAGCCTGGAGAGACCGCTTCCGATGCTGAGCACATCAACTACCCTACGGGGGGGGGGGGGGGGGGGGGGTTGGTGGGGGGGTTGGGGGAGGGTAGAAGGGTAATGACACGGCTCAAAGAGGGGACAGATTACTTTCTCCCTGACCGCATGCCTTCCTGTCACTCTTGTCTCTGTTACTCAGCTCCTCAGAACTGGACAGAACAACCCAGTTAACTACTACTGCTCAAGGCTGTGACTGCAGTTTGGATGATGCTGAACGAGTGGCCAGAGAAGTCCCAGGAGGCTCAAGTATGTGTGTGTTTTTATTTCTTTTTTCCACTTTTTTCCCTTGAGGGCAAGCAAGGCTAATTGAGGGGCATGAACCAATGTCGCCTTATGTTTATCCCAAAACCCAGACGCAACACTACAAGCAACAAGTAAGCAAATGTAGCTTATTAAATGAGCATCATTACTCATAGACCACGGGCCAGTGATATCAGGCCACTTTACATTCTCTTCAGCTGGATCTGCTCATGCCATCATTCTGCAACAATTTGGCCTGCCAGGGGCACAATGACCTCTATATCAAATGTGATGCAGCTAGTCAGGGTGCTCTTCATTATTGATAGAGCACGCTGGTAGACAGCGCTACAATACAAGCCAAAAAGCTTGTTGACTCATCAGAGGTTTTTCATTACACCTACTGTTGCCAAAAAAAGAGCACTGCTTCAGATCCAAAAGGACCATCAGTATGAAAGTCACATCTACTGTTTAGAGGTCAAACTGCAAGAAGCAAGTAATTAGCAATGATTTTATTAATTACATGGTTTACAACAAGTCCCGCTGTGTGCCCAATTCAATCGCATGATTTGCTCCCATTCTCTGAGTCTCATCATGTTGCACAGAGCCGAACAACATAGCACTGACTGAAGCATATCAAAGTCTATTAAATCCCTCACACGTCGCAATCCTCCACAAAAAAGGCATGTCAACATGACATTAGAATTAGCAGGCATCAGCAGCTGCTCTTATCCCTGAATACAAACAAGGGTGGCTGGATCTAATCTCTGCCTTTCACCCAAAACCTGCTGAGAAGACGCCCTGCCTCCTCCACACACTTTAGCTAGGCTCAAATAAACGCTTAGCTCCCTCGTCTCCCTGACGCAGACCTCTGACACCGCTTGAAGAAGATTATAATATTATTGTTATTCTAATGCATTTTGTTCCTACACCCACGGTCACACCTCCTCGGATCACACACATCGAGGACGCACCCATAGTCACTTAACAGAGGTTTACCCTCAATGTAGACATGGCCTTGGCCACTTGCTTGAGTTACTCACAGTCAGCTTGAGGGTTTATGCACACACACTCAGGACGAAACTCTCATCAGAACTGCCTGTCAAGCCTTGTGCAGGTTTCTATTACAGCTCATTTCCATAATCTAAATTGTAAAAAAGGGAGCAATAGGTAGGCACAGAGCCCTGTGAAGGACGCTAGACACAAACATCAAATGTCACCAGAGGCCACAGGAAACCAGTACTGCCTTCTTTTTTTGCAGATATATGGACTGAATTTGGCTACCTGACTGACACTGTTCTGTCAATTGGGAACTGTCCTTGTAAGTTTCGCCATGCACATAATCCCTTTATTTTAAAAGTCAATATTATGGAGAGAGTGGCAGATGAAATGTTTCGCTGCCTGTTCTTTCCTAATTTTTGAGAAATTCCCCCATATCGAGATGGAAGCTGTTTATTGCAAGAGGTTAGTTTTTTTTTATTTTTAATAAAGGGAAAATTACAGGAAAAGACTTATTCACTCTACTCGGATCCGCTCTTCACAATGTGTCTGATTCTCTAAAGCCCCAGATACTCGATTTATCCACACAAAAGATTCAAAACAAATATAGAACAGACTATAATTTAGCTTTTTAATTAGCCTGCAGTCTGCATTTAGTCTTTTAAATTGATCTTGGATCAGTGTTGTAAAATGTTTGTATGTATGAAAGATTTAAATGAGGTTTTGACAATAACACTGAACAAACATTACAACTTACAACTTGTTTTAACATAATAATTTCCTGCAAAACCGCAAAAACCGAATGTTTTAGATGTAGTAATCACAATTTAAAATACATATTAGCAAGCGCCAGTCCTTTGGAGCGAAAGGTTCAGCTCCTACGATGCAAGAGTAAGCACTAGCAAGTCTGCTCCCAGTTGTGCCACAGAAGATATGGTCAAGCACTCCTTATTGCATGGGAAAGATGTCACAATTAACACACTTTCAATTGGAGTAATATACCATACAGATGTTTTGCTAGGCCATGCAGACAGGCTTGTCATCAAAGACAACGCTGAATAGTTGTAAGTTCAGTAAGATGCAGTGACAGGTATCACACACAATGTAAGCTTGCTGGTGCTGTCACTTGATGGGAAAGAGTTCTCTAAAAATGGCAACCAGCTAAGCCTCAAAACAGAGCAAAGACTGGTTTAAACAAGACAAAGTGTGAAAGCTAGCAGTACTTTCAAGTGAACTGTGATCCATCACTCTTTGGCAACGCAAACGAAGGTTGTTTTTAGCTTGATTGCAGGCTAGCACTGCCCTCTTAATGCAGTCTGCATTAGTAATTTCAGCTTGCGGATTTAATGGTGGGTTTAGTCTGCTTAAATGTTCACTAAACGGTTAATAGCTGCCATTAAACATTGACTAATTTTGGGACAATTTAGTGTGTCTAATCTAGCCTCAGAGTAGGTTGGTTCAGGTCAAAAGAGCTTGCTTTGAGGAACAGATTTTTTCCCCTTTCTATCCAGTAGCTTGGTGTCTGTGTTGAGTCTCTGGTGCTATAGCATACTGTGTCAAACCTGGGAGGACAGCACTTGGAAGAAGCACAGTGCAGATTTGATGGATACTGGGTTACATAAACAGCGGAGTCGTGCACACAGCTGTGAAAGGCAAGAAAGTGCAGGACATCAGCTAGAGGACCAGGGGCTTTCTTAGAGTTCCCACTGCCATCTCACTGTGGCATTTATGTGAAGTCATTCTAGTTCAGTCATTGCTGCAACCAATCAGTCATGGCCTCTTCTTGTGGTTGGACAATGTCTTTCAGCAGAGTTCAGCAGGCTGAAAAAAATCCTCTGTCCAATAATCAGGCCAAATCCTTTCTAAATGCCATTGAAGCTGGCTGCTTAGTGGAAATATGCACCATTCAGCCCACCCATCTCTAATATTTACCTTATAATGATAACATCATAGGCAAACACAAGGTACAATTAGAAGTTTTCTCAATCGTAGCTGACCATTTGTGTTATTTCCTGACATCAAAACAAATGGAAAAAAAGTGCAGACTCTAAGAGATATCGATACATAACGTAACTATACGTTTACGTCCATGCATGTATTCTGTATGTGAGTTGGGTGAGTTGTATATGATCTGGGGTCTAGCTATTTGGCTGGCTGGAAGGGAGCCCACGTGAGCCTCTCAGGCACCCGAGGGAGAGAGGGAGAGGCAGAGGAACCCCAGCCATTCATTACTCCAGCTGGGCAACAACCCGTTACAGCAGCAGTCACAACTCCAAAAACTGGCACCCGCCCGCGCACAGACCATTATCTAGAGCAGATTTACACAGCCTGGCAAAGAGCAAGAGAGAGAGAAAGAGAGAGAGACTTGAAATAGTAACAGAGAGAACAGAATGAGAAAAGACAGAGACAGACAGACAATAGAAATAGATAAATAAAGGGAATGAGGGAAGCATGAGCATGTCAATTGTATGGGTTAAATGCATCTGCACACCATTCGTTGCACAATAAAGGCATTGCAGGCCAGTGCAACCCCAACCCTAAAATCCAATCCGGTTACATAACTGATTTAGTGAAATGAAAGGGCGGCTGTTGAAATAATCCACCTCATTCTGTCACTACTGTTTTCAGCTAGCACCCAGCTAGTGTACACTGACTTAGCAATGTTAGTGTATGGTAATGTGGCTATAACATATGACCACTCCACCCACCCACCACTGAAACCACTGTACAGACACACATACAAACACACATTCTCTCCCTGCATGTGAGAACAAATGAGAGACAACATGATATGCTAACACAAATTTGACCCCTTGTGTGTGCTATCAACAGATGCGTCCCCAAAACAGATGCGCTCATTACTCGTCACACTTGTCTTTCTCACACTCTGATCACAGCATTTAGGAGAGCTGTGGGTTTCGCCCCACTACCACATGGCAGTGTCCCTCTCTGTGTCACTCTCTGGCTGTGCGCTAATCAATGCGATAGATGGCAATCCCATTAATCCCAGCCTGCTGCTCTGCATCTCATAGTGCTACGCAGTAAACACAGTGTCAGAACAAGCTCGGCAGTGAAGCTAAACCATGCTGCTTAACAGATCGGCAACAGTTCTGCAGTATTAAGCTATGTTGCTTAAAGGGTCAGGGATGGTAGGGTTTGAATGTTTCCAAGCTTATTCCTAACATAAGCATCCACTGCCTTCATTTACAGACCTACGTGAAAGCAAATGCAAATGAATCAATTCATGCAATCCAACAATAATTCATTACTATTACAAAATCGCAATACACCACAATATACAAATTATGTAATACACAGTATATAATACATCCATATTGTGCAACCCATTTGCAGGTATTTACATAAACCTCAGCTAGAACGTGAGCTGCAGTAAATCTTTCAGGGTTAATTACAGCATTAGGCAGTGCTTAAAGTGCATTGTGTTCTTTCCTTGAGCATTAAGCTGGCTAAGCAGTGACCCTCTTCATATTTTATAGAAAAAGCAACAATGCCACCGTCTCCTTCAGGTCCCTCTGGCCAGCATAGCTCTGTTTATAATCCTCCAGACCGCTTATGGACATACAGGATATTTCTCTCCCCTCTGCTGCTTCCCGACTGTCACTGAGCAGCCTTCGTCTGTAAACACAGAGCTTTCTGATGGCTGCGGAGCAGCAGACCGCGATTCTGCTGTCACACTCGAGGTGGCTCAGGCCCTGGATCCACCACGATTCTTGTTCTGGAGTCCATTGAATATGGCAGCTGCAGTTCACATGGATGGTTCTCAGCTGTGTAGTAGGGGCTCTTTATTTAATCAGGTATTACTTGACTTGCAACTTCTTTCCTCCTTCATCTTATTCTACACGGAATAAATATATATATAAATATGTCACTCACAGGAGCACATTGCTACTATAGCTTTAGACATGATTATATTCTTGCCAACATAATTATGTATTTTTCACATTGTACACATGTGAAAAGCAAGACACATCTGTACAATATTCACTACCACACTGAAAAGATCTAATTATTGATACAGTCCAATGAAATTAAGTTCCTGTTACTCAGGCACACTGCTGTAAACACAGTGTCATAGTGCTGTCATAGTCATAGGGGACAGCATTACAATATGATTTGACTGATAAAAATCCATCTGTAGCAAAGCTACAGATATACAGATTAGTAGGATAGTCAAGATTAATATGCAAGGAATGCCTGCCTGTCCATCTGTCCTCCTATCTATATTTATAACTCCCATTGGCCCTATTGCAGCTAGGTTATATCAGTATGAACATAGAGAAAGATAGAACATAGAGAACATAGACATATTAACATAAAGAAAGTGTAGGTGTAGACATGCGTCAGCTAACCCCTGGGATGACCTCCACTACACAGGTTACTAAGGCCAGCACACCATAAAACGTTAAGAACCAACATGCCACGTGTTTTATCTAAAAAAAACAGTAATAATAATAATAATAAAATATAATAATAAAATAATAATAATAATAATAATAGAGTGTCTGGGAGAATAATACTCTAATTTCATGTATTAGTTTCTTCTAACGCAGCATATATTACTGTGGTTCTGTACAACAGCAGAGCAGAACTCTGTTGTATAAGCTATAATATTTGTGATTATTAAACCAATTATTAACCCATGCTGTCTAACAAGGTGTAATCATACTGTTTGTATAGATAAGCGTAACTTGCAAAGCAAGACTCTTACATTTTTTCATTATTATACAGTATATATTCACCTCAGGCAAGAGCCTCCAACAACAGCGAGAGCGCAAGCTAAGCTATGGCGTTTGGTGTGGAAACACAATCATCGTGCTGTCAGACGTCATTAGCTATGCTGTGAGGATCACTTCCATGCTGGCTAAAGAGGGCAGCTGCTGTTAAAGCCCTAGAAACCTATTTTTGGGCTTGAATACACCAATCTGTGCCAATCCTCTCCAAACGCTTACTGTATTAGCCCAGGCAGAAGAAGCTGTGCTTCAAAGGGAGGCACTGAAGACCTCTCTTCAAGCTTCTAGGCTGAGCTAATGGATGTACAAATGTAATTTGAACAAAACTTTGAAGCGTGCTGCACTGCAAACAACAATCGGCAAATATATTTCAGGATTGAGAGGTTTTTGAAACCGGAGAGTGCTTATTCCTCGATCATCCTTATGGTTAGAATCTGACACTGACAAGAAATGTGTATTAGATACAGTTCCCACTATTTCTCTCCTTTACACCTCTCTTATATTGCACTCTAAAACCAAACAAATCTCATTTGGTGCTCTGAGACCCTACTGCAGAATCCTACACCAGTCCATTACAGACCCTGCCCAGTCATCTGAGAACCAGGATCACTTTCGCTACCATGCTAACCAATCTTTCTTCGTCTATCTACTTCTCTCTCTCTCCTAAACATGCCTTGCCTCCACAACAAAAAATGTAATTTCATCAGTGGTGATAAAAACTTGTGAAATCAAGTCGGGAGCTTGTTACTTAGCCTAATATCCGTCTGGATGAGAGGCAATAACAGAGAGTGAGAGGTGTCTGTATTAGTCACAGAGGAATTACCGACCTCAGTGCACCAGGGTCTCACTAAGGCTACATCTCTCTCTTCGTAAAAAGCATTGCCGCCTCGCTTTTCTTGTCTTCTTTTTTTTTATACTTTCACTCGCTCAGGATATTAGACAGACACGCTTCCATTAGCTTACAGGTGTAAAGGCCAGCTTGATGGACCTCTGTCTAGGCCAGCTAGAGAATTGGACATGCTATTGCCTGGAATTAACCACTTCATAAAATGATCAGAGAGAGTCAAGAGAAAGCTGAAATGGATATGAATAAACAAAGGTAATTTGTAAATTGGTATGATGGACAGTGGTGACATAAGTAGATAAAAAGTGTTGGATTTAAAAAAAAGGCAAGTGAAATGAGGTTATGAACAAGGTTGTGAAGTGGGGTTATGAACAGATCTCACAAATCATGTTGTTTAAAATCATCATGTTGTTTAAATCCTTATCAGTACTGTATTGTGTCAGAGGAAGTCATAAAACTGCATTACATATTCTGCTGTCTGTTCTCTAAACTACTCAAAGAGCACAATCAGCTAAGGCAATAAAACCAGCATTACAGATACTGCACAGTGGCAATGACCTTTATAATGATAATAAAAGAAAATAGTAGACAGCGGGCCAGGAAGCATATGACCTTAAGTGATTGTCTGTGTCCATCTTTCTGACCCACAGACCAAGCTATGCTACCAGACCACCGGAAAGTGCAGCATCATGCCTTCCGGTCTAGGTCAGAGCTGCTGGCGTGCAGAATTGCGGAGTCATGCTTTCCGCTCGGCTCTGGGCGATACACCAACAGGATGCATGGGCTTCCTGAAAGTCCAAAAGGCCCTGAAAGCGCTGGCATCGTGTGACTACAGTCACCAGAGTGCACATTTCCTTTAGCCGGGACTTTAGCAATTACGCAACCGATCACAGACAATGCATATATTGGATTAGACAGTATGCCATACAGTGACAGAAAAGACACTGGTGCTTTAGCCTCCATTACGTTTTTAGCTATGTTAGCCTTGTAGATCCAGGGCAAAACTAAAGAAGCAAACTGTATGGCTATTTTATCACATGCAAAATGCGTTGTTAAGAAAGCTCAAACAGTCTTCAGTTTTTTTTTTACAGGGCATGACAAGCACAGTACATTCAGTACTAAAAATGCGGATATGGAATATGAGACTCCAGTACAATTTAGCTACATTAGCCTCATAGCTCTGGTGCAAAGGTTTTGATTACACAAGCAACATTCAGACCCCAAACATGTCTTGGAATACTGACGTCTTAGGGTAAGGATGAAATTGTACAAATCTGTCACCAAACTATTGCTTTAAGCTAGTTGCCATTTGATAATAATGTGCCTTAATGCATGCCATTTAAGCTTTAACAGTACAACGGAACTTTTTCTTTTTGCATATAACAGGTTAAAAAGCCAGGGTCAGCCATGCCACCCAGGACCCTGGAACAGAGAGGTTAACAGCCTTGCTCAAAGGGCAAAGGGCCTGCGTTTCAAACCAACAACCCTGTAATCAATAACCCAGTGCTCTAACCACTGAGCTATCACTGGCCGCTGCATGTCACTAAAAGTGCGAACAGATGCAATGGCCTTCATGTTAGAAGAAACTCTCTGGTTTATAAAGAGGCAGAAAATATAGTGAGCTTGCTTCTGCAGATCAGTGGTGCTGTATTATGCATTGTGTCACGACCTACAGCATCTGATGTGCCCATTCTGAAAGCGCATTTATTACAGACATGATAGCGTCGATGCACCTGCAAAGATACTGGAAGGGAGAAAATGTCACACTGACCTACGAGTGCAGAGCTGAGGAATCATATGTCGTGAAAGCAAGCAGCACCAGGCCTTTGGTGTACTTCTCTCCGCACCAGGGGCTGAACATAATCCAGCAGGGCAGGCATGAGAGAGCACAGGCTTTATTACAAATCTGCCAGATGAAGCATGAATGGGGTGTGTGGAGGATTGAAGGAAACCGGCAACGCTGCCCGTGTTACGAGACGAGATGCCAAAAGGGGTAAACCTATGGGACTCTGATTTCATGCCTATGATTTCAAAGACAGTGTCAGTGCATGGCAAAAATGTCTCCTTGTTAGGCACTGAATGCTCTTACTCTCATTCTCCTTTTCTTGCTTTCTTCACTTAAAAGAAATGCATGCTCCTTTGGCCACTGTACCTGTGGTAAGACCAATGTAGACACTCTGGGTATCCCAGAATGCTGGGACTCGGAAGAGGTGAATGGGAGGGAAGAAGTAGAGGAGGATGAGGGCTTATGCAAGGCTGTCAGAGATGCTCCGGCTTCAATTCATTCTTCAGCACCACTGGGAGAATGTGCGTAAGCCAGGAAAGTATGTGTGTATGAAGAAAGATAGGGGAGATAGGGGGGCATTCATAGACAGAGAATAAGACCTAGAAATACTTTTACTTTTTATTAGAACTTGAAAATGATTTGTCCAAACCTGATTGTATCTGACTACACATTATACATTTGGTCAAGTTCTGACAATATTTGGGCTCATGTGACATTATTCTTCCTCCCTATTGTTATTACTAGGGCTGCATGATATGAACATAAAATCTCATCATTCCGTCACATTTGTTTTTTTTTTCAAAACAGGCCAAATTAGTTTTAATGCATCACTGTTAGACAGAAAAAAGTAAATTTTTAAAGGAAGTCAATGTAAAAATATTTTATTACAAGTCATGTTGGAGCTTTTCTATTGGTCCATTCCTTACAAAAATTTAAAACAATGTAAAGAAAAAGTGCCAGTTTACATTGTGTCAAAATACGAAAAACAGCAAAAATGGAGATTTCTGCCCGAAACTGATGATATACACCATATATTTATTTTCCAAATACTCATTCAAAACATTACTATATATATTTTTCAAGCCCTTTAAAAAACCCTAACGGTGTGTTGGGACAGAAGCCATTACTGCTTCACGTCTTTTACGCAAGTCTGAAAGTGATAACACAACCCAGTAGTTGAGAATAGTAAGTATCAGCTTAGTAGTAGGTCTCCAGTTGTCTGTAAGTATGTCAGACCAGCACTGGACATAATTTGGGTTCTGACAAAAGTTTACGGCCCATTTAAAGGTCTACTCATAATAAAGATTTTTATGAATGCACCGGGACCACGTTTTTAAGTTGGTCAAAGAATTTTTCAGTTTTTCTGCTTTCTCCAAGCCCCCCAGCTCCTGTCCCTCCTCCTTTGCTTGGGAGGACATCAGGAATCACCCCATAACTCATTCTGATACGCCCGCTCTAATGGAGAGACCAGGGTTAATGCAACACGCTTATTGATATTATCACACGCCGGGACCCAGGCCTACTTTAAGAGAGAGGGAATTGAAATTCTGAGCAGGGATTCACTAAATCCAGCCCAGTGTGTGCACAGAATAGTAATGGAACAGTAGCTCTGGCGAGAGGCTTTACAGACCACATTAATAACCAACTATACCTGTTGGCCTTGCCAAAAGAAGATGGTAAGAGGCTGCTTTTTTGAAGCTTCTCGTTTATTGGAGTGTTCAGGGACCAATTTTTGAAGCAGCCTATGAGGCGTTAACTCAAGTGACCAGCGTTATCTGAAAATCTTCACTCTATCTTTATCTCCAGTGTTCTCTCTTATTCCTTCCATCCATCTTCTTCTTTCTCGCTCTGTCCATCTATCACTGCATCTCTGTATCGGTGCAGGACAAGACTACGCAGATGAGAAGGATGATTTCACTCTGCATTCCAATGCAGCAGACACTCTTGGTGCATTAAGTTTCATCAAAGCCTAATCTGCATGTGTGCAATGATTGATATTAGAATCTGTTTCAAATGGTCAAGGAGACGGAAGGGATGGCAAAGCCATCTGAAAGAATGAGAGAGAGGGTGAGAAGCGAGACAGACTTTGAGAGAAAATGCTTGTAACGGAAAGTGATACAGAGCCAAAGCGACAGGGGAAGAAAGAGAAAGACAGCGAGAGAATGTGTGACAGACAGAGAAACAGATAGCGCACAAGAGAGAGACATAGCGGAACACGGACAGACAGACAAAGACAGATGGAGACAGAGAGAAAAGGGTTGGGGTGGAAAGAAAAGAATAGATCCATGAGCAGGCAATAATAGCTGGTGGCTGGAGCGTCCTACAGATTTACCTCATTTACCTCACTCTGCCTTTCATCATTAATAAAACCATCAGAGCCACCGCAGTGGGGGTCCGATGGATCGGGTTGTTTTTGACAGACGAGGCACAGTGAGCCAACAAAATGAGGCCCAACACGGCCCAGGCGGCTGAGTGACCCAGCTGCGGTCCCTCGATAACCGTTCCGTGCGGGGCGAGAGTGTGCTGCTTCATGTGTCTAGTGAACTGGAGCAAATTGTAATTTCTCATTCATCAAACAAACATGCAAACATCTCTCAAACAAAACCAGAGAAAGAGGCAGAGGGCAGAAGGCATATTCATTCTACAGCTGGAAAGGGAAAAGGGCAAAAGGTGTCTGCTGCTCGTAACAGCAACCAGTGAATCAAAACAGGCAGCATGCATGGAGGAAAGCATCCAGCAGAGCAGGACATATTGGAATATGTAAAAAAGCACTGAGGATGGAAATGGACAAAAACTACCCTTATGTTCAGGGAAAATTAAATTAAACAATACACAACCCCCTAATACCTGATAAAGTCAAGGCAAGTTTTGCACCAGAGCAACAAGGATAATGCAGCAAACAAGCAGGGCTAATGAATGCTTTGAATTTAAGAAAACCGCAAGCCCAGCAACAAACTCATCCTACACTATCCTTCAAACCACACTGATTTTTATTAAGTAATCACAGAGTTCCTTATGTGGTTTCGCACACTGTTTGACATGACTTAAGGCCTTCTTTTTGTCCATTGTTCAGACAGCATAAGAAAGTGCAAGTATTTTCAACTACAAACACTGCTTTTCCATTTAGTGTTTAATTTGTGCAATGTCGATTAGATAATCAAATGCCTCCATTACTTGTTAAATCCTCGTAGCTGAAACATCTTTGTAGTTCAACAACATTTGGTAAGAAAACTGTGTAAATTTGGTCTATTTTGCTAGGCTCTCTGACCTGTTCTCACTTACAAATCTGAGAAATGAACATACATAAATCTCTAAATGTAATAAAGTCAATCTAAAAACCCACAATTCAGAGTTGTACTGTAGTATCTTGCACTTTAGACCAAATCTGAAATCAATTCTATTTCACCCTAACCTTCTTAACCAGTTGGTAAAAAAAACAATCTTGCTTGCTTAATGTCTGAGTGAGCTAATGACAACTTGGGTCAAGAAGTCATTGACTTAACGGTGTGAATATATATTTTGGAAGAAATACAGATGCAGGCCATGATAGACCTCATGATCATGATTCTTTTTGCCCAGAACTGGTCAGTCCAGCCTCACGCCAGCTTTGCTTTAAAACCCTTTTCCGATCGGCTCGTGAGAATAGTCGTGCCAGTGCCATGCCCCATCCGTCACACTTCCGTCAAATGATAATCAAATGCCTCCATTACTTGTTAAATCCTCGTAGCTGAAACATCTTTGTAGTTCAACAACATTTGGTAAGAAAACTGTGTAAATTTGGTCTATTTTGCTAGGTTCTCTGACCTGTTCTCACTTACAAATCTGAGAAATGAACATACATAAATCTCTAAATGTAATAAAGTCAATCTAAAAACCCACAATTCAGAGTTGTACTGTAGTATCTTGCACTTTAGACCAAATCTGAAATCAATTCTATTTCACCCTAACCTTCTTAACCAGTTGGTAAAAAAAACAATCTTGCTTGCTTAGTGAGTGAGCTAATGACAACTTGGGTCAAGAAGTCATTGACTTAACGGTGTGAATATATATTTTTGAAGAAATACAGATGCAGGCCATGATAGACCTCATGATCATGATTCTTTTTGCCCAGAACTGGTCAGTCCAGCCTCACGCCAGCTTTGCTTTAAAACCCTTTTCTGATCGGCTCGTGAGAATAGTCGTGCCAGTGCCATGCCCCATCCGTCACACTTCCGTCAAATGAAGCTAATATAATACCCCCTCCCGTCACAGTTTCCTTCCTGTTTCTATCTGCCTCAATGTGACAAGGAACAATCCAGCGCAATCCAGCAGTTCTCTAAGGCATTCCTCCACCTCCTGTTCCCAGCCCTGAATGGGCTTCCGTGTACCACGGATGCTGTCTGTCAGCATGGGCCGAACACATGTTCAAAACACTAGAGAGACCAAGACAACAACTACACAATTACTCCATAATTATTGAAGAAATAGCTAGACAAAATATTATCTTACAACACCAATCAGATCATGTAGCTGATAAAGATAGGTTTCGGGTTTGGTAACAAGTGATGAATGCCTGTACAACTAATTAGCATCACACTTTCAAACTGCATGTAAATGAAACAGGCTTCATTTAAGCCATGCAACATTGTTAAAGTGTTACGGTGGAATGGTCACATTTGGCTATTTCCCTCAGAACATGACATCTTTGTCATCAAACCCATTTCAGAGAAAAAAGTGAGGCAATTTAGAACAGTGTTATTGGATGTGTGTCAAAGAGAGAGGACTCATATCCCAGCATGATGTTCCCAGCCCACTCTCCTCCACTAGCCCATCCACTTCACAGTCAAACTACAAAAGAAATGATCACTACAGTCCCACCCACTTTCTCAACTTTATTAAACTCTCACACAACCAAAACTTTCATATAGATGGCATAGCTGAGGTAAGACACACTGTAACATTGAACATTATAAAGAGAGCAAACTTTCTAGCAGTTTAGGCATATTTAGAAATACTGTACATTTTGCCCTTGATTGTTATGCTCTTTGTATTGTACTGTTAAGCAAAAACGTCTGGAAGCTCTAAGTTCCATTTTGGAGCATCTTTATTAAAGAATCTTCAATTTAAAAAACAACAGCCAGATTCAAATTAAGTCAAAACATTGAGAAACAAGGTTTCTGCATGACAGTGATGGGATCTAGATTTCTGTTTTCTTTTGCTTTCCTCCCTGGCCAATTACCCAACCTATTCATTACTACCCTCCGTCTATCACATGCAAAGGACATGACACATGCGCAACCAGCCAATGCAACGTCACCAGGCAACCAACACGCTCAGAGGAAAGCAGGGGCTAACCAGCTCTGAGGCACTGGCTAGCAGACTTCTACCCACACAGTGAAAGCAATTCTGAGGTCATAGTGGCAGCACCTTTCTAATGTCTAATTGACATCGTAGTCACTCTACATACGAGCCTCTGCTAAATGCTATAAATGAGTAAGAATGCACATAATAATGTAAATAGCTAAACATAGCATAGTAGTAGATAAGATAAGATAAGATAAGATAGACCTTTATTAGTCCCGCAGTGGGGAAATTCTATAAGTAGCCATCTTATAGAAGGAATTGTGTCTGTGTGTTTGATATCAATATGTGAACCAGGGTCACCAGAAATCACATCTTGCAAATCCATTTAAACTTACAGACTTAATACAGTGGAGACAAGTGTGTGACAATTTTAGACAGTTTGCATAATGCTAAGTTGCAGGGTATAATCTTCCATTACTTTTAGGTCCATTTGCTTGAGACTTGAAGCAAACATTAGACACAAATACGTGTTGGCTGACTGACAACATCCGGGGTTTTCACTGAACTTGAACTTCCTGAAATTTCTTTAATGCAGCTAAGATGAGCCATTAAGGTCAAATCTAGAATGGTATCTTCAAACAGCAGTCCTGTACTTGTTTACACATGAAGATTTAAGTGCTAGTGTAGCATAAGCTAAGCTCTCAATCAAAAACGCATCTATTTTTCAATGTCAATTAGACAGTATTATGATACACACAGATATGGAAGACAATGAGTGACGACCAGCAGCAAGAGATCACTGGATGGGTGACTGTGAAAATTTTGTGACAGGGACTTCTATCTATCTTATTAATCCACATATGTGCTGAGATATTTGATCTCAGCAGACATTTTCTGTAACTCAAGCATTTCCTGCAAAGAAGACCAGAAAGAAGTGGAAGGATCTAAAGCACATTGCATCTTTCTGGGTGGCCTCAGGTGGCTGTTCTGGGCTGGATCAGAGACACGTTCAGCCCAGGATGAGGACAGCAGCTCAAGCTGTCCGTGCTTTGAGCATCTGTAGACAAGCCAACAAAGGGCCTTCATCAGCAGAGCGGACAGGAAGTCACGCAAGAGATCTATTCTGCAGTGCGGAGACAGGTGTGTGGGTGTGTGTCTGTGGGAGTGTGTGTGTCTTCAGCCTATTAATGTGGTACCATTCTGGGCATCTGCCAAAGTCCTGCAAAGAGCACTGGGGAAAGGGCGAAGCTAGAGCTAAGACAAGGCTTGACAGCGGAGGGCATGCTAATATCCCTACTGCAAGACAAACGTGCATACGCACACATACAGAGTCTCCTCCCACTCTACTTTCCCTTGTTTTCTCTTCTTCTACCCGCTAAGAAAACAAGCCCAATAACTGAGGGAAGAAGGAGGAGTAGAGGGAGGGAGGGATGGAGGGACAGAAGGAGGGAAGAAGGGAAGAGAAATGCTGTGTGCTACAAGCTGGTAATTGTCAGCTTTGAAAAGCCACAGATGAAACGTGTAAACAAACAAACAAAGGAAAGACAATGCATTTTTAATTCCCCTCTCTCGTCAACAGCATTATTTTCCTGCACAGCTAACTAAATACTTCGGCAGAGTCTTTAATTGACGGATTTGTTCCAATATATAGTAATGACAGGGAGAGATAATTAAATATTAATCGCTTCCACAAACACCATCAGCGCAGTCAAGGCTACGGCATCAGATTCGCCTCTTGCATAACACAAACGTTTCGGGTATTGGGCTGATCAAAATGGCAAAAGATTGCTCACTTTACCTATAATTTCTGACCTGTAGCATGTAGCGGGCACTTTTAGACCCCAACTATAAAGAACTAGGCCTTGCCAGCCTTGGACTGAGGTGCCTTATGTCAAAGCCAAAACAAACAGTAGACAATTCAACTGAAAGCCTTCCAAAAGCTTTTTGGTAGGGAGAATGTTTCTGCAAATTGAACTGCATCGCTTCGTACCCTTATCTTTCTTGCCAAGCAATTCTTGTGATTTAAAGCCAGAGAGAGCAGGAACAAGGGCATGCAAAACAGCTACAGTAGCAGCATTCTACATTGCCTGGGGTCAGATCTGCCTTACAATACAGATTTAAAGCAAACGCTCAGTGAAAAATCTGACTTAGACAAATTTCCCTTTACGTTCTATGTTCTCAGCCAGCCAAGATGTGTTTGGTGTCTGAGGTGTCTTGCTTTATTAGTTCTGTGAGGCTGTGAGGCTAATGTAGCTAACAAGTACAGAGAGCTAATACCGCATCAGTTAACTTTATTTTGTATGGCTAAATCGTCTGCATGTGACATACAGATATCTATAAAAATGCAAAATGCTGTTACTATTTTTTTAAGCCATGCAATAATTTATGCCATTTAGGGTAAAATGAAAACAGTATACTTTGACTCATTGCTGACCTATTAAGTCAAGGTGCTCCTACCCAGAGTCAATAACTATCATCATCAATGTCAGAAAACGCAAAAAGGTCAGTGTGTACTAACTGCACTGGGTAAACATAACTCCAAAGTCATGCAATAGCAGTAAGTGAGTGGCACAGATGACATCCTCCCACCTTTTATGTGTCAAGCATTAAGCAGCATTAGCACTTAATCCCCAACTATTACACAATGCAACATCAGACTATATTCATTCATGTCTTTCAAGTTGAAACCTGCCCAGTTCTCTTGCATTAAGCCCCTCTCTGTCTTCCTCTATCTCTGTTCTCTCTATATCTCCTGCGTTTTCTGTCCCTATCTCTCACTGGAGGCAGCGGCTCCAGAGCAGTCGTATTTAATCAACATCTCGGCGGACAACACAGGGGCTCTCCAGTCCTCTGCCAAGGCTCTCAGCACTGTCACACTCGGGATAATTGTCTTAGATACCCTAATTCACCAGTCACTCCTCTCCTTAAACGCAGAAAGAAAAGGAGCGTGATTGACCTACATTGCTGTTGATCTGTGAATTATACATGATGTCACTATTTGATTATTTATTTCCCACTGTGTAATTGGAGAGCTAAATGCTCATGTTCATAATTGTGCTTGCTTTTGATTGCTTCCCGGGCTCCGGCACATGAGTCTGAGAGGAGATGTTGCTGTCATGTCTCACATTTCATTAGTTTTGACAACAGAAAAGTCGTGGTATTAAATCCACAGAGGCACATCCACAAGGCCTGCATGGTTCTACTTCTACTACACACATTCACAAAAGAGGCTTGGTGGAACAAGCAACCTTAAAACGTAACAAGGGAACAATGTTTGGATAAGTGTGTCTCTTGGCACTATACGAACACATTGTGACACTTTCAGATATGTTGTTTGTTGGGTTTACATACATAATGTTTGTCATTTTTCCAGGCCTCTGATGAGAGGGGCTGACAGGCAGCGAGAGGGAAACCACAGCGATGTTCACATCCGAGTGCCAACCGCATTTCACTAAGCAAACACGTCAGCTTGTCTCTGAAGGTCGTACGGGGTTGAGTCAATAGCAAAAACATCCATAGACCGCAGTGGTGGGCAGTGGTGGCTCAGCGGTTAGAGCGCCGGGATATCGATAACAGGGTTGTGGGTTCGATTCCCGGGCTCGGCAAGCTGCCACTGTTGGGCCCTTGAGCAAGGCCCTTTACCCTCTCTGCTCCCCGGGCGCTGGAGTTGGCTGCCCACCGCTCTGGTGTGTGTGTGTACTCACTGCCCCTAACACGTGTGTGTGTGTGTGTGTGTGTGTTCACTACCAGATGGGTTAAATGCGGAGGACACATTTC
Organism: Salminus brasiliensis; assembly: GCF_030463535.1. Taxonomy (NCBI): domain Eukaryota; kingdom Metazoa; phylum Chordata; class Actinopteri; order Characiformes; family Bryconidae; genus Salminus; species Salminus brasiliensis. Next base: position 27,572,243 of record NC_132891.1, on the reverse strand, counting down.
GCTGTACAGTCCACACTGTACAGTGATGAATACGTGCACCTTTATCCTTTTTTTTTTTTTTATCAGAGCTTTGGAACAAGATGGTGCTTGTGAACATCATCAGTTCTGCTAGCTCTGTTCTGCTATGAAAAGGTCGCCTTTTAAATCAAATGCTTCCTCCCGATTTAAAGACATCCAGCAAAACAGCTATCTATGCACACAAAGGGGTTTTCTAAATGGCTCTTCTTGTCTTGAATGTGTGGTTCTGGCAATAACATGTAATTGGCATAGAACCTTTACATTATGTGGACACAAGTGTACAAAACTGGTTCTTTAATATCTATCCAAGGTTATTTTGAGAAAAAAACTTTATGACACCTTTATTTGTAGTGTAGATGAGTCAAATCTAGCAGATGGCCAGTCTTACTGTGGCTTTTTAGGGGGTTCCCTTAGCCTTCAAAGCCAAAAGATAGATGTTGAACACAATGGGAGGTTGAAAGAGAATGGAATGAAGTTGTTCCATTTCAGAGCGCTCCTCTAGTTCCAAACTTCTCCTCTGGTGTCTTGACTCTAAGAATGCCTTGCCTGTGTTTTCAAACGAGCATGACCAGTACCCCTGGCAACAAGCTGGTAACTCCTGTGTGATTGTTGTCCCCTGCCATCCTCACACAAACCAGAACCTACCAGAAAGACAAAAAAGGGGAGTGCCAAACAGGGATGCTCTGTCGTTTTAAAGTCAAGAGTTTCAAGGTCTTTCATCATTGCTTTTGGTTTTGGGATTGTTTTGGCCGGCTCTATGGAAAATGTTTATCTGGATGACAGAGGAACCATTTCTCTTTTTCGTTACTCCTTTCTTCTTTCTTTCTCTCCCTCTCGTCTGAGGAGCTCCGTTTGCTATCTGGCTCAGGAATGAATTTGGAAGGCTTATCTCTGCTCTTTTCCCCAGCTGAGGCGTGGAGGATGTGTTAAGGCGCCTGCCTCCCGACAGGAAAGACGAGCTATATCTCAGCAGATAAGGCCACGGCTGGCTTGAGAATTGTAACAAAGCAGACGGCTCGAATGCAGGTGAGTACACGTCAAGCATACGTGCGTGGGCCCGCAGCCAAACAATCGCAGCCAGGAAAAGAAAGGTTAAAGGCAATTACCTGCCCACACCAAAGGAACTGTTCTCTTTACCAAATGGCAGTGAACATCTGATGTATGGGGAAAAAATGTGTTCCTTACCTTTTCTCAGGGAAAAAAAAAAAGGAAGCAGAGGACAACATTCAATTATTTATTTACATGTGGCATTGGAATGACAAGGGTCTTTATTAGGATGGGTCCCATTTATTGCTTTTTGCATATATTTAAACATTTGTTATGGCTAATAATAACCAATAAACATTTTTTTCATATATAATAAAAGAAGGCTTAACATAAGATCCATCCTTAACTGTTTATCTGTTTACTTATTCATCTTTGTTTTAGACATGTTTTCTACTTAAGTGAGATGCGATGTCATATTTTAGTTCTTTGCTGTACATGATTCATGCCGCTTGTATTCCAAACTTCACATCTTATTCACATGCTCAATAAAGTAAATGAATACTAACATTAGTCTGGACATCCATAAATCTCAATACACACATCCGTTTGATGTGAACAACAATATGGAGGCATTTTTATCCAGCGAGTCAGGCTGCGCTGGGCTATAATTCGCCTGGCTCTTCGAATGGCACGGCAGGGTAAAAACTGCCTTTAGCACGTCTTCCTCTTCCCTTTTCCTCTCAAACCAATAGAGGAGACAAATCCCCACAACCCCCCCCCCCAACCTCCTCGGTGTAACCATAGCAACCTACAGGAGGCTGGACTTCTTGCATCACGAGGGGGCAGTGTGGACCTTACAGCTCTACCTATGCATGTGTCTTCTTTCATTCTCAGCCCACACACACACACACACACACACACACACACACACACATTTGTTGAGTGCAGCTGCCCGTTTGTCCAAATCCGCTGGGACCCTCTCACTATTGCCTCTTTTCATTGCAGGCTCACTGTCAACTTGCACACAAACAATAAAGCATATAACACGATCTCATAGAATGACATGAGCTAATTGATTACTGTTGGGGTTTACTGTCAAATTTGTACAGAAGCTACATGCAGAGAATCAAAGAATGGCTAACTGGAAACCACAAAAGCAGTTCCTTCAGAAAGTTCTATGGACATATAATGTAAAGGTAGCACACCTTTTGTGTTCTGCACTGTGTCTGCTGCGTGATCTTGGGAACCAAACAAATAAGTGAGTTTGAGTTGTGGGAGGTACGGCTTTAGCAGAGACAAAGGCCTGTGCAAGCTCACTGCATTCTGTTTTGGAGGCCCTCTTCAAGTTGGACATTAGCATTCTTGTGGCATAACATAAGGGTCTGGCATTGACTTACAGCCAAATATGAAGCCGTTCACACACAGACCAAAAAACAAATCACTTGCTATTCTAAGATGACGGGATTGCATATATCGCCATTGTAATATGTGATATGACAGGAAAAATTTAGGTGGGAGCAATGATGGATAAATGAAAGAGGGGAGAGAGAGAAGACAGAGAAGAAGAGAGAAAGAGAAAGAGAGAAAGAGAAAGAGAGAAAGAGAAAGAGAGAAAGAACCCCGTATAGCGTGTATAGAGTAGGTCTATGAAGAACCTGTTGTTTAAAGGAGGTGAGCATTGAGGCAGACTGAGACGTTGAAAAATGGTCATGGCAAGGGAGTCTGTCCTATGGAAATGTGTCATGAAGGCAATTCCATTAACATCTTAATAAAGCCTGCCAGGGCCCAGGAGAGCCTTGAGGCACTGGCTAGCGCTCGACGACCGGTGGCTTCGGCTAAAAAAGAAACAGAGGGCTGCACAGTTGCCCTGGCACCGCCTCGGCTTAGGAGCATTGTGACGGTGTTTGTTTTTTCATGTAAGACCGTTAGTCTTCCCAGAGGAATGGTCCCAGTGTGCACTCCTTCCATCATGGTCCACTAGTTTCCCTCTCCGCACTGTTTTTCATTTACTGTCTTCTCCTCCATCTGCCCAACTGCAGATCTAAACAAAAGCCTTTGTTTTTGGCAAGCTGGCGGCTGCAGGGAAGAAGAGGAGAGGAGTGGGGCAAGCTGGGATGAACGGCGGCCCCCGGACCTGGCTGGGCGCGGGCTGACTGGACGTGGCTCTGTGGCAAAAAAAAAAAAAAAAAACATGTTTTCCCTGCCTCTATCTCTCCATGCATCCTTATCTTTCTCTGGCTCTCTCTCTCTTGCAGCCTGCTGAAACTTCTGTGATAACAGCACTCATAGGTTTATTGCATGTCACACTGTATGAGATGATGCCAACGAAATCTTGGCCAAAGTCAGCGGCAGACAGTGCAATATCATTTGTGTCCATGTGATGGATTAGATGATAAAGATTCTCTGACAGATTGTGTCCATGGAATAGGGTATATGATAAAAATACCCCGGCAAAGCAAGAAAATGGTGCCACTTGTAGTTGGTGCCATGAGTGTAATGTCATCTCATATTCCTCTTTAGGAATGTGCGTTGCAGCAGCATTTTGCAATCTGAAATGTCTGACACTGTGAGAAGTACAGTTGAACATGAGCTCTTTGTGGCTCAGCACTGCCACTATAGTCCAGGGGGAATCCATGCCACTTAGCCATCAACAGCCGGAGTCCTAGAGAGCATAATTGGCTCTGCTCTCTCTGGGTGTGTAGATGGCACTTTCTCCCCTCAACACTCTTAAAGCAATGTTGGCCTGCACAGGTATCTGTTAGCTGGTGTGGCAAAGCTGGAGACCTGGTGCTTTCTTCCGAGAGTGTCACCTGCCCGGCTATGCCACAACACCTGCCATTTGGAAAAAGTGACTGGCTTTGCATGTATCAGAGGAGACATCGAAGGAGACATGTGTCCTTACCCTCCTAGTGTCGGGAGCAATACTCTTACTTATAGTTTTAATATTTTAGTAATATTCTATAATAAATAACATCCACTTTAACAAAATCTATTCAGTATTCAGTAATTCAGTATAATATCCTATACACACTCAAACACAGCCTTCAAACAGCCCTCTGTGCTACATTCCTGAGAGACATCCAACCTAGCAAAAGCTCACGTGCGAGACACGAACACACACACACACACACCCCTTGCGCACTCGTTCAGCCATCCATTCCTCTCAGAGCTGGCTTACTAAAGTCATGCAGCAGCCGTGCTCCACTCCTCACCACACACCACCATCTTATCAGGGCAGTCTTTAAAAGGCAGTGCAGGGCCTGGGCATGTATTGTAGAATTGGGTGCGGAACATAAGCATTGATTTTTACCTCCTGCGCTATGTGTTGCTCATACTAAAGCAGCCCTATTTGACATTGTTGCAGCCCCGTGGCTATCAATCTGAAAAGGCCTCAATGAGACGGCAAGCCAGTACGCAGCACACAAGCACTCAAGATGATGAAGGCTGTGAAAGAGTGACTGGCCTTTTACTTACACGCAACGGCCTCTCCCACTGAGCTGTCCTCAAGTGCAGAGTGCCTAAAGGACTACAGAAAGCAAATAAATAGGATATTTTCCAATGACAGCATTCAGCAGAGAGAAACTCTTGCTATTGTCACGAGAACACCTAGCATTCCAAGCGACTGTAAAGGAAAACAGAACTGACTTCTGGCCATATTACTTTATTGATCTTACTTTTATGGAACTTTAAAGTTAGTTGCCGGTTATGTTCCAGCATGTGTAACAGCACAAGGGAAAGGCATTTTGTATGAATAGACAAACTAACATTCTTTAAAAATGTATTTGTGATGAACAAAGGAGTAACTACCAGGGGTTGTCCCTGGGGTCCATGGCTCTGATAGGGCATACCATCTTTATTAGACCCTTAAATTGACCTTTTAATCCTGCACTTTCACACCATTGACAGTAATATACGCCAGCTATTAACTTACATTAAAGAGCAAACTTGGTTAAGACACAGTAACTGCAAGCAAAGTGGCAGAACAAATGTATGTAATTTTTTTTAATTGACACATTTTTTATGGCAGACCCATCATATTCTATGAACTGTCACTGTAACACCACTGGTCATGATGCAGACTGAATATGCTTAAGCAAAAGTAAAGTCAATGAACCCAAAATGACCGCGAATGGCTGACTCCTCCTGGCCCACACTGTGAAGCTGAAATGTGTCAGCACCCACACTTTGCTGTGACCAATCTGGACACTGGCACCTACCACACATGAGCCTGTCCACCAACTGCTCCTGATAATTAGCTGTAACGCAAAACACAAGCCTAATTAAGGTGTAGCTCAGCTCCGGGGTCAGCTCAGGCCCAAAGCGGAACGCAATGGTGGCAGCAAAGACAAATTATCGCTGCATGATGTTTACAATCTTCCCTGGTGATAAAGAAAAACACTGGTAGAGAGGTGTATCGTGAGGGCACCCAGGGACCAAAGGACAAAATGAGGGAGAGTTAGTTCTGCTTTTTTACCAGAGGGAACAGGGTTTATTTTCATGGCCAGTCTGTTCATACCTTCATCAATGTCACACACATGGGCTGTTATCTTCGTAGTGTTGTTCCGTAAGCGGATAAACATGTAGACGTGTTTGCACACACAAACACACTGTGTTGTACAAAGTGAAGCTACAAAGGGTCAGGGTGATAGAGATCTCTGCTGTGACAGCTGGACTGGTGAGAAGTCCAGATAAACAGGCCAGCTGTGAAGTCATGAAGAAGGAGGCATGGCCAGGCACATTAAAGCAAACAAACAGACACGCACACACACACATACACATATACACATTCACACACACCTACAGTATTGTTTTTATACAATGTCAGGATGAGCATACATATGGTACATTTGAATGGAACTTTTTGAAGCCATTTTGGAAATGTTCTGTGGGTCTGTTCCTTCTTATACTTTTGACACAATGTAAAAAACAATAGCAATATTATATACAAAATATAGCCACAACATTAAGAAACAAATGTTTGTTGACACAAATAATTTCCTCAATTATCTCGTAACAAAAGCACATCAGGATGTGAGATTATTGTGAGACAGTATCTAAACAGTTTTATCTAGTCAGCATGTTGGAAGCAGGAGAAACAGTCAGTAGCGTGAAGTTCTGAGCTACTTTGACAAGGACCAAATTGTTAGGCCAGCTGTTGGTCAACTGTGAAAGTAAACTGTAGGCTATCCCATCTGGGAGATGGTGACAGAACTGAATCTCAGAAGCATTCAACAATAGTTACAGGAGAAATATGTCAAAACACACAGTGCATGTCACCCTACTGTATATCTGCAGAACAGTCAAAGTCCAGACCATTCATAGTGCCCTTTCACTGCTAAAATGGCCTACATTGGGACTAGACCTTGGAACAAGAAGGAAGAAGTTTTCCTGGTCTGCTAAGTCCTGTTCAATTTCACTTTTCACTCAGAAGGCCAGATACATGTGCGCTGTTTACCTGTTAAATGCGCTTCAGGTCTACAGTGGATCCACCTTGCAAACTGACAGGCGTCCCAAGGTCCCAGATTCAACAGGGTACCTTAATAGGTCTTGTAGAGTGAGCTGCTCTGGTGGCACGCAGATCACCATCAGGATAAATGACAGGCATTGAGTCTTAATGTTTTGGATTATCTGTTTATATCAAATGCACAAACACACTAGTATTAGGAAAATAAATAAGTGTAAATTTGTGTGTGTTGGTGTCTAAGAGAGATCAGTGATACAGTGGGGGTGGGCACAGAAAACACAGCCCCCCAAACGCATTTTGTACTGTTCACTCATTAAGAAATAGGTCAAGGATTCTGGCTGCATGCATAGCGACTTGTCAGAATCTCTCAGGCTAAACAGGGGCAAGCTTGCGTGCCTCAGGGAGTGGAAGACAGAGAGAGAGAGAGAGAGACAGAGAGAGAGAGAGAGAGAGAGAGAGAGAGAGAGAGAGAGAGGGAGAAGTAAAAGATAAAAAGACAGAAAGAGGAGTCAAAGATAAAAAGACAGAGACAAGGAGAGAGAAGAGAGAGGAAATGGTAAGACAGAGACAGAGAGAGAGAGATGGATAGGTGAGAGAAGTGGATCAGTTGGGAGAAGGGGCCAAAGAGAGAGAGAGAGAGAGATGGAAAAAGCTGGTTAGGTGCTGTACTCACTGGTGACACAGCATATAACTAAAGCAAGCGCTGCCTCATTCATGACCCACCGACCTCAAATGCACCGCTCTCAAAATGCATTCAGCTCATGGGCCTCGGGGAAAGAAGGGGGGAGTTTGTGGGTGATGCATTACGAGTCTGATGTCACAGTTTGGAATTTAGAGGCGTCGCTAAGGACTCGCTCTGACTGACCGCACTCTCCGGGTCAGCAAGCGATCGTTGCACCTGATGGACTTGTAGCCCATAGGGGGGCGTTATTGAGCCGTGAGGGCATGCTCCTGGGGGGGGGGTCTCAGAAGGGGCAGGAGTGTTGAGCTTATCCATCCAGCATCCTGCATCAACGTTAGCTGCTGACGGTAAACGCCTGACTGATAGTCTGAAGAATAGTGGCACAAATGAGTGATCAGGCAGCAAATATTTTAACAGCTCTGCAGTGTCATTACAGCTGTCGAGTCAGAGACGCAATTTCAAAAGAAAACATTAAGTTATGCTACTGTTGTGTTCTGTTCTGTTGAAACAAGCCATGCTGATCTCCCCAACCTGCCCCAACTATGGATACTTGACAGTGGTAGGGGCGATGAGCAAACAGGGTGCTCTCAAGACAACTCCATTCAAAACTGGTATGAACACAGGCTGCGGCGAGGTCCACGAACCCTCCTTAAGTACATAATATCCCCCAATTACCCTTCAGGAAACGTCTAATGTGTCCGACCGACATAAGCAAATCAATATCATGCGCCTGGGCATGAGAAGCTGAAAGCTCTGTTTGACGATCTGACTCATTCAAATCCAGCTGAAGAAGCTCACGCTGTGAAGACTGTCAGCAGGAGCTTTTACTTTGCTCTGCATGACTTGTAGATCAACTTCCAGGGAAGTGTTAGGCGGGGAGGATGACAACTGTGTGTCCGGTCCTCTCAGCTTTGTGTAGTTAACCTTATTGACTAAAGACTGTGTGATGTGGAGACACTGGAGAACGGTCTCTTTAGCCTCCCATTGCCTCATCAAAGGGAGCGAAGCCACACACAAGGGTCTGTGCTCGAAGCAGTGTGTAATCCAACCTCGTTTAACACACCACAGAGGCATGTGAACACCACTTTCTGAATTAAAACAAGCATTTTCCCGACTAAACCTTGTCATCAGGAGCTGTAATACAGCATGTTAAAGTTTAAGTGTGTGGTCACTAAATGAACACTTAACTAATCCACTGAAGGTTTGTCTCTGCAGTACATTTCTCGCTTTCAGACACAATGTGGCAAACGCCACACAGAATTAATTATTCATGATAAAATATTGCTTTACATAAACACACTGACATTTTCTTTCATGTCATTCATCATGTTCATGTGCTGAATGCTGAACGTACTCTCTGCGAGTTGTGATCACACAGTAGTACACTTTTCTCAGAGGAGAAAGTGTGTTAAGCTAAACTGGTCACTCACAAAGAAGTGCTGAAAGCTTGCTTTTCCAAGAGAGCACTTTTTTTTATTTTTGCCAGAGCTCCACTCATCATGTGAGGTCAACATGCTGAAACGAAGATGTGAGGAAGCCACGCTTTTACCTGGATCTTAAGAAGTACAGTGAAGCAGGAGCTGACTGTGTGGTAAAGACTGACTTGCACGATTTCCCTCATTTCTAGCAGATGCCAGTCATTCTAATGCAAATGTTGGGCAATCTTCTGCTTCAAGCAGCATTAATTTCCCATACAGCTAATGCCTCGGCCGGACGTGCAGTGTGGGCACACAACAAGATTTGTGAGCAGCCTACATCTGCTACTTCAGACAGATGACCAAACTATAGAGTTCACATTAAACTGTGTTTTAGCTTTTCTCATCACACTGACAACGTAATGCAGCAGTAAAGAATGCGGAATGATCTCACCTGGAGTCACGCATGCTTTGGAAAACAAAAAACAAATGATAAAATGTTAAAAGTCATAAAAATGAGACGGATAAAATGTGAACGTGAACTGAAGTAACAGTGAAAAGTAAGCGTTAGAAATCTGAATCAGACATGTAGTACATATTACTGCCTCATCAGACTACTATCAGACAGTCAGAGCCTCTTTAACAGTAGAGCTGAGTTTACATCCAAGGTTATGCAGTTCTCAGAGCAAGTCTGAAAAGCCCACAGGCTTCCTTGAGAAATTGTGGTCTTGGGGTCTGTGTTGGCCTCAGACAACAAGAGACACACCAAACTTCACTAAAGTAATATAGACTAAAATGATATTTGGTTGGGGTTAATGGGGGGAATGAGATGACATCTTTAATTAGCATAATTTTAATGTGCTATTCAATGTCATTATTTTTGCACCACCTTTATTTAATTTTTCTGGCAATACGTTAGATGAAGCAAGCAGTGGGTACGCTTTAGAATGTGCAGAAGTGTGTCCTCTGTAGAGGATGTAAACCTCTGTACACTTGAAAATCAAGAACGCATGTAATTTGACCAAGGGTGCCCAAACTTTTGCATAATACTGTATACCCTAGCCAGTCAACCATTTATTACACCGTGTGATGGGTAGTTCCGTTTTAAAGCACTGATACCAGGCAACCACTGAATTTGACTCAACCTCGAGTGTAAGTTGTAAGCTGCAGACTGCTCCGCATCAGCAGCGTACAACAAGCGTTGCGTGAAGTCAGCGTCTGGTTAAAATATGCATATGAGCTAACTGTCAGCTGTTCATGCAGCCCGTCCAGCGTGCCGTGCTGACCGCGGATGCTCCAAGCTGGGCACGTAACACATTAGTATTCGCGGCCACATCTCCCTCTCTCTCTCTCTCTCTCTCTCTCTCTCTCTCTCACACACACACACACACACACGCACAGTCAAACACACACAGACAGTATTTGTAGACCGAAATGGAGTTACGGTACGGTTTTCCAGCACTCACCTCACACGAAACAGCAGCGTGCGGATCATTTCTGCGCTCGTTTTGGTGAAGTCTCGGTCAGTATGTGTTCGTCTTCTTCTCGTTCTCTCTCTCTGAGGCGCTCTCACTGTCACTATATGTCTCTCTCTCTCTCTCTCTCTCTCTCTCTCTCTCTCTCTCTCTTCACCTCAGGTTGAATACATCCACATTAGAGTATAAAAGCGTCCACAGCTGAGAAATAGTCCCCCTCAGAAAAACATCAGAAAGGACTGAAGAACAGCGCAAGGTGAAGGCGCGGGATTCGCCGGTGATGAGTCTCTCACAGCCTCGCCGGCATCACTGAAGCTAACTGTTACACACAGACACACAAACACACACACCGCGTCTCTGGGCGCAGATCCTGCTATTCTCCTCTTCTGTCTTTTGGGCGATGCTCATTCACCGACAGCCCGACTAGCTCCACCACATTCCCTCACTGGAGAGGGAGTGTGTCCTCCTCCTACAGCGACTCGACCTCGCTCTCTCTCAGGCTGCAGGCTCGCTGCGGACATCCACAACACACACCACTACGCACACTCTCTCTCTCTCTCTCTCTCTCTCTGCTCGTTCACTTCTCTTACACGCCGGACTCGCACGAGGCTAACCGGAGCCTGACGGTGTACGGCATGACTCTCTCTCTCTCTCTCTCTCTCTCTCTCTCTCTCTCTCTCTCTCTCTCTCTCATTATCTCTTTCACGCACACACATACACTCTCACTCACACACACATACACGTACACACAGCAGAACGTTTAAAGCCAGCCCCTTTAGCCGCCCTTATTAGCGTGTCGCATGTTTTAACTGTTTCTGTTAGATGGTGCATACAATCGTGTGCACACACACACACACACACACACACACAGATTGTTTTTTAAATAAATAAATAAACAGTCAAATAAATAAATAAATGCGGAAATTGTGAAGCAGGGTGTTTCATTCAAGAACAGGCATCAGGTCGGTGGTGGAATGTGTCCAGGCCCTTAGGAATACAGCAGAAAATGTATAATTAAAGGCAAGACATTAATGGCACTTTACACGAAACACACTACAATATTTGAAAATCCATTTATATGACTGAAACCCTGGTATATAGCCACAGCGCTATTACTAATACTTTTGTGTGTTATTATTATACGTACGCAATATAAGCTGCGGCACTTTTCACATACATTATGTGAACTGTATGGACTACTGTAATGTTATATGTACTCTAGACACACTCGATATCTCTTATATTACACAATACAACACTAAACTGCTAAAATATTACACATAATACGTTTCTTTAACGTGACATGAGTGTACGAGCTCAGGCTTCTTTTTTTTAGTTTCTTCAGTTTCAAACATGAAGTGACAGCGTTTATACTCAGCAGATCATTTTTCCAAAAAGCATTTAAGGCAGTGGCTCGGAGAGAAAAACTACGCTTACCATGTTTTCTACAACAGAGTGCCTTGACCAGGCATAAACTGGACTATTTACGTCATTAGATACCGAAATTCTTATGTTTCATGCTGTGCGAAACATCCTATCGAGGATACAATATTTGGGAAGTAAGATGATTCAGTGCAAGTAGAGAAAAGGGAGTGAGAGAGAGAGAGAGAGAGAGAGAGAGAGAGAGAGAGAGAGATCCTATGTCAGCTAATTCTGTTAGTGCAGTGCCATCTATAGGCAGATAACTGGAATTGCAATGTCTTATTCAGTCGACTGACTTATGAAGCAAGGTAAAATATTAACAACAGTTGATGTATTTCTGATTTATTGGGGGGTACATTGTCCCTTTATATAAAAAGTGTATACACTTTTAATGAAAATGCAGTGCATTATTTAGACGTACATCCAATTTAATAAAGCCAGTGCATTTCTGTGGGCAGGATACTCCACACTCCATCTCAGAGCCTTAAAGTGAGCAGGCTAGCCAGCGTCTTTGTGAGGTGGATGGACATGCCAGATAGCTATTTATTTGCTTCTAATTTTATAATGTACCATAATGTAACATGTGTAACTACATAACTGCCCATTTCTGTCTATGGAAAAGTTCTAATAATGAGCAGGTCATTTGAGCACTTATGACATTTTATTGCTACTGTGTTTTAAATGTGTACTTTGAACAGAGAGAGTTTTGTGGTAAAAAAAAAAAAAAAAAAACTTCAGGTAATCTTCTTTGATGTACCCCTGAAACATTTTGTTGTTTTTTAAATAGTAGTTTAAATAAGTTCTAAACAAACTTATGTAGTGATCAAAGTCAGTGTTGCCTGTGCAAAAGTTTGGTAAGATATATGTGTTCTTTTGACAAGGTCTAGGACCTTGATGAGCAAACCAGGCCTGAGGCATGTATGATTAGGAACTGTCAGCTGAATCAAATATTTTAGTTTTTATAAATTCTTTGACTCTTCATACCTTTTTGTAACACTCAAGCATTGCCCCTCTAAGCAATTGTCTAAATATCTGAAAAATAAAGTAATTGATACCTAAAAGGCTGAAAAATGCTGTAAAAAGGCAATTATTTTCAGCTGTAGATTTCTACAGTGCAGAATGCAATAAAGAAAGGACTGCATTACATGAAAAGGAAACCTTGCCAACTGCCAAGCAAAGGGGTAGATCTGTCATGTTTTGGGGCTGTGCTGCAGCCAGTCATCATTTTCCACCATTTTAACACACTAATTATTCATCTTAGGGGAAAGGTTTTGGGGATTTTTAAGAAACAACTAAAAGGCACACTGCACAATCTTTGACATGTTTTTGCAGCTTGCCATGTACCAGCATCCCTGAAACCTGAATTCTATGTATAATCAATAGCTTGATCTTTTTTCAGCCTAAAGAAATAGATTTCACATTAGCCCAAACTCTCCATCTTTGCACTCAAGACGAGAGTCAAGAAGAGAGCATTGCGGGGCCACTTATCCTGTGATCCATCAATAATTTAGAGTGGGAAGGGGACTGATGGCAGCCATCAAAAATATTGCAAAACTGCCAGGGGGACGGCGACATTGAGCAACTGGTATGTAAGTACACTAAAAGCCTAAGCCGCCCTTAAAAGATGGAGTCAATACCTGGAGGGTATCCATATTGAAGTTCTACTGCACTAATCTTACTCATTCAGTAGTAGTCAAATACAAGGTCGTCTCAACCCATTAGTCACTGTTTGGAGGAAGCAGTGGGAGTATGCCATATAAAAAGTTACTTAAATGATTCATTGTTGTGATTTTTAGGCATGAGGTAGATATTTGCAAGATAAAGTGTTCTTCAATAATAAAGGATAACTTAATTTAAGCCCTCAAATGCTCATATGTTTGCACACACTTCAGTTCATCACAATCATATCAATAGCTGAATATATTAATCACATTAATAGCTGAATAATAGGCCAAAGGTTCTATGGGTTCATACTGCCACATGTTTCCTGTCAGCTATATAGAGTAAAATCAAGATCATGATTTTACACAAAATACAATTAATGTTGGCATATTTTCAGGTTGTAAGTCAAACAACCTCCCATTTTTGAAAGAGTATTTTTATTCTTATACAATTTTTTCAATCAAACAAGCCTAAATACAGAAAAGAAGCCCAGAGTTGGAGGGTTATGCAGCTGTGGACTTGAAAGCACACATGCTGGGCCTCTGCCACAGAGGGCCCTGATTCAAGGTTGGCTCAAGTGCCAGCACTGGAACGAATGCTATAATTGGTACAATCCGTGAAACATTATCTCAGGCTGACCTTGGCTGAGATGGTACAATCTGAGCTTAATTACTGATGATTGTTCAACTCTGATAGGCAATGAAGGCACCCAAATTGGGTTCAAGTTCCAGATGTCAAAAAAGTGAGATGCATGTAAAATATGTCAGGAGAGCAGGAGCTCAATTAAAATAAGTTCATGACTTCTCCACTGTGAGTTCACAAGACAATTAAGAGTCATTCTAGAAAGTGAAGAGTGAGGTACATGGTTTGGGCTGTAATGATTTAGAGCTTGTGCTCAATGTCAGTTTAAATATTTATTCTAATCATAATCTCTAGTATTTATTCTAATTGTGTGTCACAGTAGTTTTCAGTCTGTCCATCCCTTGCAGGCAAATACCCCATTATGTATTACTGACATTTGTATCTCCAACAAAACACTTCCCAGGCCAGACATCACCACCAACAGTTCACATAGCTTATGGAGTTTTAAATAGTGCTCAGTTTCATTGGTTTTCTTAATCTAATCAAACAAAATTCTTAAAAATAAAGGTGCTTCATGTTGTTTTTAAGTGAAGCGATAGAAGAATAAATTTGATTTCATTAAGGATGTTAGTAAAAGTGATGTGTAAGTGTGAAGAACCATTTAAAGGTTAAAAGAACCATCACTCGATGAATATGTTCTTTTATCGTACTATAGACTCACACATCTCTATTACAAACATAATTCTTTATGGAACCAAAAGTGGTTCTTCTATTGCACCCCTTAAATGACTAATAGAGGGCTAATAGAGGTACACAGGTGGACAAAATTATTGGTACCCCCCTCCGTTAATGAGAGAAAAAACCCACAATGGTCACAGAAATAACTTGAATCTGACAAAAGTAATAATAAATAAAAATTCTATGAAAATGAACAAATGAAAATCCGACATTGATTTTGAACCATGCTTCAACAGAATTATTTTTGAAAATAAACTCATTAAACAGGAACATCAAGCTGCTTGGAGATGGCCTTATAATCATAAGGCCATCTCCAAGCAGCTTGATGTTCCTGTGGCTACAGTTTTTTAAGATCCATGGGACTGTAGCCAACCTCCCTGGATGTGGCCAAAAGAGAAAATTAATGACAAATCAAAAAGACGGATAATACGAGTGGTAACAAAAGAGCCCAGAAAAACTTCTAAAGAGATTAAAGGTGAACTTCAAGCTCAAGGAACATCAGTGTCAGATCGCACCCTCCGACATTGTTTGAGCCAAAGTAGACTTCATGGGAGACAACACCATTGTTGAAAACAAAACAAACAAAAAAACATATAAAAAAGCCAGACTGGAATTTTCCAAACTACATGTTGACAAACCCTAAAGCTTCTGGGAGAATGTCCTATGGACAGTTGGAACTTTTTGCCAAGGCACATCAGCTCTATGTTTACAAACAGAAAAATGAACCATATCAAGAAAAGAACACTGTCCCTACTGTGAAACACGGAGGAGGCTTTGTTATGTTCTGGGGCTGCTTTGCTGCATCTGGCACAGGGTGTCTTGAATCTGTGCAGGGTACAATGAAATCTCAAAAGTATCAAGGGATTCTAGAGAGAAATGTGCTGCCCAGTGTCAGAAAGCTTGGTCTCAGTTGCAGGTCATGGGTCTTGCAACAGGATAATGACCCAAAACACAGCTAAAAACACCCAAGAATGGTTAAGAGGAACACATCGGACTATTCTGAAGTGGTCTTCTATGAGCCCTGACCTAAATCATATTGAGCATCTTTGGAGGGAGCTGAAACATTCTGTCTTGAAAAGGCACCCTTCAAACCTGAGACAACTGGAGCGGTTTGCTCATGAGGAGTGGACCAAAATACCTGCTGAGAGGTGCAGAAGTCTCATTGACAGTTACAGAAATAGTTTGATTGCAGTGATTGCCTCAAAAGGTTGTGCAACAAAATATTAAGTTAAGGGTACCATCATTTCTGTCCAGGCCTGTTTTATGAGTTTATTTATTTTTTTAATAATTCTGTTGTAGCATGGTTAATTTTCATAGCATTTTTATTTATTTTTACTTTTGTCAGATTTCTTTCATTAACCAAGGGGGTACCAACAATTATGTCCATGTGTGTATATGAGCCTTATGAGCTAATCCAATCACCTAAAGTCAAGTTCAAATCAGAGCATGTGCAGTAATCAGGTGCTTAACACCCAGGAACACTTAAACTCACCAATTTTCACAGGTATGTTTTCATCATTTGTTTAAACTACCAAGATTTCACACATTCATAAAGATCATATATAAAACCAATCTGCCCAAAGTGAAATTTTTACCAACATCACCATATACAAATGAAAAAGTGGACTAAAATTAGCTTTTCTTAAGTGGTTTACTGATTCCACATGGTGGATTTTTCTGTGTTATAACATTTTCAAACTGAATTGTTTATCTTCTTGATAAAAAAAGAGACACTTTTGAAGGATGTCTCACTTTTAGAATAGCATTAGAATGGGGTTTTGTATAAGAAAATCCTTCTTTGCAGATTAACATATTCTATATGTAGTAATCCTGGCAAAGTTAGATGATTGGATAAGAAGAAGCTTGAATATACTTGAATGTGTACTTAGAAGGAGCCACTCTCATACTAGGCAGTTGGACAGTTCATGCTAAATCTGTGGGGCTTCTTGTTGACTTTGTGGGCTCTCATTTTTTTAATCAAGCAGTAATTTCTAATTGCACAATGTTCTCAGCAAGAAGAATATTGTGCTATATAAATGTTCATACAGAGTTTATACAAGCATTCACTAATTGTTTACTTAAAGCAAGATTACTATATTGTGAGCACATGGGCCAAACACATGGCAAACCAGCGTAGTTATGGCTTTACTATTGATTACTAAATAACATTAAAATGATAGCCAAAACATTAAACATATGGTAGTGGGTGTAATGGGAAAAAAACTCATTACACACTGATTGTAAACTCCAGCCACTCTTATAGTAGGTAGGGTTGTGCAGATCCCCAAGCCTTTCTCCAAATGTCCTTAACCATCACCTAATCACCTACTTCTGTGTTGTGAAGCTAGGCCACAGCTGTAACTGGCAGGGCTGTCTTTCACATGTAACATCCTTTTTAAAATACCTTTAAAAACTATAATTTTGCAGTAGCAAGAAAGTAAACTGTATACAGATGTTAGCAAAGCATGATATTGAAGCAAAGACCAACACAGATAAACAGTCCTTGCTAACATTAAAAGTTAAAATTTAACATACCCTAGAGGCAGCATGCATTTGCTTGTTAGTTACATGAACATTGTTCTGTAAGTGTAGGCCTCCACAGTTTCATTTAAACCTTTTTTATCTAGTAATTCAGCTGGCAAAAGTGCATAAACAGTTTGTAACCACTCCTAAATCTCTACTGCTTGATCCCTGTTGCCATGTTTAATAACATTTTGAGATGATGAGGCAGGTCTTAAATGATAAAGACTGCAGGCAAGAGAGGTGAATTTAAGATGACACGCATTTTAAGAAAGCCATTTTGTATGAGTGAGCCACATTGAGTCTTTTTTTTTACTATCTGCTTGTGTAGTTGGCTTATTTGGTGACAGATTGTGAATTGGTTTACTAGTTGATGCAGCCTTACAGTGTGACACGTGGAAAGCTGATGGTTAACCGGGTGAATTAGTTTGCTGCAACTAAACAATTCTAACAATATTTTTCTGATTTCGTGAAGTGAAGCAAGTGAAGTGTCTTTATTTAGTAGGTAAATGATACAGTACAAATGATACATATAATACAAATGATACATATAATACAAATGATACATATAATGATACATATATATGTATAATGATACATATAATGAATACATATAATGATACATACATGATACATATAATGAATACAAATGATACATATAATACTATACTGTGTTCTTAAAGTTTCATTTTCAGGGACCCTGAAGACTAGATTTTGAAGCTTTTAGAGCAGTCCAACGGGTTAATTAGATGGTCCTAGGATGCAAAGGGAACCCTTATATTTTTGCTGTTAACTAATCTATTTGACTAGCAACAGGTTAGCTTTATACATGGGTCTACATGGGTTTATACATTGGTTTTAGAGTTCATTTTTCCTCATATGCCTTACAAGAAAAAAGAAATAAAAAGCAAAACAATGTTTTTTTGGGGAAAAAATAAAACATAAATCAGTTACCGTAAAAATATCCTAGAAATGTCAGTCTTCCTGGGTTATCTGATGGTTATCAATTGCCTTTCTGTCACCTTAAACCAGTCTGGTCATTTTCTTTTTTTCTTTTTACATCATCATCGCTTTTTGTACATGTGAACTTTCGAGACAGTACAATCTTTTAAGATTGGCAATTATAGAATCATCATTCAATGCTCAAAATTACTGAGATCAGATTTTTGCCCATTCTGATAGTTGATGTGAACATAAACGCTGGCCTATAGCTACATCATGTATTATGTATTGCACTGCTGCCATGTGATTGGAATTAGATTAGATAATTGCAGCCTAATAAAGTGTGAATGTATATAATGAATTATTCTGTTTTTTATACTGTAGCATTGTCATCTTTAATCCTCAGGAAACATTGCCAAAATGGACTCCCCATATAAACAGTAATAAACATGTAATCCAAACATGGCCTACTAAAAGTTCTGATTCCTACGATAATAAAAAAAGTCTGGGGCATAAAATATCAGTTAACACAGGAGGTTACAATGTCCTGGGTTTCCTTAAAGAGCCTTTCGCCTTACTTTCTGAAGATGGGACAGCTGTTTTAGCAGTGCACTAATGCAGGCACCGATATATGGTAATTACTACATATTTTCTCCCACAGGCTTCTAATGACACATTCTGTATTGAACCATAACACATAAAGCATCATAAATGACCCAAAATGTGCAGTGTGGGGAAAAAGGGGTGCTACAAAAAAGCAATCCCTGTAGAGGATATAAAAGGGGTCTTGTTCCTTTGTTAGGGAAAAGATGATGTTGTCAAAATTACCCCTCGAAAGAACGCGTTTAGGGAATATTTTATCAATGCACACAGAGTAGTGGTGGATTATGATAAAGTGTTTTTTTTAAAGAAAGGCACTTCATCAAAGCATGCACTTAGGACAACTGAATTCCTGTGTACCTTAAGCCTAAAGTTTACTTAAGCCTGTACTTTTGTTCACAGAGGCCTAACAAGATCTCATAAAGTTCGTACATACACATGCACAAAGACATTTGTACATAATTTATGATTCACAAGGAACACCTGTCCACTAGTGGCGCTGTTTTGTTAAATATGCACAACCTAGCCTGTTATGTCATGGAAATTGAGAATTTTTGCTTTTTCATTATGAAGCGTACACAAAAGGAATTCATAGACGAAAACTTGTGCAGAAACGTATGTATATGTTTTGGTTTAGGGTTAGGGTAAGAGTTTGGTTAAGTTTAAGTTATGGTTAAGGTTAAGGTTAGGTTAAGTTTAAAATTACATGGGATAGGTTATATTTGGGTTAGGTGAAGATTACTCTTAGGGTTTAGTTAAACCCATAACTCAACGACACCTACACTGTCAGAAGCTTCCATTAAACCCTTGGGACTCTGCCACAGCGAAGATATGCATGGGTGTTTCCATGTTTTCGGTGTGTGTGTATGTGTGTGTGTGTGTGTGCTAGAGTGTGCAACATGCCTCGACAGCCAACCACCAGGCCTGACATTCTCTCCGCTGAACGGGCAAACAAAAGTGTGTGAGTCATCGCTCACACTGGTGACAGCTTTCCGTTGCCATGATGCGCCAGCGCATCTCCGCAGCCATTCCCTGAAGACAAGCTGACAGGCCTTTCTCCAAAGCACCTTTAATGGCAGCCTGTGGAACCCATTTGCAATCAGGAACAAGTGCCTTTTCATCAAAATGCTTAATTGTGGGTATTAAGAGACTATGAGTTGTCTTAGGTAATCCGTCAAAGGTTTGGACACATCTAACTTTTTTCATTATCCTTAAGCCATTTGTGATCTAAATAATTCTATGTAGTACTGATAAAAAGGTATTTGTAGCGCAATGTAAAAAATGCACATTATTTTAAAATTTAGGAAATATTAGATAAATTTGTATTAGGAAAACTGGTTATCCATTATGGAGAAGAACCATTTTACGATACAGAGAACCATTTAAGCATTCAAATGATTATTTGAGTGTTTATAGTTTAAACCATTGCCTTTTCTGTCTAAATAGAAACTACTAACTAGAATCTTCTTATGGCTCCTTCTTATGGCTGCTAGCGCAAATGCCAAAAGTGAGGAAAACGTAGCAAAAAAAAAAGTAGCAAGGATGGCTACTTTGAAGAATCTAAAATATCTAAAAAAGATGATTGATTTCTAACATACTTTTTGATCACTGCCTTACTCCAGTGACACTACAGTTCACACAACAGAGGACACCTCAGTTCCAAATCCTGGCCCGGGAGTACAACACAGTGCATTATCTGTTCTAACTCACCAACTCCAACTTAGAGGGGGCTTGTTTATGACATGGGTAGTCCCTGGTGGATCTTGGTTTGGATGTACAGTTCTAGAAAAAAAAAACATTTAAAATTTGGTGAAAAACATTTACACTATGTGATTCTTCAAGAAGTAAAAATGTTCTTCACACTTACACAGAGACTTTGTCTCTTCCACAGGGAAAGATTTGGGAGGGGTCAGGGGGTAGTTTAATGGAGAACTGGTCAGATTCTTAGTGATGTGCTGAGTTGATTTCCTGGTCAATCAGTTGACTGGGTTAGTCAGGTCCGGGGGCGAGACGAAGGCGTGCTGTGGGTAATGCAAGCCGATGGCCCGCAGCAGGGTCGCCACTCAACCATTTGGGGATCAAAGTGCTCGCCAGTTGTGATTTCATAGTGAGCTGGAAGGTTTCAAAGGGGTTCTCGCTCTGATGCCTCCTTCCCCTTCCCCTCACGGTGTGTGTGAACATCACGAGGAGGGAGGCATCCTGCAGGCCCAGCAGGGCTTTCGTTCCTGCTGTCCTTTCAGCCTTGCCATTAAACCCGCAACACATACCACAGCCAACTGAACTGCTGTTAAAGCGGACAAGGATGAGGTTTTTTTGTGTGTCTCACTGAAGTAATGTCAAATATTTACATCCATTCTGCTTACTGGAAAAACATAAGACTACATAAATCGAACACATCATCAGTGATGATAAGCAATCAAATCAAAATCGAATCAAAATGCACATGTTGATGAGCTAATGCAAAATAATTACCACCAATATTATTAGGGCTACAGATTCTAATAAAAGAAATAGAATACCTCTGAAACACAGTTATTTAACAGGACAGAAAAAATGCAATAATCTAGGCTACATAAAATTAGAGGCTAAAGAACACACAGATGGCAGAAACAGTTAATTACATGTACTTACAGAATTCACTCACTCAAATGCACAGGCACCAAAAAACAAATAAACTTGAGGCATAAGGCAGAGTACCAGGAGCGTGTTAAAGGTTGTCTGTCAGCTTGGTTCATCACATTAAATAGTTAAATAGCTTTACATAGACTACACTGGAAACAGATTACAGATCCGAAGCTCAGCTCTGGTTAGCTTTCATACCATACCTTTCACAGATTCAGTGTTACCAGCCTGTTTTAAAAAAAAAGTAGTGAGTAAAAAGTACAGATTTGTCTTTTGAAATGTAGTAAGTAAAAAAGTAAAATGTAATGGATGACAGAAATATTCAAGTAAAGTACAAATGCTTTAAAACAATCTGAGACTACAATCACAAAGTTCTTACACCTTGTGTCCTTACACTTCTGGTGTGCCTTGCATGCCATGCCAAAGTATAGGCACATTATAATTCAAGTATAAAAAAAATGTTTAACTAGAGCGCAGTGAATTATGCCTAAAGCTTAAAAATATACATGAATAAAATGTTACATCAATTACTTTTTTGTTCTTAATTTTATTTTTATTTAATTGTGCTGATGCATAAATGTATTCAGTTCATTTGTGTAGCACCAGTATACACATACAACAAATATTTATAATAAAATTCTATTAAATTTACTACAAAAAAGTAACAGAAAAAAACATTTTTTTCTGTACATGTACACTGTATGTAGAAAAATAACCTGCACTTAACTAAACTCGAAAGCAGCACTTTTTTGAATGTTCTCCTCACAGTAGGAGATATTTTGCTGCTGCAAAGGCTGAAAAGACTGAAAAGAGTTTCCCACTTCTTCAGTTACCTTTAAATAGTCATGCATAGAGTGTGCATAGCAAATATGTAGCAAGTGCTGCGCTAGTACTAAAACTATCAACACAAAACAGTATTCCATCCCTTTTGCTGTCATTATTTCTTTGACTTTTCACTACAGGGTCACTACAGTTTTTTTTTGTTGTTGTGGTCAGCAGAAGACTTTCCAGTTCCATTCTCAGCAGGCATGGGTGGTTTAAGTCCTGCATGGTGTGTGGGCAGCCTGAGGTCTGACCAAGGCCTTTTGGATCAGCCTGTCTGGTTGCCTGAATAGGCTTTCTTTTTGTAGTGATGGATGTTTGCCTTTGCAGTTTCCGTTCTACTTCCTAAGCGTAGCAATATGGCAAAAAATAGAATATTTTAAATAGGTATACAGGACTGTAGAACGGAAATACAGGACTGCTGCCATAGTGCACACATTGTTTGGGAATGGTTTGAAGAACATGACAAAGAATTCAAGACATTGCCTGATCTTCCAGTTTCTCAAGATCTTAAAATGATCAAGCATACGTGGGATGTGGAACAAGTCCTGTGTTGAAATCTGTTGCTAACCTTTTGGTGCCATATACCACAGGACATCTTCAGAGGTTTAGCAGAGTTCATGTCTTGGCCGGATGGAATGGTTTTGATTGAAGGATCAAATGTATATTAATAATGTTTTGCTTCTTGGTGACTCTTAACAAAGACTGACCAAGGTTGAATAGGATTTTGACAATGTTCTGTCTATGTTGTCAAACTTCATGGCAACTGCAATGAAAGAAAACACTTTTTGTCGATGTCCACCACATACATGCAGGTGTTGGCCCCTTGCTACCAGGCCACCCAGAAAGAAAGTCGCAATTAGAGCCACCATTGCAACATTGAAGTAGGATCACAAGCAGACTTCTTTTCTTTCTCACCCTGTCTTGCAGAGGTGTGAGTGAGAGCAAGAGATAGAAAGGAGGCAAACATCTAAAAAAAAAAAAAAAAAACTTATCAGTCTTACACAAACACACAAAGCCTTGTTGGAAAAGTGAGAGAAAGGGTATGTAGTAAAGGTCATGGGTACAAAGTCGCTTTGAGGAAATGTTAACTACCACCAACTGAACTCTGTTATACAAGGGTACAAACCCAGGTCTAGGGGAACATAAAGGTCAATTTCTACAGCGCATTGTCATGTCCGTGTTCGATCTCCGTCTAGACAGTTGTTCATTTCTCCTCTGCATTATCAGTCCAACACCCTGAGAGCATTCACTCACCAGCGCTTTATTAGTATACCTACTTGATTTTGCTTAATCAATATCTATTACCAATCATGTGACAGCAGTGCAGTTCATTACATCATGCAAATATGGGCCAGGTAAATGTGAACATCAACCAACTGCTGATCTCCTCAGATTATCATGCAAATTGTCCATTAGAGTTGTCTCTGAATGGTGTAATGAAGAAAAAAAAACTCTCAATGAGCAGCAGTTCAGGAAACAAAAACACTGTGAGATTAAAGAGGTCAACAAAGAATGCACAAACTGATTAGAGCTGACAGAAAGGCTACAGTAACACAGATAACCTGCTTGTTTCAAGTTTCCTTCGTGGCTGCAATTTACTCATGTTCTAATAACTACATGTATCATGATAACGCACCATGTCATAATGAGTTCTTCAGTGACCTTTCCAGTCCCCAGAACTAAATTCAATAGAACAACATATATCAGAAACTGAAAGGCACATTTACATTTTAGGGATGTCATGGTAAGGTTATTTTTTTCCAGATCCAATCCAAGTCTCTTAATTATCAGCTGATATTGATCTGATCTTCGTGTAAAATAATACAGCCACACAGTTTAGATGTGTTGCTAATAAATGGATTTACTTTGTTCACCAATAAACCACTTTAATTAAAAAAAAACATTATATAATGAGACATTCTAGATTTATTTAGTTTAGTTTAGTAGAGGCTTTTCTTAAAATGATTGCTTTTACTAGTGTGTTTAATATCTTATAATCCAGTCTGACTCACCTCCCTGATCATTCAGGTCCCAGACCCAATAAAACACTGCAATCAAGTCACTTTGTGTGTGTGTCTTTTTGTCTGTGTTTGTGGGTGTAGTGGTACACACTCTGGACTGATATCTGTTGTTTGTTGACTACTAATGTGGAATAACTTTTTTTATTATTAATAATTTTTATAATTAAGTAAATGTGCTATGTTTTGGGTTTCTGTAGCATATGTGTATAAGCATTAGCATCTGCTTGGTTCTGAAACGGCTGTTCAGTGGCAGTTTAAAAACAGTTTAAAAACAGGTTTTCAGTGATGGTTTTATAAAATTTGAGGTATTATGATATGTCGCCATGAGTCGGCACTCTAAAAAACTGTGGCTGAAACAAAGACTTGAAACTTGAAATTGGGATTAAAGTAGCCTATACCTGATCCATTAAAATATGCCTGGATCGGTCCCAAACTCAATCCACTGGATCGGATTGGAACATCCCTACTAATTAGTATGAGGATAACACATTATGTTTATCTAAATTAAATACATTTAATACATTTATTGAAGTGAAATTAAAACACAACTTTGATTGGCTGATAATAAGGTGGATGGTTGTTCTTGTTGTCAGGTTAACTCAATAAGAATGTTTTCGGACTGTATAAAGGTGGGGATTAAAATCTGAGGGCAGATAGAGCTTTAATAAAAGCATCTCAAGTCAGTGCACTTTGGGGAACTTTTAAAACTTCATTAAGCAAAAAATGGAACTTCTCTGTTCATAGAGAGACAATCACCCACAGGGGACTCAGTAATTGCCAACAGCTTTAACACATTTGGCACTGTGTGTGTGCCTGTATATGTGCGTTTGTGTGCCGAGCGCTGAGTAGTGCTCATTGTGTTGAAGTGTTTATTACTATTTTGTCCTTGCTTGAAGGCATCTTGCTGACAGGGGGGCGGCAGGAACGTGCTGCAATCTCACACACCAAGTGTCCCCCCCACACACACAAGCTCACAGATGGCCCAACCATCAACACGTCAGCGCTCAGATCACAGTCACAGCCACGCCATCAAACGGCTGGAGGAGAGATCAGGATAAACAACAACAGTAACAACAACAAAACAATTGAGCTCTCTTCACTCACAGTAGACAGCTACTTACACCCCTACTTTATTCTCACAGAGATACCCTGATTATTTAATACAAGCAGTACTCTTACACACACAAGACCTGAAAGGTCTTTTAATGTAGTAAGGTCTCTTAACTTTCTGTCAGTGATCATGATTGACCACAGCTGGCAGCTTATCTGCATATAATATTAAAAGTAGGTGTAAAGGAAGGTGTAAAAACATTGTCATTTTCTGGAAGAAGACCCAAACTGTCACCCTTAGCACCTTTAGGATGTTGGTTTGGATGGTCAGGAACAACCCAAGAACCACCATGGAATAGGCCGACCATGAACCGGAATTGTCAGTGTCAGTGTCCACAAAAAAAAGGGTATTTTGACATTACTGTAAAAGAATAAAAAGAAGAAATGAGTCCAATACAAACATTTGGTCACCCTGCATGGCCAGTGACAAGTATCTCTGCCTGTAAACACTTTCTCACTTATTGTTTTGAGTATCTTCGTCCTATTCTTCTTGGCAAAAGGCTTTTACTTTGGTGAGCTTTTTGGGTCATTTTGCACACTTTGCACATTTTGCATCTAGATTTTTGATGATGTTGGGGGCTGTAAGCGTCATGACTAAACCTGTCGGTTTTGATAATCCCTTGTGGATTTGAGGTGCACTTTAAAAAATAAAGTTTTTTTCAAAGAGTTAGTTGAGTGATGCCATAGAAGAAACACTTTTGCTTCCATTAAAGAACCATGTGTGTATTAAAGATTGAGCGTAAAGAAACAAAGGTCTTTTATACCTTGAATTGTTCTTCATCCATTTAAAAGGATCTTCATACCAATAACATCTCTATATTACAAAATGGCTGGTTCTTTATGAACACAAAAGTGGTGCTTTTTTATGGCATTACTTGAACAGTTTGAAGTGCCTTATTTTTAAGATTGTGTGTTTAGAAACATTATTCTTCTGTAGAAGCCATTTTTTTTATCTTCAGCCCATCTGCAATTCATTTTCTACTTAATTATTCACAATACTGTAACAGAAATTGTAACTAGTGGATGCCCAACCATTTGCATGCCACTGTAGTTCATTATAAATGATCTGGACTAAGTTCTGTTGGAGTGAATCTGAAAAAGAACCAGCCAGAACTAATCTCAGTGCTTTTTTTAATTCACAATGAAGTGAACTCTAAAGGGGACTACATTCTCTTTCCAGTCCTCTTTAGCCCTGATTAGATCACTGATCAGTAATGAGATGAGCACACACACATACAGACATGAAAAAAATCTCACAGAAATGAAATGCAGAATGTACAGCCATTTAGTAATGAAATATTTTTTTTAAATTGTAAATTGTCGTGTGGAAATTATGTGCTGCTCAGTGCTGGTTGCAGATTTTAATAATGCATTTGGCTTTAATTAGGCACATTTCGACTCCTCAATACTAAGAGCTCTCACTGAAGTGGTGTTTCTTTGTACCAATGAACAGAATCAAGGGAGGACATGTCCCAGTGATTCCGTGTGGCTCGGAGCAAATCAAACTCTCCTCTATTAAGCCAAACGGCATTGCTTAATAGGGTAATCTCCTGTTGATTTTGTCATTATGCCCCCTACAATCAGAAATGAGGCATAGTGCACAAGCAAGACGTGCTGCTCTGCAAATTAATGAGGAGCAGTGAATTCTTGTTTTCTGCTTTGTTACCAAGTCGAAGGAGAATAATCTTCCATCTTAAGGCTCAATTCAGTTCCTCAGAGTGGTGGACGATACATAAAATGTGCCATTTTTCATGTTCGCTATGGTAGATTGGCCTAATTGGTAGTGGATGCTATGATGCCACTTCTAATTTGTTTGCTATGAGCAGAATTCAGAATGTTTTTTATTGATCCAGGACTCAACTTAGATTCCCTGTTTAGATTTTCAATTGACCTTCATGACAACAATGGCTTTATGGCCTACTATGCTATATCAGAGCAAATGTGTTCTTGTTAATATAATCACTTGCAAGCTTATTGCTTTGTTCACGCTTCAGCTGTTGATTTTCACAGCTCAAGGATAAAAAACTGACACCAAATATGTTTTGCTGAAAAAGCAAAAGAGGATCTGGCTACAATGTTTCATCCAAAGAAAAAGTAATCTTCTGTTTTCTCCTGGCTGCACATATGAATAAAACAGGAAGGAGAGAAGGGTCATGAAAGTTTAATCTTCCTATAGTGTGGTGAACAAGGTATGGACTGCCACATTTGTGAAGAAATATATTAACTGACTAGCAGCTCAGTTTACGTTTCACAGATGATGTATGCAAGATTTTGCTTGTTAAAAGAATTGAGTAGTGCTGGGACTCTCCATAAGAGCCTAGGGACCTCCCACAAGACAAAAATCAACTTGGGGGTGTCAGTACTGATTCCTTGAATAAAATTTGAATTTCCAAAATTATGCCCTCGCGTGAGGTGACTGTCTTCATCAGATTCATCTCCTCTGTATAAACACTAAACACACCTACTGAATGCTTAACAGATCCATATAGTGTGGTATGCACTTGTGACTCACTACCCTGCAAATCCACAAAGAACAAGAAAAAGGAGTCCTGAGAAAAAAAGCACAGCTGTAGAGTAACCACAGCTGATGGACTGACAAATAACTACTTATTCTGAAGTCAAAAGACAACAGAACCATTGAGTGGACTCAAACTAACCTTCAGCACTACATATTGCATATTGTCAATGTATGATAACTCTACATGAGAAGGAAAAAACCTTAATAGCAAAAAGATTTTATTCCTATCTTTCTGATATTTTGAAACCATGTGCAGAACCACTGTCAGTTTCTTACTTTGTCAAACAAATTGTGATATGTCATGGCTGTAATGTAATAACATGTCCCAATAACAATATTTATGAAACTTATTGGGCTCTGCTCAGATAGCAGACTTCTCTGAAGCTCATCTTTGAAGAACATCAAATCTTAGTTTAGTGTAGGCAACATTAACAAATACTGCAACTGACTTTTAAGTGCAATTTGTTTTTGTGCTGTAGTAAACACATTTTCTAGATTACTAAGATGCAATTCCCCTCACTAAACAAAGACACATAGGTTTCACTTTTTGGAAAAAAGTTCCTTAGCTGAAATGAAGATATTGATTGGTTTTGCTTGACAGTCCATAGAGTGGAAAATGGCAGTCAAGAGTATTGACTAATGCTGAGCCACTGTCCACTGTTTTGCATCTGTAAAATGTAAAATTTGTTATGTTAGGTTCAAAATAGCAGTGGTTGGACGTTACAGTTTCAAAATATTCATAAAATCTAAGGTATTATGTTATCTACATTTAGAGATGTACGAAAAGGACAGTCTGAGTTCTATGATGGTTCTGAAAAAAGATGGTTTGGAGCACCTGTTGTTTGCATGGTACAATAGTGGGACCCCTCAATCCTTCTCCAGATATGGTCCATTAACTAAAATATACTTGATAAATCCTTTACTTTTACATTAAGCTCAATTAATCTAAAATACCTCCACATTTAACTCTTAATCTCAAGGACACAAGATTTATCCCATCAAAAAAAAAATGTTTATTGTTCCCCAAATGCCCGCCCCCTATAAACACAAATGTCAACAGAAGGGTTTCATCCCAACACACATCTCTATTCCATTTGTTTAGTGTCACTCATTCACAATAGACCACGTACAACAGGGCATTTACATCTGCCACTATGTGTCAGGGCTCTTGATCTGCAGGGGAATGGGGGGAGTGGGGTGGAGTTAGTGGATGAAACAGATAAGGGCTTACCTGCTGCCATTTCTCCTTGACTTTCCCCCAGACAAGGATTTAGTGCTTTCGGATAGCCACCCTGGAAAGGTTGTCCGAAGACGTTGATACCTTAATCCCGGCTGGCCTTTCGCACAGGCCTGGACCAAAGCCTATGCAGATAGATGATGCAAATGGAGGATTGGAGGGATATATGGGATCATGAAACAACATTGTTATTAGTGCAGTGCTCAGCTGTCATGGTGAAAGACACCCTGGGATTCCTCAGATCTGATCTTTCTGATCTTTCATAGTTCACAACTATGTATTAGAAATTGGCCATCTCTTTTTTGGTATCTCTTTTTTAAATATGGGCTAAGGAACATGGAGGATGGAGAATCATGGAACTTGGAGGATCATGAGCCAGTCACTGCATAAAATGTTGATCTATGTATTTATTCAGTGATTTATTCAGTATTTAATTTTGCACAGTTTCAATAGGCTCTTTGCAAACAGAAATTGCATTGCATTTTGTCTTGTGTTGCCTAAATTCACTGGTCTGAAGTTTGAAAGTGACCGATATCTGTTGACAACAATAGTGATATGAGAACAGCAGTGATGTGTGTTAAGACAGATGGTTCAAATGGCCAAAGAATCTCCAAGGAATTCAAGCTGGAAAATTGCAGATATTAACATGGTCTTAAGATCAGAATGTCTCCCATACTAAAATAAAAGACTACATACATAATACATACATAATGTTGTTTTTGAGGATTGTCAGAAAAAATGCTGTCATAAACCAACAAATCTGAGCACTTGCAGTATACTTGGAATTTTCCATGGGACCATGTTCTATTGTGAAATGAAACTAGAGGACGAGTTTGCTTATGTTTGTCAGGAATGCCAACAGTTAAGAGTTGTCCTTACGAAAGTGGCTCATATCTAATTTTAAAATAATGCTGACTGACAGTGCAAGTCAAGTATGGGACTGCATAGCTACAGACCATTCAAGCATGTCCGTGCTAACCTCACCATCAAATAGGCACACCTACAGTGGGCACATATGAGTCAGAACTTGTCCTGTAGCATTGGAGGAAGATTCTGTTCAATCGTTCGAAAATTCTTTTCTTTTATCATGTATTCTTTTATACATTTACCTGGGGGGAGTGTGATGCTCTGAGTAATATTATTTTGGGAAACCATAAGCCTGGGCTTTAATATGGACAGTTTAAAAGGCTTAATATATGTCTCCTCCAATACATGCAAAGTCAGCCATCGCCTCTTTTCAAGCTGCCATAGGTATGGCATTGCCAGGCAGCCAACATGCTCGAAGAAGCCAGTTCCCCAGCACCAGCTAACAGATGCCTGTGTCAGCCAACATCGCTTAAGAGTGATGAGAGGAGAGAGCGCTATCTCCAAAAGGATGCCTAAAGTGTGGAAAAATAACCTTAATCCCACCCTATACCCAATAAGAGACATATTTCTAAACTGCAGTATATCATCGCCATCAAGCAAATACCTTATATCCCCAAAATAAAACTGGGGAAAGCATGGTCAATTGTACTCTCTCAGACTCTGGCTGCTGATGGAAAAGCGAAACAACTTTGGATTCTAACTCGCAACCTCTTTGTATCTCCATGACATAATGTGAATCAGGCAGTTGTTCTTTATATTGTATCAATATTTTGTGACTAATGGTTCAAATGCTTCAAAATCTTGTAACATTAATTTTCATTAAAAGGTTTTTTTCTTTTCTTGTAGAGTAGCTTTTTTTTTTGAGATATAAGGTATTTGCATGATGGCGATGATATACTGCAGTTTAGAAATATGTAGGGGTGGGGTTAGGGTTATTTTTCCACACTTTAGGCATCCTTTTGGAAAATCATAATGGAAAAGATGTAAAGATAAGGAAATGTGAAAATAAGATAAGACCAAATGGCATTGCAAACAACAGTGAAATTGTTTGCTATTGTAAAAATAAAAATGCTAACATTACCACATGTCTGGAATCATTCTTTTAAGCTTCATCCCTAGACCTCTGCTTAACACTGAGTGTGTTTGTGTGTGTGTGTGTGTGTGTCTGTGTGTACTACTCTGCAGCTGTCTACCTCCTCTTGGTCTCTCCATGAAACTCTTCATGCAGCACATTTAAATTTAAATTAGATTCATTCAAAGTTTCATTTTTTAATCATGCATTATTCAAGACAAAATCACTCCCCAGCACCAGTGAATGCTATCCTGTATGATAGCTTTCTGGACTATCATTACTTCTAAAAATAATATTAAAAATGTAAGACCTGTCTGAGGATTTTCTCTAAAATTTAAACACTCATGTACTCTTGGCCCTCAACCATTACATGGACATCAGATTTGGATGACTCACATTTATTGTGAAAGAGCAAACTAGAGAGATTGATATTTCCATTACTTTAAATCTGGAAATACTGTATATGGACCTAAAGATATTCATACGTAGCTGCTTTGACCTTATATAAAAAGATCAAAACATGGATTAGACATTATAGATCTATGTTGGATTACATTAAATAATGCACGGCCTTTACACATTTATATGTGCATAATTATCTAATCGATGGAGCAAGTAAAGCTGATTTTTAAAAGAGGGGGAGCAAACATACACTCAACCACATTTTTTTTCAAATGATCAACTTCTAGTGCAAAACAACTGCATGAGCATGAGTTTCCCAAAATTATATTTTTGTGGATATTTTTTCATCCTCACCTAAACAAAGCCCATTTAATCAGAGATGACAGAGGACTGAAAAGCAATATTGTTTCTGCATGTGTCAGCCCCTAGGTATCGCGCCCTCCCCCCGGGGCGATTCCGAATCGCCGCCCACAGGCCCAAATAAGGACTTCCTCCTTGTTTGTGTTCATGTTTGGTTCATTGTGTCGATTCATGTTGATTGGGTTTATGAGTTACACCTGGGATTGGGGGGTATTAAAGAAGCCTCGGCACCACCATTCAGGGCTGAGAATTGGATCGTTCGGGACCTCGAGGCTTCACGAGAGGTTCCCTGTACTGTAAAGGTGTGTTGAGGCCAGCTTCTGCTCAGAGTTCACATTCAGGAGCAGGTCACTCTGCCAATCAAGTCATCAGCGAGGCTCGCTTGCTCGCGGCCAGGTTTTACTGGCAACCTACGTCTCAGCTGACCACCCCTTTTTTGTAAGGAACTTATACTTTGTTAGCTTCCTTTCATCCTATTCATCAATGGTCAGGACCCCAGAGGACCACCACAGAGCAAGTATCATTTGGGCAGGGGTCATTCATGGTGGTGGCATGTTAGTGTATGTTGTACTAGTACAAGTGGATCAAAACACAGTAATGCTAATGGAGTTTCAGCCAAAAGTGTCCTGTGGGCAGCACCCAGATACCACTGATAAAGGACTAGTGGATGATTAACACAAATGGTGCATCAACAGATGAGCTTCTGTCTCTGATTTTATGTCTGCAAAGAGGACCAACTAGGTATGGGGTGTTTAATAGAGTGGACAGTGAGTGATTGGATGCAATGTTTAAAAACTCCAGCAGCACTGCTGTGTCTGATCCACTCTGAACCACTCCACAATCACCACCACTGTAACCATAACTGTAGTGCTGAGAATGATCCACCATCCAAATAATAGCTGCTCTGTGGTGGTCCTGTGGGGTCCTGACCTTTGAAGAACAGGGTGAAAAGAGGCAGTTTGTAATTATATAACTACAAAGTGCTCCTGTATAATGTGATATGGAGCTGATCTAATGATCATGATCTAGTTCATTCCAGACCAAAGGTGGTCATAATATTAATTTATGTATGACTGTTTATGTTCAACTTGGTCTGTATTTGCAGTATAAAGTTTATTACCACAGGCTTACTTATAAAAAAAAAAGGTATTGAGAGGCTGCTTAATTCTTTCAGAGATTGGACTAGGTGTTTAGGGAGAAGACTTATGGTATGTTATCAGTGTTGCTGAGGCATGCTTTTTTACATTACAAATCGAGCCAAAATGTTTTATGTTTCTTTACTGAGTAAAGAGAAATACACTGAAATTATTAGTAATTCATGATGCAAATGCACAGTTAGAAAAAACTGGATGATTTCTTGTAAAAATTATGTATGGGGTCAGAAAAATAGAGAGAGGGGAAAATTCCCCTAGAGCCAACCAGCTAAATACAAAAATGGCAGGTATTTTTAAAAGCAAAATACTGCTAACTTGAAATTCTAGCCGACGTGATGTCCAAAGACAACCTCTAGCCCACTGCTCTGTTCAGCCATCAAAGCATTTTAACCACCTACCATGTCAGCACTCCTCCCAGCGCTGCTAACATGTTGTCACGGTTCGCTGTGGTCAGAAGAAATGTCAGGTAAGATGTATTTTTAACTTGAGCAAGTGTCCTCTCCAAAGTAAATAACACAGTCTGCAGAAAGTTTGTGGTTGTTTTATTACTCTTTTTGCCATTTTCCTTTTTCCCAGTTTAGTTCTGTTACGTCTGTTCTCCACCCCCTCCATTAATAATGATTCAGAGCAATTGTTAACTTTTCCATGGTCTCATAAGGAAATTGTTCATACTTGGTTACCTGTGTGAAAATATAGCTTGTCAGGGGCTGCATGTTGTTTGTCTAAGCTGCCTGTAGCCTTAAACCAGCAGAGTTCAAATATAATTGATTTAGCAGTGAACTGATAATGTTATGGGAATATTCCAGCATTTTTCATACCGAATCTCTTTCTGCCGTCTCTGTATTGTATGGTCAGCTAACAGTGCTTCAGCTCAGACAGTGCTTCAGCATCTTTGCAATCAGCTAAACTATCCAAAGAAGAACTTTGTTAGCTCTATGACATCATATGACATCATGACTCAACACAGTATTATCCCATGCAAGCATCTGTCATTTGATACATGACCAAATTACACCAGATTCTCCTCCAAGCGTGTTGCATTGACATTGCAGCAGTTTAAAAAGATGCAGTGGCTGTCTTCATGTGTCTCGAAGGATGCAAATACTAGCCTTCACCCCCACTACACCTCAGGTAGTATTGAGTGATGGGAAGGCCAAGCTAATGAGTGAGAATGACAACATTTCGGGGCAAATTCTTGCTGTTTTAATCAAATTTAAGGTAATTTTTGATAGGTGGCAGGGGGCAAATTCTGTTGCAGAATGTAACAGACTATGCGTTTCGTATAAACAGGCATACAGTGCCTACCTAGTTGTAGTTGGTGCAACACCAACTCTCATCTTTCAGATGTTTATTTTAACAATGATCACATTGTGAGATTTCAGTCTACAATTTATGAGGTTGTCTGGGCTAGGCCATTTTGGGTAGTCAGTCAGGAACTGTGCCATGTTAAGTGTTCTAAGACCCCTGATTTGGAGTGCCATCCAAAGGATTCTACAAGTCTGAAGAGATAGTCTAAGAGTAAAGTTTAAATGTGAATCGAACCTTATCCTAGAACTGGATAACAGACAAAGAAAAAAAGTTAAACACATGGAGAGAGAGAGAGGAGAGAAAGGGGAAAAAGAGAGAGATGGAGAGAGAGAAAGGTGTATATATGAATATACATTATAGACTGCAGTGCCATTAATCTCTGCCCACTGTGCCCAGGGCTCATGCCTGGGTGAGGAATCTCCTAGCTGCCCTGACCTTAAATCACCAGTGCCACTAATGTCATCACCATTACTGGACTGAATGCTTTAAAGTTAATGCTCTACAGCACACATACTTCACTACTGCCATCCTAAGCCTATATGGCCTGCAAAATTGGCTACCTAACAATAGACCCATTGCAGTAGGAATTAAAGTCAAGCTTGCAAAGCATTCTTTATTAGCCAATCAAACCAAATCCAAATGATAGAAGAAAAATACAACTAAACTTGTAAAATATGGCCCTGATTCAACACCATGCTTTTAGTGCAGCTGTAAGTTACTGACCCTTTCTGCACTAACAATGTCCCAATCGTGAGGTCCAGAGTAACTAATCTAAAATCTAAACTCCATAGAGTGGTAGTGTTTACTGGCCTATTAAACATTTATAAGGCAGCCAGGCTCAAAATGGGGCAGGCGAGGAGAAAAGCAGAATCAGCTGGGTGTCAAAGAAGGGACGCACCTCCAAATCGCCTCCTCAGCAGTAAGCACTTAGTGGCCATTAGCAGGAAACAGGGAGAATGGCCCCTAATTGGCCTGTTAATTGCTACATAAATTCAAGTGGCGAGAGGCACAATCAGATGGTAATTGTGCTCTGAGATGCTGCTCCTGAAGCTGTCTGGCTTGGTATGACAGTGTCCCTGATGAGCAGATGGAGATCAGATGGATAAACAGTCCAGAGACTAGGCCCATAGTGGTCTTCAATTTAGTTGAGAAAGAAACCTGGTATGGAGAAATCACAGAGGCACATTTGTTGTACATTGAACCTGGAACCTATAATATAATAATTATTTTGAGAGAACCAGCTGCTTTTTAACTTTGCATGAACATCTCAAAATGAATAGATTAAAATAAATAATTCACACTTACTTACATCATAATTTGTTGTTACATAAAAACCTTGTATGTTCAAAATAGTGACATTAAAGAAAAAGAAAAAAACGTCTTAACATTTAATGGAATTCAGCATTTTTACTGATCCATTGATCATTAAATTTGACACAATGTAAAGAATAACTGCCAGATTCAGATGATGTCAAAAAGTGAAAATAGCGAAAAAAGATGTGATGAGTTTACTTTTAGGAGCTCATCTTAGGTGAAGAAATCCATTTTAAACATGCTAATCCAGTTTGTTTAATAGATTTCCATTTTTAAGGCCAGGAAAAAGTTGATATTAAGAATGGATATGGGTCATAATGGTATATTATATACAGTACAATAAATACAAATACGCCTTACATATAAGTAATTAAATACTTATATTTGCATATCATTTTTGTCATGAATCTGGCAGTTGTTCCTTGCATTGTCAAAACTTCATGGTGAATAGAGTGGACCAAATGCATTTTTAAATGCTTCAAAATGCATTTAAAAATCAACTAAGAGGGTTTGTGATTGCACACATATTGTGTGTAGTGTCACAGTAGGATAATGCAGTTAAGTTTATTTTGTAAGTAGCACAAAGTCACTCCACATTACTGCATCTGACTATTACCATGGCCTGGCATGTGCATCAGTAGGTCTCACTAAGTGCAATGGCACTCTCTCAGTTTAACAAAACTGCATGGTCAATTACTCTAAAAATGTGGAGTGAGCATTTTCAAATAAACCAAGCAATCCTGTTTAGGTGCAGAGACCTAGCTAATTCAGTTACGACTGAGTGATCCTTGCTGGTGGTACTGCTGACACTTCCTAAAACCATATGACAAAAAATAAGATCGAGCGAAAGAAAGATAGAAAGAAAAAAAGAAAAAACATTGGCACAGTGCCCATGAGAGAGCTGAGGCAGAAATCCATCTAATGTAAATATGAAAGACAAACACCTCCTCATCCTATCACTCATGCATTTGCAACAGCTGACATTTCCCTGACATTTTAGGTCCGGGACAAACTAAACAAAATGGTCGCCATGCAGCACGTTAAATGGTGGAAAAGAAAGAGGCACAGCAGTAAAGTGGTGATTTTCCCTTCGTCTGTCTCTGTCCTATTGGGTGCAAAATATAAACAGTGAAGCACCTGAAAATGTCAGTGCTTCCCATGGTGAAAAACAGTTAACTGGGGAGACAGTCATTACTCCTCACAGATTGAGCGTAAACACGCAACGAGTGGATGAGTTGTGAAAAACTTTGCCTTTGACTACTTCATCGCATTAGGCATGAGAAACTGTTACTCTGTAGCAGCAATCTGTTAACAGAGTGACTGGGTAAGAGCTAATATCTCAGGGGATACATCTTAGAAATTAGGTTGATGCTAATACTTTCCATGTACATGTCTGCAACAGAACCTTTAGCACAGAAACACAATGTCACCTAAACATCTCTTTTACAATATATTTCTTGACAAAAGCAAACATTTTTAACATTTTATTGTGGGAATGCATCTCTGGAGTGATAGATCTCCATCTAATAGCATTGGGATGAGTTGGAGGGGCATTTGTGATACATAACTAAGCATCCAACATCAGTACCAGAGTTCATGTGTCAGATTGTAGAATGATTGCCAACAAACAGCCCCCCCTAAACAGCACTGTCCCCATCCCCAAGGCAGTAGCAGTGCCAGTCTTGTAATAGACAATAACCTCCTATCATGAAATTGGTCGGTTTTTGTTTTAATAAAGTAGTGACACTTTATGACTGCAATTCATGTATTCACTTGATCTGACTGATATAAAATGTTTTAAAATATAACTTTAAAGTGCTAAAAAATGCTGTGAGCTGAAATTCCACTTTAGAAACATTATATTCTGCCTTCTGTAAGTTCTGCAGGTTGAATGAACAACTGGATCTAGTGGATTCTAGGCAGGTGACAAACACTTTCCTAGCTCTGATTAGTTTTTTTGGCCAATCAGATGGGTCAAATTTAGTCCCGTTTAACTGCTGAACTCAGGTTCATAGTAAAGTCATCACTACAACTACAGAGATGAATTAGAGGAGAATCATAACATAAAGTAGAAAGGGGCTTTAAAGATTTAAAGTTTCACACAATATATATTTTCTATATGCATTCTTGTCTTCTTATTTACAAAAAAAGAACCATCCATTATTATTAGACAACCAAAAGTGATCATTCTATGGCACTGTTCTAAAGAACTCCTCATTTTGTTATTTTGTTATCTATTAAAAAAGATTAGCAAGAAAAACAAACAGAAGAATCAGACTTGAATGCTGTCTATACTTTTTATATGCATTTGAATATGCAAGCTGTGCAGAAAACATGTTCGGTTTGACTGTAAGGATTGAAGAACTTCAAATGCTTAAGATATGCACACCATTGGGTATGTGTGTATGTGTACACACATCTCATTCAGTCCCCCATAGACACATTTATTTATTTATCCCTGACCCCCAAAGTGGTCTATGCTACACCAGCTTCACCTTTCCGGCTAATGTGGTGTGAAACCAAATCCCTTAATTAATCCAGCTAACTGCGTCCTCACTCGCCATTAAACTAATTACAGTATAAGCGGCCTGGGGGCCCCTGACCTGCTGATGCGGGTCACTGAGTTATACCTCATAACTGCAGCATGAGCTTCTACAAGATGATCCTGTTTTCACATTAAGCATGAGGGAATCTACAACACACATGTGTGCACACACACAACCCAATCCTGTGCAGCCAAAAAGTAATTTCACCTTAATTATCACTTCAAATAAGCTATTCTTATACTGTCAAACTGGAAAATAAATGGTGTCTTTGCCGTTACTGGTGTTCTAATTCAGCTGACCAAACACAGGAAATGGAATTTCATTATGTAATAGGAAACCTCAGTGTCTAAATGTTATATTTGAAATGTTATGTATGTTTACATAAACCCATTACCGAAATGTTTAACTGGCACTGTTTTTTCTGCTATTTTTCCAACCTGAAGCCTGCCATTACTTTCAGTGCTGCCCCTTTTCGCACATGTAGATCCAGTTTCAAATTCTCTGTTAGTTACAATCCACAGCACACATAGAAGTGGAACCATTTGCTCTGCAAACTGACAGGCCCATTTATTCTTTTCTTTATACTCATAAAAACCCATGAGATGTCAAATGCCTCAAATTAAGAGAAGAGATGGCCTTGTCCCAAACTGCTGTTTCTCTTAAAATAACAACAGAAAAATTGTGGGACCAAAGCACAGACAGACACACAAAGGTAGGTTTATTCAGTGTATGTTCTTTATCCTGGCAAATAGTTATGAAACTAGATTAGTTAATTATTAATTGGCTAGCTAGCATACCCTATCCTGGGAAACAATCCTGGGATAATATTTGGCATAAATAAACTAACAACTGATAGGAATTTATATTTATATATTTATATTTTATAACTGTGTAGCAAGTTAACTTGGTGACTTAGTGAGTGTTGGCTCAGCAAAAATTCCTCGAACTTGACTTGTTCACCAGCACCAGAACAATTGAATAACATTATGGTGGAATCAGTCAGGAACATGAACTACTTTTACTTCTCTCTCCATCTAATGCTGTGACTTAGGGCTGTGCTACACCAGAGTTCATGCAGATGCTCTGAGAGGCAGAGAAATCGTTACACTGGAGGGATGCTGGGAGGGTCCCTGGGCCCAGAGGGCATGCCAAGGAGAAGAAGTGTGCCGCTTGGCAGAGCTAATAAGAGCCAAGCTTGGTCCAAGTCTCCTGAAAGGCTCATTTAACCCCAGTTCTCCCTCTGGAGAATGGCAATTTGATTTGCTGGATGGGTAATGTAGTAGAGGAGGCCTTAATGAAATTTTGTGGTGGGGGAGGGAGGTTGACGGAAATTGTTATTTTGAGACAAAACTTGGGCAGAGAAAGGCTGCCTTTCATTTCATTTGGCTGTACTGCAGGAATGGTGTGTGTGTGTGTGTGTGTGCATGTAGTCGAGGTCTAACAAAAGGCAGTGGCCTGCAGCTTTATCTGGGTGCGCAGGAGGACTTTGTAAGCAGCTTTTTAAGTAGAAAGTGAATGGCGGAGACCTCAGTGGGCCCTAATTGAATTCCCTCAGCCGCTAACTCATCTTCTGACCAGCTCCTATTGTTACACTGAAGGTGCCATCTTTGCTTTTCACACAGCACCCACACGAAAAGAGCCTGATGGAGGCTGCAGTCTGCTGGCACTGAAGAAGAGAGATTGATGATGGGAGTGAGAGAGAGAAAGAGAGAGAGAAAAAGAGAGGGGAAAGAAAGTAAGAAAGAAGAAGGAACAGTAAAAGATGGAGCAGAGAATCTGAAAAGAGCAGAAAAGAAGTCTTATACGGGTTAGAGTAAGAGCGTGAGAATGACTGATAGAAGAATAAAAAGGAAGAAAAGCTGACAGATAGATGGGTAAGGATCTCAGAGCTGCAGATGGAGATCCAATAAATCCTATTCAGAATTCCTCTTTCTCCACATCCACTGCACTGATTGCCTGCTTTCTGAGATATCATGCAAGTGTGTGTGTGTGTGTGTGTGTGTGAGAGAGAGGTATATGGAACATGTGTGTGCTCTCAATGTGGAGAGAGCAGAGTGTGTCCGACCTTCACTAGCGCAAGGTCACACTCCTAACCACAGCCGGTGGGAGAAGTTGCTGGTGGGTAAATGGCAGGAGCCAAGGTCAAGCAGCAGCTGATTATACACTCCTTACAGGCTAGTGCTTAGATTTCATGCAGAAAAGTCTGTGCACTAAAACACTTACCCAAGCTGAAGCCTGATCACGCATCTACGCACTTCATGCAGCGATGCACTCCATCAGAGTACAAATGGTTGCTGAGCAAAGACACTCAAACGGAAAAAAAGAAGAAGCTGTGCATTTTTCCGTGGGCTGACTGGAGCGCCCCAAGAATCGGCAGAATCACCAGACTGTGAGAGCAAAGCTGGGATTCGAAGCCATAGTTACACTCCGAAAACATGTAATCAGTATCTGAGTGCTGCTCATTTAACATGTTAAAGCATTGGAGTGGGTAATGACATTTGAGCCCCCCTCAGCCTCTCAATGAATATTTCTCTCTCTCTCTCTCTCTCTCTCCCACTATTTTTCTGCCTGTCTCGCTCTCTATCTATCAGCTATATGGTCATATCGGATAAATCATGGTAAGCAAGTAGAATAAAGACAGACGTGAAAGGTGCATATTACCTTGTTCTCCTGATGATGGCCTTGGGAGCCTGTATGTACTTCACTATCCATATCACTGACTGACAGACAGACAGAGGTGTCCAGAACCTGTTAACATGCCACTGCTGCTTCTGTCCAGTTACTGTCAAGCCAAGTTTAGCATATCCACTTTCCCTAATTAAAGCTGGTCTTTCATTATTATTTCTAGAATGTCTTGGGAAGGTTGAAAAGGTGATATTTTGTCTTATTAGAATCTGTCCCATCTAGCCTTCAAATCTCTGGGAAATATTTTGAGTGTGTGGGCACTAATATGCCAGGCTGAACACACACTACACTGAATCCACAGACTGTCACAGTGCCCCCCTGAGGTGAAGAGTGATAATTTACCAGACAAGAGAGAGGGAGATGAGGAGAAGAAGATCAGAATCAGAAATAGAGTGTGGCAGAAGAGATATGGAATAAGATATGGAATAACAGAGAGAGAGAGAGAGAGAGAGAGAGAGAGAGAGAGAGAGAGAGAGAGAGAGAAAGAGAGAATGAGAAACATAAAGAGAGGAACAAGTAAGTTATAAGAGTAAATAAAGAAATTTAGATGGGGAAGGGGCAACACAAAGAAAACTCAAAGGCAGAACCAATCGCAATCTCTATTTAACTGAGGACAGCATTGAGTGAAACTCTGAGGCAAACTCAGAAAGGAGTACATTTAAATAAACTTTAAATAACCTTCAAATACTGTACAGGGCGTCTATAATGTTAATAATTGATTTGCATGGGCTAATAAATCTCAGTCATTTACAGAGAGGGGAGTTCCTCCTTGATTTACACACTGTCACACCAAAATAGTTAACAGTTTACAGATGCTAAAACATTCTGAGACTGTTGAATGTTGTATCATATGAAGCGCTTCCTTTGCCACACATACATGGCACAACTAATTCCCTGATCAAACCCCTTCGTACTTGAGGACAAACCTGCAAGTTTTTTTTCCCAGGATGTAATAGGATAACTACCAACATCCAATTCGCCTGAGATTTGTATGGGTTGTTTTATAAAAGATAAAAGGTGCCAGAATCTTTACTGATTCTGAAGCGCACAGTTTGTAAAATGACTGACTAGGCGGATTTGAATAGACTAAAATCACTGAGATTACACACTCATAATGATGCATTACCCCATCTCCCTGCCTAAAACTAATCCTGTCCAAATAGGGATTTTGTCATTATCCAAGTTCTGGAAGGAGAGAAGCAGAAATTTTGTTCCATACTTGAACATCCTATTTGTCTGTTCTTTTCCTTTTCATTGTTCCCTGGACTATAAGCATGTACCAGTGCAGTTTATTTGATCCTTAGGTAATCCAGCTATTATTCTAAAGGATAATTAAGGAATGTTAATTAAAAATGTGACCTTTGGGAATGATTGTGATACTTACCTTCAGTATTATGAAGCATGACATTGTGCATCTCTCTTAGACCTTAATGGCAACACATCAGGTAGGCATTCCTCCACCAACTTAAAGGAAAAAAAGTTATCACAAGAGAGAGAGTGAGAGAGAGAGAGAGAGAGAGAGAGAGAGAGAGAGCGAGAGAGAGAGAGAGAGAGAGAGAGAGAGAGAGAGAGAAAGCAAAAGAAAGAATACGGTTCTAAGAAATGGAATAAGAAGTAGATGTGCACTTGTAAAAGATCTGTGATTGTGAAAAATCCCTTTCAAGTTCTTGACGTTCTTGAAATCTATAAAAGGTTCTATACTCTTACATTTGTCATGTTGTTTATGGAACCAATAATAGTTTTTCCTTAGCATTGCACAAAGAACCTTTTTCTGCATCTTTATTGTATATAGTATAATCATAACGTTGATATAATCAATACAATATGTCTAAAAGTGTCCAGATTTCTAATTAGAGCACACCTTAGGGACACATGCATTCTACTGTGCACACAGTTTTCAACTTCTCTGGAGAAGTTTAAACCTGTTTACACCTGTGTTTTGAATCCAGATAGTATCTGGATACACTTTGACCAGGTTACATTTACACTTTTGATTAAAATGCATCCTTAGCGTGAGCATCCTTTTTACTTTACTCCATAAAAAGCACACAGATGCATTATTTTGGTTTAACGTTCTGTAATAAATTGGTTTCTCATCAAAATTGAGACTGAACCGTTCAGAGTCATGGTAAGGGGTTCTACGACATGGTGGAACAATTGATGGTTCTCAAAAATGAGACTTTTTGAACTGACACTAACACTGACTAACACTGTAGAACTGGTCATATCTACTGGTAAACACAAACAAAAGGGCACACAAACACAAGCACATATTTTGCTAAAAATATTAATCAAGCTTAGCAAAAAAACATATTTATTGTTTCATGTTTGAATGGTAGCTTGTGGCTAGAGTGTTAGATTGAGACAAACCTCAGCTCAGCTTTTTGGCTCGGATCTTGCATCATAATGTTCAATACTCTAATAAGCTGAAAATAATTACACACTTACATAAGGTGCACTTTAATTCTTTATCTTTTTTGTATATATATACATATATATATGTTTATTATGTGTGTGTGTGTGTGTGTGTGTGTGTGTGTGTGTGTGGTTGTGTGTATATCAGTATTTATGGTGTAGATAATGTATCACCCAGCACAAACTGTAGATTTTTCCTTCCACAGTCTATTCAGGCTC
Source organism: Salminus brasiliensis (assembly GCF_030463535.1). Taxonomy (NCBI): domain Eukaryota; kingdom Metazoa; phylum Chordata; class Actinopteri; order Characiformes; family Bryconidae; genus Salminus; species Salminus brasiliensis. Next base: position 27,529,061 of record NC_132891.1, on the reverse strand, counting down.
ATCCAGCACATGGCCACAAACAGCAAGTATATATTCCTCCATTTCACTGCAGCAGCCTTTCTCTGGTCCAATAATGATGGCACATCAAGGGAAAACAGCTCCAGCATGGCCATCTCATTCTGAATAACAATACACACAGATGTATGTGTGGCTTGCCTAATAGCACAGCTCTGCTGTCCTGGCTTCCTGGCTTTGGAATCATGGCTGCCATTGGGTGACATTTATTTTTTTTTCCTTCTCCCTTCATGGGCGGGCAGCCGTGTCGGTAAAGCGTGCGAGAAATTGCATGTCTCGGATCGCACGTTTTTGGTCCTTGGGCAGAGTATCCTTCTTAATCAAGAAGCTCATTATGGCTTGAGCAGGTTGCCATCTTTTATGTCATAGAGAAATAAAGCATGGCAGTCACTGAGAGATGCTGTAATAGACCCAAATATTCCTTAATATATCTTTTTTAATTGAAAGCAGTAGTATTCCTGGATGAAAAAAAGAGGGGACAAAATATTCTAATAAATGATATCAATGTGCTTCTGTGACCATCTCTGCAACATTTTGATTCTAAAAACAGAGTGGTCTGAGAGGTTTTCTCTAAAAGAAGATCCAGTTTCTTTCCTTGATTTTTCTTTCTTTCTCTTAACAACCGGTGCTGCTAATGGTGCTGATTTAACCAAAAAAGCAATAGAAGTGCTACTGCAGACATAGAGATATCAGAACGACAAATACAGTTTTCATCTGCTCATTCACACTGTCAAACCAAAGAAGTGTAGAATTAGAAATGAAGAGATCTGGCAGGCCAAAAGAAAGCAAGACAAAGTCCTTTCTTAAACTAGGGCAGTGACCTCAAAGCATTTAAAAGTGATACAAAGTTGGCTTTTTTCCTTGCTGAGCTATTAAAGGTAAAGGTGCACGTATTTGTCACTGTACACTGTACAGCAAAATGTGTCCTCCGCATTTAACCCATCTGGTAGTGAACACACACTCACACACACACACATGTGTTAGGGGCAGTGAGTACACACACACACACCCAGAGCGGTGGGCAGCCAACTCCAGCGCCCGGGGAGCAGAGAGGGTAAAGGGGAGCCCAGGAATCGAACACACAATCCTGTTATCGATATCCCAGCGCTCTAACCGCTGAGCCACCACTGCCCCTACCACTACCCCTATGGTCTCTGTTAGTTATTACTAGAACATGCAGGGTGTCTTTGCTGTGGATTTTGTAATGTAATGTGACTGTGTTATGTTCTAGTACAGTTCAGTTGGTCACTATTCCCAGAGAAATGTGACTGCTATCCTGACTGTTGTTTTGTAAACACAGTCTATACCACCACCTAAATAGATACCTGACTAAGTGGAGGTTTTTTATAGGTGCTGGACCTATGCTAACTAGCTGTACTTGTTGTTTTATCTTTTGCTAATTGAATTGTTTATTTCTGTATGGTCCTTAATGGAAAAGTGAAGTGTCTGCATTTAATTTGTGTAAAACCTAAATACAACTACTATGTCCATAAGAATGACAACCATATATAATTCATAAAACATCTTTCACCAAGTTTTGACTGAGCTCTCTCTCTCTTACTGAATACTTCACTCTGACTACTCCACTGACTAAATGTAAGCTTGCGATCATCACATTCATACACTCTGAAACAGAGAATGCACCACAATGTAAGTTTTAAAAATTATCTTCCACATTCTCAGTGCAATTACACATTCTTTCAAGAGAGGTCTTTAAATCTCCAAATCTCCAAAACATATCTCTTCATGGAAATAAAGACACTGAAACCTAAACCAATCTTTGGTTTTTAGTAGTGTTAAACAGAATACAGCACGATAATCTTATGAAAAGCATTTTACAAATGTAAACTTTAACCCCAACAGTCTCCTAGTCCAGCCCATGTAAGAGGCTCTGCAATAGGGATTCAATTCAGTGTACTCTAAAGGAAGCCATAATGGTCTAAAAATGTGCCATTGTCTGGGAGCAGTCACCATACAAAGCATGGGGACTACTCACAGCCACCTGGAACAATATGTGTGAGAGAAAATGACTCTAATTGCGGCATATGCCTCCATCGTGACAGATAAATTAGCTACTGTCTGCGTGCTGAGCTAAGAAGCCTCCCTTTTAGTACCACGCCTGAGCGACAAAATGGTCTCTGTTTGTCATTTCACTCTAGGTGACAAATAGTGGCACCAAACCCATGATGACCAAAGTGAAGGTGGAAAAGAGATATCAGAGGACATAGTTCTGCTTTGATGGACTGTAAAGGTTGCGGCCCTTTCATTTGTGCATCATTGATCTTTGGCATGACATTAACAAACATTAACTGATAAAATCCTTCTGAACATTATAAAGAAGAACATTATGCTTGTGGGCCATTGCTGTAAGATGTTACAGTCATGTTTGGAAATGTCACATGTCTCCTCTTTGTTTTCACCTCCTCCAGATGGACATAAATATGAACATTTGACTGGATTTCAAGCAGCTGGTTTCAAATTGACTTCACATGGCCTTGGCAGATCTTGTTTTGGGGTTTGGGGGGGGGGGGGCATAAATGTCAAACAAAAGCACCCTGGTTTGTGCCAACCATGTTGAAAAGCTGCAGATGGGTTCTGTATAGGTTTAGGGTGTGTAGAATGCTGCTTGATAGAGTAAAGTCTTGGCCTTGCTCCTGTTGTTTCCAGTTTCCAGAACTTCTGGCGAGCGCAGACCACTAACAGCCTGTGATATCAGAGCAGCAATGAGAGAAGTATACAAAATGGTTGCCAATATAATTGAGCCCATCAACGTATAAGAGGCACAAAGTGCAATGCAAAAGTTTGGCCACACTTGGTTAAATTATCTGTTACTGTTCTGTATAGCTGAGTGAAGGACAATGTGGTTTATCGCTTCAATATTTTAGAAAGATTACTTTTTTGTTTTATTAGTTTCAAAATAAAACAAAAAAAGGGAAAATGGCCCAAAGCTAAAATTTGGCCATAGTCATTACTTAGTACCACCCCCTTTGGCAAGTATCACAGCTTATAAATGGTTTTGCCCACCACTACCTCCACTAGTCCTAAATTAAAAAAAGAAGCATAAGAGACTTTGAGACTTTGTTTACAGATGTTGTAATGATAAAATGTTTCTGGTATTTATTTAAATCCATTTAATTTAAATTCCTTCCCTCTAAAGAAAAAATTTATGCATTTTATATATATATATATATATATATATATATATATATATATATACAGTCATGCCCGAAAGTATTCATACCCCTGGCAAAGTTTGACTTAAATTTACTTTTATTTAACCAGAAATTATATTTTTGCCTGGAAATGACACAGGCATCTCCCAGGAGATAACACGATGATGTACAAGAGGCATCATTGTGGGAAAAAATATTTCTCAGCTTTTATACACATTTGAACAAAAAGTGGCATGTCCAAAATTATTCATACCCTTCTCAATAATTAATAGAAAAGCCTTTATTGGCTATTACAGCAATCAAACGCTTCCTGTAATTGCTGACCAGCTTTTTGCATGTCTCCACTGGTATTTTTGCCCATTCATCTTTAGTGATGAGCTCCAACTCTTTGAGGTTCGAGGGTCTCCTTGCCATCACCCTGATCTTTAGCTCCCTCCACAGATTCTCAATTGGATTCAAGTCAGGACTCTGGCTGGGCCACTGCAAAACATTAATGTTTTTGTCTGCTAACCATTTCTTCACCACTTTGGCTGTGTGTTTTGGGTCGTTGTCGTGCTGAAATGTCCACCGGTTCCCAAGGCCAAGTTTCTCTGCAGACTGCCTGATGTTGTTGTTGAGAATCTTGCTCTTTTTTCATGGTGCCATTTACTGCGATCAAGTTCCCTGGTCCATTGGCTGAAAAACACCCCCAAAACATTAGGTTCCCACCACCATGTTTGACAGTGGGGATGGTGTTCTTAGGGTAGAAGGCTTCTCCTTTTTTACGCCAAATGGTGCACACATCATTGTGGCCAAACAATTCAATTTTTGTTTCATCTGACCATAAAACAGAACACCAGAAGTCTTCTTCTTTGTCCAGATGAGCATTTGCAAAGGTCGAGCGGGCTTTTGTGTGCCTTTTCTGGAGAAGTGGTGTCCTCCTTGGCCTGCGTCCGTGGAACCCAGCAGTGTGCAGTGTCCGTTGAACTGTCTGCTTAGAGATGTCGCCACCAGCAGAGTCCAGATTCACCAGGATGGCCTTGGTGGTGATCCTTGGATTTTTCTTCACCTCTCTCACTATTCTCCTGGCCAGCACAGGTGTCACTTTTGGCTTCCGACCACATCTTCTGAGATTTTCCACAGTGCGGAACTTCTTGTATTTTTTAATAATACTTTGCACTGTAGCCACTGGAACTTGAAAACATTTTGATATGGCTTTATAGCCCTTTCCTGACTTGTGAGCGGCCACAATGCACAGCCGCAGGTCCTTAGTGAGCTCCTTTGTCTTAGCCATGACTGTCCACAAACCAACTGCAGAGAGCTGCTGTTTTTCTCCTGTTGAGTTGATTAAAACAGCTGTTCCCAATGAATCAGGGTAATTAGGATGCTTTAAAACAGCTTGGACTATTTGGAATGGTATAGAACTTTGGATTTTCCCATATACTGTGACAGTTTTCAAAGGGTATGAATAATTTTGGACATGCCACTTTTTGTTCAAATCTGTATAAAAGCTGAGAAATACTTTTTCCCACAATGATGCCTCTTGTACATCATCGTGTTATCTCCTGGGAGATGCCTGTGTCGTTTCAAGGCAAAAATATAACTTCTGGTTAAATAAAAGTAAATTTAAGTCAAACTTTGCCAGGGGTATGAATACTTTCGGGCATGACTGTATATAGTGAGTGAGTCTATTACACTTTTGCTCTTCCAAATATGGGTAATACAGCCCCAAGTGGTTAACAATTCAGTTTTGCACAATTGGTCATGAGATAAAAAGAAAAAAATTCCAGATTTTATGTAGTAGTAAGTGGCAACCTAGTTTGTTAAATCTATTTTTGTGTGGAATGTAGCTTTTTGCTGTTTCAATGCAAAGAAAATAATTAAGTGTGAATGCTACAGCATTTGTAATTGCACATCTGTTTTGGGAGAAGTAATGCATTTTCCAAAAGATGTGCAGTGGTTACAATATGTTTGGCCTTGACTGTATGTTATTGCATTACCTGATAATGAAACTACAGATGGAAAGCAGGAGGAGTGTTCTGTGGAAGTGCTATATTGGTTAGTTAATTTTTGCTGGTTGTTTGCAAACTTTGGTTTTTAAAAAACACAGCTGCATTAGATGTAAAATGAATAGAATGCTATTCTTCATGAATCAACAATTTCACATCTCTATGATGCACTCTTTATTACAATCTCATAATGTTTTGTTGCACTGTTACACATCTAGTGAAAATGAGAGTTTGTTACATAGCCATGACCTTACAAACAGCGCTGACCTGCAGTAAAGTTAGCACCATGAAATTATCCTCAGCTATGCTAGTGCCCATATTTGACGAATAGAATAAGGAGGGCAAAATCTCAACTCCCGTCATCTAAAATCACTAGCACTTAAGCTGCGAATTAAGTGGTGACAACATGGCTATCCAAAAATAGACCTGACTGATGTGTTCTGCAATTAAGGCAGCAATCCTCCAAAAGCCCCCCACTTATCCTGCTCTATGCAGACCCCTTGCACAGTGGGAGTGGTCCCGGCGGCCGCCATTACGGATCTGTGCCTGGCTTCTCCTAATGGGGATAACGGTAATTATGGCATGTCAGGAGAAGTTAGTGGGTAATCAGTTTCCCCTGATTGAGAGGGAGCATTAACAGTTGTTGGGGTGTTAGAGTGAGGGTGAGTGCAAATTGATGTCTGCTGTCTTAGTGAATATAGTCAAACAGTCTTTTAAGAAGACACTGCCTATATCAAGATATAATACTTAAACTAAAATAGTTTATAAGTTTAAAATATTAATTAAAGTAGTTTTGCTATACATTTCATTAAGTTGCATAAATAATTACATTATTTACATACTATATCACATTTACATTTCATTAATATGCTGTCATGTGTTAAGATGTGACAAAAATGTGTAATGCAAGCACAAATGTAGTGTTTGACAGTTCAGACGAGTGTCATTTATTTAAATAAGCTACAAGATAGAAAGATAATAAACGCAATGTATGAAGAGTGTTTCAAGTCATGTATGCCAAATAGTACCTAGGAGGGGTTAAGTGGGGGGTGTTTGTTATGTGGATGGTTGGATATATTAGCATCACACATTTGGATATTTAGACATGCAACCAGATGCACACATGTATTACCACATTAATCTTCACAGCAGCTTAACTGTACCTGGCTGATTTTTGCAGTCATTGATTATGTATTTTCTTGATGAATGCATGTACGCAATTTGCAATGCTTAGAGTTTCATCGCGTCTGTCGTCAAGCTAGCAGAAATACAACTGAAATGGAAGGTGAAGATTGACGGAAAGATATTAAAAAGCAGGTTGTAAAGGATTAATACAGAACAGGATGTATTTGGTGATTTAATTCAGAAGAGCTATACTAATCTTGTCATCTGAATTTCTAATGCATTTTGTGCCTGAACAAGATGCAGGTGTTCATAAACCATATTCAAAATTTATCTTATACCTAATTCATCTGTACCTGACTAATCAGAAAAGGCGTGGCAGTAGGTTTTCACTTTAGCGAGAAAGTTTATCAGTAAGGAGCAGACCTGAAAATACTAGGTTACCATCAACAACAACAGTGTATTTTAAAAGTAATATTTTTGTAATCAGGTGAAATGACAGCAGTATCAGACTATTATTAATGAAGACAGAAATGCATTTACCATAAACTGGCATTTGCTACACACTATGCACATTCTGCACAAGACACTTTCCTTCTCTCTGATCTGGTCAATGACAATAATGCACATTAAGATTAATAATAATTTGTATATTATTTTTTGCAGGAAGACAAATGAGAAATTGTGCATTGTGCACACTATGCATATGACAATAAATCTTTAATGCTTTTTCATCTTAGAAATCTCAAGCTTTTAATTTTTTTTATGACCATTTCATTGACACTTTCAGTAACCTTGGATAGAGATTATGTATTATAATGTTGTATTATTAAGAAATAGACAAACTCCCGATAAAATTGTATGACCTCTAAAATATATAAGAGCATTTGGTCAACAATCAGGATTATGAACTCATAAAATCATAAACTTTCGGGGAAGGTGAATAAATGAAGGCCAAACAGAATGCAACCTTTACCCAAGTGTAAGTATATAGATGTTTTAACACAACCAGTGTGTTCTGTTTACACAACCTGTGTAAGAGATATTACTGTGCACCTGTGGCCTAACACAAGATAGCTTAAAAAACATTTTTAATACTATTGAGAGATAACAGTATAGGGAGTTTTGCATTATTTGCACTGTACATTTGTGTCAATACTATTTGCAAGCAGCAACATATTATTCCCCACCAAAGTGCATGTTTGGATTTGACTTGACCCATGTCTCCATCCAGAGCGATACCAGGCTCCCTCAGCAGCGTGCTGGATAGACGGTTGGCTGGCAGTAACAGAGGAGGGGGGCATACGCTCCATGGTGTCTAGGGCGAGCCATCTCCCCTGACGACGGCACCATCTCTGCATTAGCCCCATGCTGGGAGCTGTAGTGATGACACCAGCAGCCTGTTATTAATGAAAAGGGAGAGAAAAAGAGAGAGAAGGCGAGACAGAAAGAGAGAGAATGGTGGCTCTCCCACTGAATATTTTAAGGGCTCTGTCAGAGGGAAAGCAGAATATTCTCCAAGCACATCCTATAACAGCCCCCAGGGAGCAAGTCATGCAGCGCGATCTTGGAGGAAGCTTCCCCTCGAGCACATGCGTTTGACTCCAGGTGACGGATTGCAGAGGATTTACACACGAATTAGTACTGTATAGTCATGCATTATTGAGGACAGCTGCTGAGCCCATAAAACAAAATCCATTTTCTGATTAGAACGATTATTATATATTTTTATTTTCAGTTTGGAGCTTGTTTGCATTGACTAGCTGATTTTCTCATCTCTTTTATTTTGGCCACACAAGAAAGACATGATTATTTGAATAACTTTCAACAATGTTAGCAATAAATGTTCCATAGGCAACTAGCGAAAGGACAAAAGAATCAGAAAGGAAATATGAGGAATGTGAAAGGTTAAATAAACGTTCACATTCCTCATATTTCCTTTCTGGTTCTTTTGTCCTTTCATTTTGATTGTCTGTTATGCTACCTATGCTATGATTAAAAATGTAAACACGTCATATGACCTTATACACTGTGAAATGCAGCCTTGCCTTACTGGATTTCTATGAACTAAAACCTCCAAGCTTTAGATAGAAATACAATACTGGCCACTTTATTCGAAACATCTAACTTATAGGCTACCTTGCTGGTGTACAGTTAGAAACTGTAGCTCTCTGCTGATGCACAGTTTGTGTTAGCTCTTTTTAAGACCTTCGTCAATGTTCAGTTTTGTCTGGAAATTTTAGATATTCAAACTGACTGTTGAATATAGTACAGGGTGGCTGATGAATAAAGATGGACAGATACAGTGGGGCTCAAAACTCTACATAAAAACTCTTTTTTTTTTTTTTTTACCTTATTTTCAATTCCCATCTTTTTAAACTGCTGCTGACACAACAACATTGGCTGGCCCAACAGGTTTGGAGTCAAACACTACTTGTCTAATTCTGTTACACACCCACACTGGCTAAACAACAGATCTATAGTTTGGAATGTAATTAAAGTAAAAAGTAGATTTCTTACATATGTTGGTTTCTGAAAAACTAACCACAATATTGGCCAAAGGTTTTAGATCACCCAAATTTTTTTTTTTTAACATGTAAGCACTTCAAGTCCAGGTAATAATCTCAAATGATACAATATAACTGAACTAAAGTTTTAAATGAATGTACATTTTTATAAAAAGGGGGTTCCCTTTTTTCATGTCATTGGTTAACAACAAGCTGGTCTGTAGCAATGGAAGTAGATTAATTCCAGTTTCCAATTATAATTACAATTCAAGTCCCAGTTTCAGCTGTGAAGAGAAGACTTGGCGTAAGAAAGCCATTGCAAAAATGAAAATGGGCACTTGCCAGAGCCATGCATCACTGTCACTAAAATTGGGGGTGTTTTGGCATTCTTTTGTATTAGTCAGAAGCAATTTTAAACAAAAACTCCTATACATAAGGGCTTTATTTGAGTACACATGATGGTCAATATGAGTCAGTGATTGAAAAATCAAAGGTTAGTTTTATTTCAAGTAAATTACTGCTGATGTCTCTGCAGATGCACATTTAAAGACACTGTATATGATTTTAATCCAATACACTTGTTTCCTCATGTTTTGCTAGCTCTTCGGTCTGTTTGCACTCGTTCATACTCAGTCCTAGCTCTGTAAATAGGAAACAAACACACAACACTATAGCAGCCATCAGCATGCTCGTGCACAGGACTGGGGAAGGTAAACAACATGGAAGAATGTGTATTTGGCATGCTACATGTTGAACTACATGCATTGTCAGTAAAATATCTGAGCAAAAGCGCAGAGGTGTGTTTTGCATTTGAGTTCAAACATCACCAGTCATTCTCCAGAGTCGTATACAGTACTTTTGAGGATAACGCAGTTCCCCTCTAAAGCATAAATGTTAAATTATTTGCAATGTATAATGCAAATACAAATTAACTTGAAGTCTTACATGGTAATTTTAATTAACAGATTGAACTCTGAATTGTCCAAAAAGGGTTGAATCACACTAATTAGTTGTTCTCAGACAGCACAGTAACAGCATTATTAGCTTTAAAGACAGCTGCAGAAATGAACACAGCTTACCTTAAAATCAGTATCCTCTGCTCTTCAAACAGCTTAGACTAAGATAAACATTATGTGAGATTGGTTGTAAATGGATGAAATATCAGGTACGGCAATTTTTTTTTTTTGAGTGGTGGCACTAAGGGCAGTTAGTAATGTGCCTCATAGCTGCAGGCTTAGTTAATAGCACCAAAAGAGTATGTTTGACAATACTTTTATTCAAAAAATATTCTGACTTGATTGAAGCCAACAGATCATTTTAGATGCTGTTAGTTTGATCTGTAGGTTTTTAAAAGGGAGCCAAAGCAGGGCTTATATCTAAGAAAACAATATAATATATAAAAAATCTGAAAAGACAATACCTTATTAACAATAATATTAACTTGGCTTAGGGTACAGATGGGCACATGTGGCAATGACGTCACTCTAGTGCGCTCTGCTGCTCTGGCATAACAATAACACAGCCTTTAGTATTGGTTATGGGCCCCTGCTTTTTCTTCTCCCCTCTCCTGGTTTACTCTCAAATGAAAATAATATAAAACAGTAAGCTTAGCTGTTTCATATATTTACTTAACTATGTGGTGTAATGCTAGCATTATGTGCAGGAGTATAGTTCACTCTAAAATTGACCACTTAAAATTGATTATTGATTATTTTCCACACAAAATCTGTTCTCAGTCACAGTAGGGCTTGAAAGGTTGTAAACCCCTATCCAAAGTCCTAACATTGGATACAGAGAATCAAATTAAACAAAAGATACAACATTTTAGACTTGGTAATTTATTAACATATATAATTTATTATGATTTATTATGTATATATAATTTATTAATATTAAAATCTTTCAAGCACCATTATATGTTGGTTTATTCAGATATCTTTGAGAGCCATTCATTTTCATCTCTGCAAATATAGCACAAATATTAAACACAAATCCAGAAGTTTTGTAGCACTCTACACCCACACTGACTATAGCAATTGCTGTTGAATTAGCATTGAAATCACAAACTTGGGCTCATTTCAACACTCATTCAGTGATCAAATGTTTACTGTGGTGTTTGTTATTTCTAAACTGGAAATGTAAGTGGTTTCATAGACATAATGAGGCATCAGTGTGAAAATGTGACAAGGGTTACTGTGCTATTTCTAGGGAAATTTGTGACCAAGACCACATAAAGGCTTTTATGCAAAAATGCAGTTTTTGTTTCCTTTCACTGAAGCTTGAATTGGATCTGCTCATCAGAGGCTGCTCATCAGAGGCTTTTGCACAGACCCTTGGAGTCTATGCCAGCATGAACGCACAGCATTACTAAAGTAACACACCAAACTCAAATTTCCAAAACTTATATTAATACTTCAGTGATTCTAATTTGCGCTGAAGGATTGATGCAGAATATAAAACAGTAAAAAAAGAAACTGTAAAATTAGAAAGGGAAGCAAATGGCTTCAGATTTTTGGACTCCACTACATATGGTGTAACTTATAATACACATACAAATACAAATTCTTTTAAAACACTATGCCATTGACCAGAGCCTCTGCAAAGCGATTTACTGCTGCAGTCGCCAATAGTTTCTTACATGCTCTAGCTGTAGCCTCTGCAGGAGACCACTGTGAAATGTTTTTTAAAGCTTACTCAGGGAAGAAAGATGCTGGACCTGTAAAATCAATCCCACCTGACAACAGGAGAGGAAGTGGGAGTCCAGCGATGCCATGCTTTGATTACTCTCTGGAGAGGAGCGTGCTCTTACTGAGGCCTAATCGATAACAATCTATAAAAAATGAGCAGTCAAATGCACTTACACATGGCATCGCTGAGAAAAATACCATCGCACAGAGCTAGAAAGAGCCTCTTAAAACATAAAGGATTACAGAAGTACAGACTGACACAGCTTTTTTTCTTTGGGTGGAATTAAACGATTGAAGAATATCCCAGCTCTACAGTTTTCAAGATATCAAATATACAGTATAGTATACAGGAATTTCTGTAAATTGTGATTTCAATGCTAATTCCATTACTTGTCGCCACAGTTTTTTTATGCATGCAAAGTAATTAGAAATGATCATGTATTTAGAGGTTACTCTATCCTAACTACTTTTTAAAGCATTTTTATTAGCATCTTTATTGGCTTCCTCCACCATCTCCAGCAAACCAGGTGAGTCTTTTGGGAGGGTGGAGTCTGTGAGGATGCAAGAAGGTGAATGTCAAATTCTTCCACAGCACCCTAGTCTCAAAGAACAAGGTTAAACAGCCAGAGACACATCCGCAGCCCAAAACCCACTATGAATAAGTCACTGAGACACACTGTCAGAGAGCAGCGTAGGGTGCTCAGCAAAGCATGACGGAAGGGGACGGGGGATTTTCTCCTTTAAAGTGACCTCGGACCCTCTCCAGTAGCCGAAGCAAGGAGATGGAGGGGGGAAAAAAAGAATTTAAAAGCTTGCAAAGTTTGGGCTCACCTGTTGGGGGGTGGCCACTATTCAGAAACCAGTCTGGAGAGAAAATCTATTAAAGCAACAGAATAAAGTCAAGAAGAGACAAATAGCCTGGCGCCCATTCTGTATTGAAGAAGATAGATATGGAAGTGAAGAGAGATAGAGGACGAGAGACAAAGAGACAGAGAGAAGTGGCGGTATTGAACATGTTTGCGGAGGCGTATTGTGGCTGTCGCTCAACTGTCTCCTGTGTGTGCGGAGCGTTGACAGTCTTGTAGAGCTTGATTAAGAGCAGAGATGGGAGAAGTGAGAGTACTGTATGTGTGTGCGTGTGTGTGTGGGCGAGCAGTAGGCAAAGCAGAGATACTCACATACACACACTCACACACGGTTGTACATATCCCTTGTCTGTCACAGCATGGTACCACAGTGTCTTCTCGACAGCAAGGTGTGAGGTATAGAGGTAATTATGGGTCCAAGAACCGAAACGTCTGGTTGTACCTTCAGTTCTTCAACTCCACAACGCAACAGAAAGTGAACAGAGCCAAAGCACAAACTACCTTCCTTATCCTGTACAGTAAGCTGGTTATTATACTGGAGAAAACCCATTTACCAAAATAATTAACATAGCTGTTACTGACCTGCTGACCTAAAGGGAATAGTGGGTTCCTGTAGGTTCCCATGGGATACTTCTGCCTCTTCTTAATCACACTACAAGTGACTTTGTTATTCGTCTGTCTAAATGACTTCATAAGTTCATTATGATTCGGCAGCAGGCCTTTTTTCTCCCATATTCTTTAGAATAAATATAGTGAGGCTACTTAAAGTAAAGTTAAACACTTTGAAATATTAACTCAAGAGATTCACATTAATTCTGATTGCTAAGAAATGTTGATACAGAGAGTGGAATATTCTTCTGTTCTGCATGATCACACACACACACTGAGAAAGTGAGAGAGAGTGTCATGCTGACCCAGACAGATGTGCTGAAAAGATGCTGTGCATCTGCATAGAAGCTCAATCAACCAATCACAATCCATCACACAGCATCCCTTGGCATTTGTGCTTTTAATAAAAGGCAGCCAGTGAGAAATGAGTGAGGGGAAAAAACACATAAAGCTAGAAAAAATACATAATTCCTGAAGAGCAGCAAGGTCAAAAATACCAAGTTCAAGGGCAAAACATGGAAAAATATTGTAATAAGCCCAATATTGTGCAAAAGATCTCCATGATTAATGTTTAGATCTATTCATCTCTGCAGTGTGATTTTGTCTGCAACACTATTTAACTGCACTATTTAAAAACACAAAATTGCAGCAAAATTAATTACACGTTCCTGTTTGTCAGTAAACCTATTGATGTATTGGTTAGAGGATTACAGGTAGAAGAACAAGAACTTTCCACCAGCAGCTATCTTGATTTGCTGTAATAAAGGTTCCATAAACAGTACTGTGAATAGCAACTGAAACTAAGTTTTAACCCTTATAGAAAAACAGTACATCCCTTACACTCTTAGCAAAATCAGATCTATATAGGATTGATAAGGGTTGCCGTAACAATAGTGAAATAATTTTTGGTGAACCAGTTTTAAATTATCCTTCAAAACCATGTATAGGTGTATTCTAAATTATTCAATCCCACTGCAAATTAGGTTTATTAGCAAAAAGTACTAACTTTAAGCTGTTTGCAATTAACTAATCAAACAATACTAATTTAAATAACCCAACACAACTAAATTAACAAGTGTTTTTTCCAAATGGAACATAAAATATAAGTTATTCTGCCCCTTCATGATGTGATGCATAGCCAGACACCAGCTTTTGGCAGCATTCCTGGGGAATATTAATTCATTCCTCATGGGCAGTGCCCTCCAGTTCACTAGTATTTATGGGTTTCCATAGGTGTTCAATAGGGTTCAAGTCAGGCGACTGTAATGACCACTCCAGAATCTTCCTGTACTTCTTCTGAAACCAAGTTATAATGGACTTTGAGGTATGCTTGTGATAATAGCACTGTTGGAAGGTCCAAATGATGCCCAAGCGTCAGCTTTCTCACAGAAGACTTTGTCCTAAGATTTCTTGATACTTGAATCCTGATTGAGTCCTGGATGATTCTGGAGTGGTCATCACAGTGACCTGACTTGAACCCCATAGTATATGCTTGGTGGGATTTGAAGAAAGCTCTTTCAGCATGTATTACAACAAAAGACTCTACTAAGGATGCTTGTCATGAAGGTGTTGAATAATTCTAAGACTGCAGTTAGTAGTTGTGTTGAGCTTTTAAAATTGTTTTGTTGATTTATTGCAAACTTTTAGCTTTTTGCAACAAATAGTTATAAGAAATCAAGCCCAATATTGGCATGGCATTCATGTCCATAATGAGTGCATAAATGTTCAATTCCAAAACATATATCTATCATAAACTAACTATATCTAATCTTCATCTGTACTCACTAGATGAATGTCAAAGCTCTGCTCTCTTCCCTCCCTCTCTCTCTCTCTCTCTCTCTCTCTCTCTCTCTCTCTCTCTCTCTCTCTCTCTCTCTCTCTCTCTCTCTCTCTCTCTCTCTCCTCCAACAGGAAACTCCCTTTGGCTCTGAAAGGATGCACCACAGGAAGTGGGCCAAGCATACAGAGAAACAGCAAACTAGGCTGCCAGCGCAAACACAACGCCGCTTTGCTTGGCCTTAATGGTATCCCCTGAAAAGACAGCGGTAAATGGTTAGTGAGCCCTCTCTGTCCCCATACCCCAGGGGGCAGCAAGGCAGAGAGTGAGAAACAGTGCTGTGCAGAAGAGAGAGATGTAAAACACAGGCAGAGCGAGAGAATGCTCCGAAACCCCAGGGCACTTTGTTCCCTATCAGAAGTGCTGACCTGTAGAGGACAAGGACACAAAGCCAGTCTGCAAATGAACAGCAGATGAGAAGAAAAGAGCATCAAGAGCATTGAGTCACGACTCACGGGCCAATGAGGGCAACACTTTGTGCCAGGAAGCTCTTTTGAGTCTACTGAGTGGATGACATGCCTTAAGGGCTGTCTAGAACTGCAGGAACAGCCACGTGCTCCATAAAAGTGTATAATTGAAACTGTTGTGGACAACTGTTGTTATCTATTGTGGAACAAATGTGTGTGGATTTTTTTTACAGGATTTTTATCATGTTTTTCTGCCTGCTACATGCTCTTGTCAGGGGTGTCCAATCTACGGTTGGCACCTGGTGTGGCTGCAGGTTTTGTAGACAACACTGCAGGAGCTCACTTCATATAACTAATCATTTGTGTGGAGACTGAGACTAACTGGTTAAATACGTAAGTGGAATCAAGATGTCTTCTGCTTGAGTGGAATAAAACCTGCAGCCACACTGGTCCTTTGTGCATAAGACTGGACACCCCTGCTCTAGAAATTTTGTTCTAGAATCTCATAGTCATTCAAACATTAAAGGATGTCCAGGTGTAAACAAATATACATAAAAGTACATTTCCTCCAGCTATGAGGGAGTTTTTCCTTGCCACTGTCACTTTTGACTTGCTCAATTAGCTCACATGTCGTTGATTCCTTGTTTTTTTTACTGATTACTGATTCTGTAAAGCTGTTTTGTGACAACACCAGTTGTAAAAAGCACTATACAAATGAATTTAATTTGATATGAACTAGGACAATCACGTCAAATCAATTACAATCCGATCACTCATATCACATTTTGAGGTGGTCATAGATGGATCTTGACCATGTTCAAAACAGGTGTAAGCAAGCACATCACAGGATGTTACTGTGTATTAAAAAACGTAATAAGAGGACATATAAGAGGACAGGGACAGCGCTAGTCCTGAACTTGTGTGCCACAGAAGACGTTCCGAAAGTCAGTGCTATCTGTAACATATACAGTAAACTCAGTCTGTGCTGCAGGTGTGTGCAGAGGAACCGTTGATTGACAGTGCAATTCCACAGTGTTTGAGAGAATCTGGGCAGGAGGGATAGGGGTATAAATATCCCCCCATATGCCTGGTGCTCTCCTAATCAACACTGTTTATTTGCGGATACTTGTTAGTCAGTGCTTGGAATGCCACGAAAAAGTGCAGAAATATGCAATGCCGTCTCCACAATGTTCAGGAATGTAGAAACATCTGCACAAAAGCTGCAAATCTGTGTGTGTGTAAATGTATATACTGTGTGTATGTTTTTGTATGTTTGGTTGATATACTTACAGACATGGTTGTGTTTGTAAGTCTGTCAGGTGCTGTGTTTCTTAATTAACGTCTGCTCTCTTCTGGCCAAGCTCCGAGTGGCATAGTGTGACAGGAAATGTGTCAAACACAGAACAGCATCCAAGGGTCACAGATGTTTGGTGTATATGAGTGTGTGTCTGTGTGTTCTTTCTAGAAGTGTGGGAAGGGAGCTTTATAAAAACCACCTGTACACTGTAGTCTCTTTAAACTTGGCCCCTATGTTGTGTAGACACTTCGACATGTTGTAGCAGTTGTTCCCACATAGAGACATATGTTATTCATAGTAATTAACACATCAAAATCATCAAAAAGAAGCAGTGCTAATACTGCTAGAAATGCAGTTTTACAGCACTGCCTCTGGCCCAGCCGTTGTTGTTAGATGCAGTGCAGAAGTTTGTGAAAAACCAAAGAAAACATTTATACTAGATGTCAAATGATTGATTGGTTTAGCTGAACTTGTGTATTTAGCATGGATCCATAAACCCTGAGAGGTAATGCCCTTATTGGTCATTCACGGTCATTTACAGTGCAGGGTTAAATACTTAATGATGGCATTAAATTAAGTAGGCTATAATCACCGACACAAAAGCTAAATTTAGAGAAACAGTGGTACATTCTCCAGAGTCAGGTACATGTGATAAAGTACCAGTCAAAGGTTTGGACACTTATGTTTGTGTCATGATAACCATTTCAAGTCCTTAATTCTTTTAGATGGACATTCAATTGCCACAAGCAGAAGAGAGGATAGCTTTTCATGTTATGTGATTTGAGCGAAGCTTTATGAGTGTGTGTGTGTGTGTGTGTGTATGTGTGTGTCTGTTTGCCTCAATGTCATGGCTGGGGACATACGCCTCTGCTCTTTGTATCAGCCCATCTCTGATTTCACTTCCTGTTAGCAGCCCTGTCAGTCAAGCCGGCGACCTGTCACTCATCAAGGTGCTTCACATGATTGCCAACACAAGTGTGAGTGAGATCCTACACTTCTCTAAGAGTGTGCATGTAAGTGTGTGTATATGCTTGGGGGGGGGGGGTGGCCTCATCTGTCACACACTCTTCTCCAGTGATTGGCCGTGACAGATCCGCTCAGCATACACACACCAGTGAGCATGCACCTACCACAAACACACATATAAACATATACTGCACTTTTTGGGGGATGAGTTTTGTTCAGAATAGACTAACAGAGTTGTGTTTTTACTCAAAAAGCAAGCAGAGAGTGCTGCTTATCCAGATCCACCACATGCTACGGTAGGGGATATGTATACACACATATATATTGTGGTGTACAATCAGGGGTGTAATGGTGGGGGGAGCTGTGACAGACAGGCGCACTAAAATGTATTGATTAAAAATTTTGGAAGCCAGTAATCCCTGACAGCACCCCTGTGTAGAATCAAGGGCTGAGGTTCAGTCAGTCAATTCATTAAAACAAAGAGAGAAGTGGCAAAGTGGCAGTAACTATGAAACATACTGTTTAAAGAACCTCTGAAGTCTAATAACCTCTCTTAAATTTGTTAAGGGAACTACTTTTTTCTAGTCCCACTCATTCATTACTTATACATTGCTGTCTTTATGACAATGTAAATTATCTTACTAGAAGTAACCATTGGAGGATGGGTAAACTGTGGCCATTATGAGATGCAAATGGTCAGCAGCAATAATCAAATAGACTCTGGCATTTAGGTGATGATTGATTGGTATTAACGGCTGGCTGGGCTTTAAAAATGTCAATAAGGTACACGAAAGCTTCCATTTCAAAGTGTGAAAACATTTACCATACCATTACATCACCTCCACCAGGCTGGACTGTTAACACGTAGAGTCTATAAGTATGAAAGATTCCATTTGAGTTACCTACACCTACGTTTCTGCCTGATGTGTAATTCATCTTCTAACATAAAGAAACTGTCTAAAATTATATCTTATTTATGGACTAAAAAGTCTGTGGTCAGGGTCAAGGTCTAGTTAACAAGCACATTATGAACAAATTCCATTGTTGATGTAAGAAAGATTGAAGGCTACCATTTATTGTTCTCTCTGTCTGCCTCACAGCACAGCAGAAGTTCTGTTCAGCTTTCTGCATGTCCAATTATTAAGAAAGGGAAACAAAACATTTGGAACTATACAAAATAAAAAAAAGAGTAAAGAAAGGTGCTGTAGTGCTGTAACAGTTGACAGACATTGATCATTAAAGTGCAACTGTTCCACTTTACAGTGACTCATTAAGTATGAACTAAAGCATTTACACATAGCCAGTTCACTAATTGCGACAAGCTTCCAGTAACCACTACATCCATAAAATTTATTCTATTGCTAGCTATAAAGCCAGCTAACAAAATCAAAACATGTGGCTAATTTAAAAAGCTATGCATTTTAACAAGCATAACATATACTTAAGCAATACATGGACAGTAACGATAGAAAGCTTGTATACTCATTACAATGTGAAATGGGCTTTACCGTCAGTATTAGATGCCACAGTACTATGGAAGCCTACAGCAGTCTATCTGCAAAGGTAACATGATTAGCATCATTGCCTTTCTTCTTTACAACAAACACATGGTTTATGTAAGAATGAGTGCATCAGAATGGATCCAGCAGTTAAAAAGAAAATGGAAATAGATGATAAAGATGAATCCAATGCCCATGGTTAAAATTGAGGTTTCTAAATGAACATTTTCTTGGAATAACAGTTAAGAAAATCTTTATTTGTTATAGAATTAATTCTCACTATGTTGATGTCCTTTAGAATGTGAAAAGGTTCTACGTACTTCCACATCTCATTTTAAGAGTGTAGTTTCCAGTATTCTGGTGGTAGTGTGGCTGGCTGTAGTGTTGTGTGGCATCTATGTGGTAAATGTCACTGTAGCCTTGGGAGGCAGAGTTTTCGGGTGGTTGACTAGATTCAGAGGGACAGTCAGTGGCAAAAACCCTGAGGACGAGAGACTAGAGCCCCCAAACACACTGTTTACTACCAAACATACACTCAACAATTAGCTTCTGCTTCCTTCTTGACCTTAATACTGTAGACAGACATAACCTACCACTGTCAATGCTCATCCACTACTTGACCTGAATGAGACGATATCCAGTGACAATACTGGGAACACTGGGGAGAACTGGATTCCACAGAAGAGGCCAAAGAATTCTATGTTTACTTAATAAAAATAATAATGATAATTAATTTAACATTTCAATCAACTGTCACATTAATTCTAGAGTCATCATCCAATCCTCAGGATCAGATATTGACTTTATAATGATGAATTCACTTGATCCTTTTTTTTCATGCCCTGTTTATACATCTGTGGTAGAGTTGCTAGAACAGGTATTACTAATCAACCAGTACCAGAGATGTGCAAAAGCAACAGCGAGCAGTTTAAACCTCTGCAGTGTGGAACTATATACAGTGGTATAAAAAGGTTTGGGCACCCCTCATTATACCCTCACAGCTTAGCTCCAAAGACCTACAACATCCTCTTGCTGCACATGGTGTCACTGTGCATTGTTTAGCTATTCAGCGCACTTTGCACAAGGAGAGGCTGTATGGGAGAGCAATGTAGAAGAAGCCTTTTCTGCGCACACACTCACAAACAGAGTCGCTTGAGGTATGCTAAAGCACATTTGGACAAGGGCTTTATTTTGGAATAAGGTGCTGTGGACCGATGAAACTAAAATTTAGTTATTTGGACATAACAATCATCATGCTGTGGGAGATAAAGAATCAGTGACAAAGTTGTGCCAGGGTTGGATACTTCAACAAGACAACTACCCTAAACACTGCTCAAAATCTACTAAGGCATTCATGCAGAGGAACAAGTACAACATTCTGAAATGGCCATCTCAGTCCCCAGAACTGAATATTATTGAAAATCTGTGGTGTGATTTAAAGTGGGCTGTCCATGCTCGGAAACCATCAAACCTGACTGAACTGGAGATGTTTTCTAAAGAAGAATGGTCCAACATACCTTCATCCAGAAGTTACCTCTCATCAGAAGCTGTAGGAAGCGTTTAGAGGCTGTTATTTCTGCAAAAGGAGGATCTACTAAATATTGATGTAATTTTTTTGTTGGGGTGCCCAAATTTATGCATGGATTTATGCATTTATGTCTTGCCTGCTAAGGCTCACAAATGAAATGCAAATCTATGCAGATATCAAAACTTTATTCTCTCAACAGAACATTTAGTGGACCATTTCTGTAAGAATGTTGGAAAAGAAAGGTTTAATTTCTCATTTTTATGGCTGATATGTCCATGCTCCTGACCTCTGGGATGAGGGTGGACTGCTTAAAAAGAGCTCTTTGGATGCCAGCCTAGTGTATAATATGTCTTCCAAAGCCAAGTAGACACACTGTCATAAAAAAGAGTAAAGAAAAATGGTCTAATTTAGTGGTAAAAACTATGATTTTACAAAAACAAATACATTTAATTACAGTTTCTGCAGAAAAATACTGTTAGTATTACAATTGAACACCTTCAGTAAAGTGACATTGCTAAATGTTCAGCAGCAAAAATAACTTATAATACACTTTGTTTATTGATGTGAATATTGCACATTTCACTTTAATTTTATAGCAATTGGTAGACAGACATTTTTACAGTGTACATGTAAATATAAAACAAAAATATACCTTAAAATTACAAAGAAAAAACATTAATTGTTAGTATGTAAAATAATATAATCAAAATCATATTATTTGCATTTTTTATTATATTATTTAATTTATAATGTATATAATTTAATTATGATAATTTTACATACATTGATTGTAATTTAGGAAAGCAGAAAAGTACTATATAAATAATTATTTTCATAAAAATAAATTGTAAAAATTTATGTTTTTTTCTGCATAAAAAAGGAAATAAATATAATTTGTAATGATAGGAATTATAGGCATAATCATTAAAATAGCAATTGGGTTGTACATCTTAAAATAATTTCTACCTAATTAATTAATTTTACAAGATTTTTCATACAATTAAAAATCTTATTTTCCATGAATTATTTCAAGTGCAGCAGTGGACTTCAATTGTAGTTATGCAAATAATAGACTAGAAGGTCGTTGGCCCTAACTCTGAATGCACACTCTAGTCCTCTATTCAATAAGACACTAGATGTATTATCTTGTTTTTTTTGTTTTTTTTACAAAAACTGTCTTAATTGGTACACTTGTGGTTCTGAGGTCCTTGTGTGTACACATGAGGACAGCAAGGCATTTTGTTCAAAGGGGTGCTGTTGAGTGCCATCTATGAGCCCGTGGTGCAGCTTTTGGCAAGGACCATATCAATGCATCAGCCTCTTACCGCAAATTCCTTGAGATACAAGCAAGGACCAACCAGAGTGTATGGGCTTGTTTACAGCTATTTGACAATTACGGTGGACAGACTAATTACAAACGATCTTATTACATATTACGAACCATCAAGACTACTTAGATCTCAGGGTGCTGGACTCTTACTAGTTCCCAAAATTCAGAAAACCTCAGCAGGGGGAAGAGCCTTTTCTTATAAAGCCCCCCAACTCTGGAATAACCTTCCAGATAATGTTCGGGACTCAGACACAGTCTCAATCTTTAAATCCAAGCTGAAAACTCATCTGTTTAGCTTTTGGTAATTAAAGTTTTTTTTAGATAAAGGTTGCAGGTCCAGGGGTTCGCGGACCCAAGGAATTGTAGTACACTGAGATGCTGGAGCTGTCGTCTCGCTGCCATGGTCTGACCTGACCTGGAAATGGCCATCTGCTTAATCTACAGCATCCTGTGGCACTGGCTATACTAACTAATAACCGCATGCTGACCACATCAGCAAATAAAAGACACTAAGAAAGTGTGAGTAGAGCTTTGGGCATTTTGTTGTTGTTGCAGTCACTTTTCATCTATCAGGAGCAATGGAATTACCATCAATACAAATTAAAAACAAATAAGAAGTGTGCATGAAAGCAATGCCAGGAAATCAGGATCCATTATGCTTTGATTTCTGGCGCGGTGACCCAGAGCTGGTTGGGTCAGGAAGGCAGTGAGCGTGAATTCTAGCAGCCTCATTTCCAACCTGCCGGCCAGTCAATAACCTATTTAATTTAATGTCACAGCCAATGTGGGCCAGAGAGTATTGACAAGGCCCTGAATGCACCTTGGAAAAGTGGGGGAGAGAAAGGCGTCCCCAGCTGCAAGGACCAGATAAACAGTAAGTGAAAAATTCAATCTCTCCCACCATGAAAACGTCGGCCGGCCTTATAAATTATTAAACTGTGTGCCCTCCCGTAAAAGTGTATTGAGAACTTTAACTTGAGGGAGTAACGTCCGTGATTTGAAGGGGCAGAGGAGAGCAACAATTCCCATCTGCGATCGCTTCTCAGCTGGTCTGGCCTTTTCCTCCTCTACAGCTCAATCAGGCTCTGCCCTTTACCAGTGTCTCTGTGCGCCCTCTCAGAAACAGCAGTTCGCCCACAGACAGAGAAAAATAATGAAGTTCACATGTTCAAAATAGCCATTTCTGTGCATGCTGGGACATGTAATGTTTCCTTTCCAGCTGATCTGATTAACCTCCTCAAAACATTCATTTTACTCAGATCACCTTCTGATATGTTGGTTAGAGTTTAGTTTTGCTGTACTTTTAAACATAGTGAGTTATGTAATTAATGTGTATTCCATCATAAAGCTTGGGAATCAAACCCTAGTCTGTCACGGGGTTGTCAGAGTGTTGTTACCCACTACACTACACCAACTGCTGAAGCATTAAAGGATCTGCATATCTAACAGAAGTTTTTCACTTATATATGATGAACTAATATTAAATTATATCATGTTTTTGTCATTATTAGTAATGACTATGACTTCACAGACTTTAAATAGTTTAAAACACAACTGTAGTCCATAAAACTGTCTACACTTGATTAGGTTATTTAGCATGTGTTGTACATACCATAAATACAGAAGGTTCGGGTGTTTTTTCCAGGTGTTGGCTTACTGTAAAACATTTTGATATCCCAGGGGTCTGCATAATTCCTATTGATGTTTCAGTGTGAGCTAAATGGCTGTGTAGCTATAATTTCAAGCTGTATGGTATGGATAAGTCTGTCTGTTCAGCATATTCAGGTAAGTGATTAACAACACCATTTGTGTTGTCTACAAATGGAATTTGGCCTCTGCCTTTAACGCATCCGAGCAGTGAACACACACACACTAGTGAGTAAATACACACAGTGAGCCCACAACCCTGTCATCAATAGCCTATTGCTTTAACTGCTGAGTCACCACTGCCACTACATATATGTGTATATATATATATGTATATATATATATATATATGTATATATATATATATATATATATATATATATATATATATATATATACACACACATATATACATATGTATATATATGCAATACATGTACATGCATCAACTATTGGTTAAACTGCCAATAAATAAGGGGAGTACCAGCACTTTTTCCCCACTTCAAGCACTGTATATGAGTGAAACAGAGTCAGCTGTTCAGCAAAGATGTATGGCATGATGTACACAAGCTGTGGTACTGAATTTCAAACCTTGTCTGCACAAGTGCTCCTCATAAATGACTCCCAGTAAAGTCACAGAAGCTAGCACGGACACATTCTCACATCAAACCCATGCCCCCCTATGTGACAGTGTCCACACAGGTGACATCTGAAGGTGAGTTCTCTCATAAGCCTGTCCACTTTGATGCCCTTCGTGCCGGTCAATAAACCGTTTAATCTCGTGGCTGCGGAGTAGTCGATAGCGTTAATGTTGTGTCCAGGAGTTGCAGGGCGAGCGAGTGCTGCCCATGCCTGATAAAGCATTTGTTTTCTCACTTCCCTTTGTCTTCAATTTGGACAGGAGCAAAAAAGCCCTCTGACAATTTCAATAATTCATCTGTGTGTTTAATGAGCTCCGGTAATCCTCAGCAGTAGGCCGCAGCTGCCTTGCAGCGCTCCAAAATGAACGCGATTAGAGGATTACTCCCATGCATTTCTGCATTCGAGCACTAATTTACAAACATGACAATATCTGTCCGGGAGCCTTGCTGCCATAGCGGCTTTTTAAAGATGTGAGCCAGCAGTTTCTTTCTTTCCTTTTTCTTTTTTTTTTCTTTTTTTAATCCCGCAATGGCACATTTTTTTATGGAGTTTCAAGGACATCTTTCAGCTCCCCAGCATGCACCTTGCTCCCCAATGGGGCAGATTAAACCTCTTGTTCTACATGGTTTTACTCTGATTCCATGCACAATCTAAAATATCTTTAATGTTTATGATTGTTTAGCCTAGAATAATAGAGGTGGGTATTGTGATATTGTGATTGTGATAAATTTTGTCACAGCATGCTTTTCTATGTAGATCATAGTTTTGTCAGTTTTTCTAGAACACTGAACAACTGCAGGCATAATGAGAATGAACCAACACATAATATATGCATGAACTGCTTAGTAACCCTACTGGATGTCCTGACCATCATGCCATTATATTGTTTTATTTAATTATTATCTTAATTATTTGATTTGTCCATTCATTAGCAACTCATGGACAGGTATGTAAACACTGTACAAAGTGAAAGTGACAGAGGGACAGACTTTAAGATTTGGGTAAACCTCCTTTAGAGAAATATATAATACTGTTAGCTGCAGCTAATGATGCTAACTAGCTAACCATTAGAAAGAACATAACTATAAGACAGTGAATACACTCAACTATTCTCACAGTAGTAAAATTATATGTAATTATTATCATTATTATTATTATTATTATTATTATTATTATTATTATTATTAAGTGTTCACAAGTTAATAATTGCACTATCAAGAAGCTAAATTTGGTAGTGGACAACCCCATACATCAGTGCAAAATGCATGTTCAGTGCAGTTTAATGTATGCTCAGGCCAAGAAGAGTGTGATGCCAAGAAGAGTCTGTAGAATAGTGTGTGAGTAGCACCATTAGACAATTTTCTCATGAAAAGAAATTTCAAGAGCATGCTTTGTGATCATGCCTGGGAATGAAAGGTGGATCTAAAGTTTTTGTGTTTACCATCTCTTAACTGTGAGAGGTCTTGTTTCTCGAATTTTGACTAATGCTTCTTTAACTATAATGAGTAAACATTAAGAAAAGTAAATTTCAGAGAGCAAAATGTATTGAATTTATTTTAAGTAACCTGCACTAAAATGTTTCACTTTTGTCCTATCAGCAACTAACTTTTGTATTGATGCAACAGTGACTAAATGTGCTGACTCCACTGTTTCTTTGTCTGTTTGTGACTGAATGGAAATGTGTGGCAAATTTAAGATAAGATAAGGGTGATATATATATACACTGACATTAGCAGCCACATTCGCTTTTTCATTTCACATTTCTGTGTTTGTTCATGTTTTACTTGGAGTGCAAACCATTTTATAAATACTTAATACCTTAAAAATAGAGCAAAATGAGAGGGAGGTGTGGAAGCCTTATCGATCCTAGAGAACTCAAAGTACTTCAAAAATTGTGGCAGTTCAGAGATCTCTCATCCCTCATCTTCTCTTTTCCTCTGTTCTTTGCCGCACTCAGGGAAGATGGACAGCAGCTGTTAATCAGAAGAGCTTCTGCCAGCACTTTATCCAAGAAAGGCACCAGCAGTAGGCTGACAAGCTACACCTTTTGAGTATTTGTGTCAGCGAAGAAAAAAGAGAGAGAGAGAAAAGAGAGCAAGGCATGTGAGGCCATCACAATGGCTTAGTTAAACTTAATTACTAAATAAAAAAATATAATGTAAATTATTCATAATTGACAATGATTAATAATGATGCCAATTTTCAAATAATCTTTTTTACTGTCTCACTGACCCATACTATTTGTAATAGTATAACACACAACACAGACTCAAAACTGTTAAACTATTAATTACCTACTTGATAATATTATATTCATAAAGAATAAAGAGATAACAGCAGACCATATACCATATACCATACCATGTTCTGTATTTTTCTTCTTTTATGTTTTTCAAACTGGGCTTCTGATAGTTTGATTTGTTAATAATATATGACTTTTAGTAATAGTTTTGTTAAAGCCTTAGTGCCTACTTGGAGACTTGGGGATTTAGAGACCTGTCTGGTGAGAATGTATAATTAAGTATGTGGAAGAAATGTGTGTTGTGGTGTGGTCTCATTTTAGAGCATATGAATATGATGATTGCAAGTTTGCATTAATTCATTCAGTCAGTAGAGTAGTCAGAGTGGAGTATTCGGAGAAAGTGTAAGATAATTATACTCTCAGCATAATAATTGTTTATAGGTGTGAAACTAATCAAATATGGATACATACTTTCACTGTTTACAGAGGAAAACGTACATCCAAAAGAATAACCTTTTAGTTTAAGGATTTTAAACCTTTTAATACAGATTAATGTACATACATTGTCATGTGAAGTTGTAGTACATGTTTTAGAGTATATTGTTTTGTTCAGTTATAATGAAATACTGTCAAAATATAAATGTCAATATAAATATGTCCAACAAAAATAGAAAACTAAATGTATTTATTTAATTAATTTATTTAATTAAATAAATGAACAGTTGTGTTAATTGAGAAACAGATCCAACAGCTGGTTAGCATGTGTCCAGTAGCATCTCAAGCATCCACTCAGTCAGGTATCTATTTAGGTGGTTGTATAGGTTGTGTTAGGATAACACTTTCTGAGAATAGTGATTAGCCATGTTTTTCAAACAACAGAGGCACTAAAACTGTATCAACAAGCTAACTGTCTAATTTGCTATACAGGTAATACAACTGTACTGTACTACATTGTAACACAGGAACAAATAAAATATCTTACCTGCTCAGCAAGAATAAATTCAACTCAGTATCACTTTTGAATGCTTTTAGGTCATGGGGCTCTCCCCACCTTTTTAAAGCGAAGCCAATGTTTATCCTGGATATAGTAAGGACTATTTTGAGTATTACTGTCATGATGTCAACAAAGTCCCAGGGTTTCAAGAAGCAAGAAACATATCAGCTTTTGAGGGATCCAGCTGTGTCTGTAGTTGTACGTTTATCTTACCATTTATTTTAGCTCAACAAAGAGCTTCATGACCTTGTACATTTTCAGATATTTTCTCTTTTTTATTGAATGATTTGTTGTTCTTTGTCTCATAAAAAGTGAATTTTTTCATTACCTGTCCCCTGCCCCCAGCAAGATGCCTTAGTGGCTGCCCTTGTAGCCCATGTCTAAATCCACCACTGCTCATTTATGTGCATTTTTTTTTTATTCAATGCCTTTTTAAATGTTTCTAGCTTTTCATTATTATAATAAATCCTTTTAAGATCTTTGAAAGGCAATACATGATTACTGTTCAGTTTTTTTTTTGTTGTTGTTTCTTTGACATTTTCTTAAAAAACTGTGATTTCTTGATTCATCACCAAAAATAACAGGTTAGGCCACTTATGTAATAGACAAAGACAGCCTAACAGATGCATTTTACAAAGCAATTTCTGTGTTAATTGGAGAAAAGGTGGAAGAACTGCAGTTGCAAAATTACAGTACTATAATAGTGTAATTTAGGAAGGAAAAAACAGCATGCAACCATTTGAGATAATCTGACCAGCAGGTGGCTTTGATTGATGGGAGGCCACCTGCCATAGTTCATGGCCTACCTAGATGCTGGAACATGTCACTTGGTTAGATGTAATGTCCTTAACATTGTATGGGTGTTGCAGTGGTAATAGCAAAATATATTGCTGCATCGTTCTATCAGACAGCAGGATATGAGGTAAAGGCTGCAGGTAATCGATGGCAGAATCATCATGGTTTGGGGTTTGGATTAAAAAACTATTCTAGAAATGATATCTGGGGTGGACAGATTGCTTCATTGCTTAAGGAAAATAGATGTGTACAACATAGGCTGCCTTCTGTTACTGGCTTGTTGGAATTATGTAAGCAGCATAATTCGTTAAGAATTACACTGCATTCTAAAAGAATACATCATGCTATCTAACCATAGACACGTTCTGTCAATTAAGTATTCAGCACAATGAAGCTAATATAGTTAATTAATACTTACCGCTTTGTGGGCTTACCATCTAAAAATACAAATTACATGGATCTTCATTTGCACTCATAGGTAATGACCCCTCATTAGACAGTCATAAATGATCCAGTAATAATTAAGTATTACACAAGGTGACACCTAATTAATTTCAGGTTGTATATGTTAATTGTGCTCAGAGTAAAAATCAGAAGTTACATTTACACATTATCTAGACTGCCAGCATAACCCATGACACTTACATAGTGGCATTATGTTTATTCTGATTTACCAAACTTAATAATAAACAGTAAGAAACTCTATCTGAAACTTTTATCTTCTTGACTTTTAAAATTCTCCTCAGTTTGGTTGTTTCTTATACATACAATGTTCTGTTGAGGTGTCAGCAGACACCAATGGATTTCTTAACCCTGTAGTGTTCTTTCTCTCAATAGAGGTTTTTGTATTTGCTTTTAATTTGTATCGATCTCTCTCCCAGGCTTCAATTTTACTGATGTCAAAGAGGTGAGGGAGTATTACAATGTACAATGTTTTCTCTCCCGCTCTTATCAGGCGGGAAATGAAAAGCAAATGGCACCTTTGTGCCTGCCCATGTGGCCGCCAGGGTGGGTGGGGCTTTGAAGCATGGGGCGAAATTGAAAAGGTCATGAGTTCACCTCACCGGACAATGACAGGTCTCTCCTTCCTCTTTCCTGGGGAGATTAAAAGAGTTGGCAAGATAAGGTGGGGAATCAGCCATCACCATTTTTTTACTTTTTTTTTTTTTTTAATTTTGGTTGCCCAATTGAACAAGGCAGAAGCACTGGCGTTTGCCAAAAGACGGGAAACAGTAAGACTGAATCACTTGCTGACCTTGAATTGATCTTTGACCACTGGATTCCTTTGTCTCTTGTTTGGAGAGAGGGAGCTGGAGGCAGACAAAACTAATCAATGGCAGAGCAATGAAAGGATCAGTGAAGGTGATTGAGCATGATATGATAACAGACTCCATACAACAATATACAGACAGTCTTCTTTTTCCTCCTCACAGGACTGTTATAGGCTTGCACCTAGACTGCAATACTGTACCTCATTCCATCCCAAGTCTGTAGACTAAGTCTGTTTTGATGCTGCATAATCCATTCAGAAATGTCACAGTCAGTGGTTTTTGTATGCCTTCCCATCCTTGTTTCTCTAGATTTGAGAGTACAATCTCAGGTACCAGCCTCTGGGAATTGCTTTGGTATGAACTGCTCAAGCTATGGTAATGAATGCAGGTTGATTTTTAATGTCTGTGCATGAATTTTGCTTCTAGGAGTAAGGTTCAATTTAGTTGACCTTTTCATGTTCTTTCATAACAACTGTTGCAATGTTGCATACACTTTACAGAATGTTGACACGTTTGGTGGAGCATTTCAAACTGACAATTCTGCACTACATAGGGACAAAAGTGCTAACATTTCTCATAAGGTTAAAGGGATTTTTTGTTTTCAAATCTTGCTATGCTCATAATTTCAACACTTTTTCCACCAGATAATGGGCATAGGCAAAACTACCATGCTATCTTCTTAAAGGGCATCAACTCATGTCCAAATTAAATGCTTTCTGCCAGGATACCTCCATGCATTCTCAAAAAAATACATTATTCCAGCTAGCTGTCAGGTGTCTTGGCAACATGCTGCTGTGTTGTTTTTAACATTGCAGACTTTAGAGCCCATCTCAAACTTAATTCCTTGTATATACAGACACTAACTTAAAATAGTATGGAAAGACAACAAGGCAGCTTGAATTTTAGACACAGCAAGTATTAAAAAGGAGCTTTACAGAAATGCAGGTCCCCTAATGAGCCATGGCAGAGCTACAGAAAAAATTCTGAAAGAAAAATGGACAAAAGAAACAGTGAGAAGAACCAATAAATAAAAGACGAACCCTTGGATAGTGGAATTATGTTATTAATTAATTAATTTGTAGAAATTTCCAAGCGACAGAATTCAAGTTTCCAACAGAGGTAGAGGCAACTTATACAGAGGAAAGAGCTGAGTGATACATTTACATTACATTTATGGCATTTAGCAGACGCTCTTATCCAGAGCAACTTACAAGGTGCTTTGCTATTTACCCAAGAAAAGCCTTAGCTAGTTAGAATAGACCAATAATTCAAAGGATACCTCTAAGCTTAGACATTACTAAACACAAGACAATAAGGTGACCATAGTACTCTAATCATGACCATTGCCATCAAGTACGGAGGGGCTGGTCCGTTCTTGGCTTTGTAGGCCAGCGTCAGGGTTTTGAATCTGATGCGGGCAGCTACAGGAAGCCAGTGAAGAGAACGCAGCAGTGGAGTGACATGCCTAAATTTAGGGACAGTAATAAGTGATAAGTGATATGATAAGAAAACAAAAATCTGCAAGAGATCTGACTGACCACTGATTGCGTCTGACATGTTCTGAAAATGACATTAGACCTAAAATGGCTGGTAAAAAGTTCAGTATGATAGGTGAGAGGTTCAGTAAGGCAGGATTACAACTTCAAAACATTTAAGGTCATGCAAGGGTTGGAAGTCATAAAGGTCAAATCAAGATAGAAGTCAAACACAAGGAAAGTAAATGGAAGTGAAAAGATCTAAAACTGGTCTAGTAGGTCTAGAGGCTAGTATGAAATAAGAAATCTGAAGGTCAGTTTTGCTTTTACCAGCCAGCCCAACTGTCTCATGCAATTGTTGCCTCAGATGAACCACTTTGAA
The DNA here is from genome assembly GCF_030463535.1 of Salminus brasiliensis. Taxonomy (NCBI): domain Eukaryota; kingdom Metazoa; phylum Chordata; class Actinopteri; order Characiformes; family Bryconidae; genus Salminus; species Salminus brasiliensis. The sequence continues at coordinate 27,497,782 of NC_132891.1, read as the reverse complement.
CATTTCAATAAATTCTTTTAGAATTACCACACAATAACCACCACACAATATGTATGTTTTATATGAATTAGTTAAGTTTAAATAAGTGCAATAAGCATAATTTATAATAATTTAAATACGTTTAATTAATATGTTTTTATTCATTTATTTTTTACAAAATATCAACCAAATGTAGTTTTCATGTCTTGCCCACTAGTTAGGACTCCCCATATAACAAGAAGGCTTGCCTGTGCTTGGGGGAGGAGCGCCAAACCTGAGGGCTGCCAAACTTTAAACTATAGCAGCAGTGATGTGCAAGTTTGTAGTGACAGTAGGAGAGACCTGGACTCCCTAAGGTGGGTATATATAAATATTAGATAGAAATAAATATTACAGTAATACAATAATTTCATACAGCTGTATACCGTCTGAAAACCTAATTGTTGGATTTGCATGGTATTCTGGGAATTGTAGAAGTGTTCAGGTCTGCTGGCCGTGACATGGTGATTGCTGTTATGAAATGCAATGAAATTTGGATAAGTGTACATGATGTGTACATATGTATTGGTGTAAGTTATTGCGCTATAATATAGTGTGGTTTGTGTGTTTTCCATATCCATAGTGTTGGTTTAGTGGTTTTATGATACTGTAAACTGCATATTTTCATTATGTAAAAACCTAAGTAGCCAGTGCAGGCTCCAGCACATAGTTTAATTACATTGTCCCTATTCAAAGAAATGTAAATAGATCATGGGGATGAACATTGGTTGGCAGGACCCCTTGTGTTTTTCTAGAATTACTACTGCTTTAAGTCACATGAAGGCAGTGACCAAGTATTTTGAACTGCTGCTAATACAAGGTCACTGGACAGCTGAATGCACTTGAGGAAGAATGCTAACTGCCTGTTACTTTATGTCAGCTAACAGATGCTCAAGCTGGCTAGCACCATGCTAAATGATAGGGGACAGTGAGATCCATACTATTAAGGAAGAGCGAGGTCAGTTTTGCTTTCTAGGACTTCCAGGTACGAATGGCAGTGACATCACCAGGAACTGAACCTGTTCTCCCAGTCATAGGTATGGATAAGATTTGATGGCTGGACTTGGGAGCCTTTATTTTAAAAGGTGTAGGGAACCCTAACATATCCATTACACCACTAAGCAAAGCTCTTCAGTGATAGAAAATATCTTTCCATGTTTTGCAAATTACATTTCAAATGCTGATTAAGAGAGAAATTCTGAGAGGCAATGCCAGCTGCTGCCTTAAACAGCTACTTCATTATTTATAGATTTCTTCCATAACCTCTATTTAAATATTCATAGGAATCGCTGCTCAGAAACCCAAAACCCTGGGAAACAAGAAACCGAAGATTACACTGTGCTGCATGGTGTTGATCTTGTCCTAAGGTTTTCAATTACTATTTTAAAAGAGGTGTAGATACATTTTCGAGGCATGAGGGTGTCCACCTGTGGATGTGGGCTGCCAAGGCTTCAATCACACAGCCCATTATTTATTAAAGAGGCTGTCCTCTGCTATTACCACATGATAGAAAGCCTCATTATTGACCTTATCACTCCCATCCTGACACACAACCACCACACTGGGAATGGCAGACAAATCTTGCAACATTTACAAAGCTCCAGCTGTGAGGGCCAGACATGTAAACACACACCCACGCTTGCATGTTTTATACAGTGTCAGAACACTGAGCCATGTACATGACCTATATCATCACTGTCCTTAACAACACAATCATATCCAAAATGGTTAGCATTAGAAGGCAAAATGTTCCTAACTGTTTATGTAAGTCAGTGTAAAGAGATTTTATTCAGAACAACTTTGGATCATTTGTATTGGTCCAGTCACAATGAAATGTTGTGACTGGACCAATAAGTATGTAAAGGGTAACTGTCGTGTTCAAATATGAAACAAATCTAAATATATGCTTTGCTAATGCATTCTATTTTCTGTTTTTCCTACAAAGTATGGAGTTTTTTGGCCTGAAGGTATTTGGAAACAAGTACTGCGCAGACATACAGACAAACTTAGCATAACCTACATGCTGTGCAAGACAAACAATATCCAGACATTCACAGACTAACCTACACAAAACAGAAAAGAAAATCTTATAAAAACAAACAAAGAAAAAAGCTAGTGTCTAGAATCTGGTAGAAGCTGTTAAGTAAAATAAACTTCAATAAAAAAGGTAAAAAGAAAAGGGTCAAACAAATCCCTCTGCATTTAGATTTCTCTTAAAAGAGAATGTTTAAAGTTCAGCTCCTGGCAAGGTTCCGCGAAGCCCCTTGCTTTTCTCCCCGGCTGTGCATGCTGGTGAATCTGTGAGTTGCCTGATCCCCCTGCCTCTTTACTGGCCTGATGTTTGAATTACGAGCTTTAAATGACAGCTCTGCCTCGCGGTCTTGCTGAGCAGCCTGGTGCTCCTGTGGATTCAAAGAACCGGTGAGCGGGCAGCCAGCGGCTGTCAGGGGGAGTCAGGGGGGTGTGTGTGGCGGCGAGATAACCCGCTTCGGACGGGCCCTCCATGGCCTTCTCTGACAGGCTTATTAACAGCAGCCCGCCGAGGGAGTGCGCCCTATCATCAGAGGAGATCTGAGGGGGGGCAGTGGGAAAGGAAAAAATACCCTTATCACCAGGACACCAGGGATTAAAGCCTGGTTCCCTCTGATAAATTAATTATTCCCTCTTATCTTTCACTCTCTAAAGCTGTCAAACAAACCCACCTAAAGCTAGTGTGGTGGAAGAAGCTCAGGTGGAAAAGATTACCTATGAAAAGGACATATGTAGATTGTATACGTGAGGACTTTGCACCTAGGCGCAGATATTTCATGAGGCTTGTGTTAAAATTTCATTACGCAATGACTGTTCTCTAACCTTATAGAACGTTTTCAGACATTGCAAGTCTGAATAAAGATGTGGTTTCCTTTCACACCATACAGGGCTGTGACAGTGTTTGCACTTTAAACACTTTAAACATTGAATGCCCTTACATTTCAAAACAAATTCTATTAATGCATATTAATGCATTCTATAAATACATTTCCAAAAGTGAAAGTGTTCTATTTTTAATCATTGTAAAGTATGTGAAATGTGCTACGTACAACAATCAGTCATAAGATTATAACCACTGACAGGTTAAGTGGAAAGAAAGTCATAATTTGTCTGTGAGCTGAAGCCATAGCTCAGTTAGGCCATGTAACAAGATAATGATCCAAAACATGCAAGCAAATCTGCCTCACAATGGTTAAAAATATTTAAAAATGTACATTTTGAAGTGCTGCAGCAGGACTTATAATGTCCAGTTCATGCTCAAAGGCCTACAAATGTCAGTTCTAGCAGTTCTACAAGAAAAAAAGAGTCAACATTCTTCCACAGCATTGGGAGAGGAATGAGGCAGTTACAATTTAAATATCTGTTTTTCTGTTCCTTCAAAGTCCCTTTAAACCATTATTAGATTTTAATTTAAGTTGAAATATCATTCTAAGTTTGAAATATGCACAGATTCAGGTGACTGTACCCACTACAAAAGCAACATTTAAAATTAAAAAGCAAGGATTTAATTTCATGCAGGAACAAGAGTGTTAGTGAGGTCAGGATGTTGGATGATCACCAACCCACCTTATCCACAACTCCCCAACTCATCCCAAAAAGAAAAGAAAGGTGCACCCTCATTCCAGAGAACGCAGTTCCACTGCTCCACAGCTCAATACTGGGGGGCTGTATACCCCTCTAGCCCACACCTGACATTAGGCATGGTTGTCAAAAGTTTTATATTTATCTGCTCCAGAGAGTATCACATTAAATAAATACATCTAAAAAAAAACTGTCCTGATACAGACAAAAATAATATGGTACAATCTAGACACATCTGATCATTTACCAGTTACCATAGTTTTATATGTTTAGCAAAAAACATCTTTTGTAGACTTTAAAACTAGTACATTTCAGCTTACTAACAAACCACAGCTGCCCTAAGGTCAGCTAATAATAAATTAAATCCCTGCTGACTAAGTGTATCTGGGATGCTAGGCTAGGCTAGGATCTGCTCCATTATTACTGGGAAATGTCTTAATGTACAGATATTTTAATAAGGCGGGGGCTAAATAATTCATGAAAATGCTTTTCACATATAAAAAATGTTCCAAATGCAACCTTGTAGGTAATGATATGCTAAAAATCTAATTAAATATGTTTTATTCTTTACTTGACATAAAAAAGCAAAACCAGCCTACTAAAAAAAAGAAGAAAAAGAAAATAAATCTCAACTTTCTTCTTGGAAATATAAAAATACTTTACCATTGAATAGCTCAATGTGGGGATTTTCACCACAATGAGCCAAAAAAGATCTCGGCGTAAACAACATCAGGAGGTAAAAATAAACACCCGTGGCTTCAGTCCACTGGAGGCTCAATCACAAAGAGCTTTTTCAAACCTCCCAACAGTCTCTGGAGCTCAACCAGTGTGTGTTAAAAAGAGATGCCATGCCTCACTCTCCAGTGAACAATGGAACCGCAGACGCAGCCAAGATAGCCTTCTGTTTAATTCATACAAATGGCAAATTGAATTATTAAACAGATCCTTTCATTTGGACAATTAATTGTTCTCTATTGACTGGCCCTAGGATGGAAGATTATTTCCCTCCGCTAGAATTTACACAGGGAATCAAACCCCACAGATCCCTGAACATAATTACAGAGCATTTTACAATATAAGACTTATTTTCTGTCATTATGTTGCTTTTTGCATAATAGAACACAGCTTTTATGGGCTTATCTTAATTACCCATTTTATGAAAATATTATTTTCAGCCACCCTCAGCTATAATCCACTGGGTTTTAATCAAAAAAGCATCATTAAAATGGATATTGGCAAGAGAGGTTTTCTCGTACAGAATATACTTTACTTTGGTGAAACACAATGTATCATTGTGTTAATCAATATCATAATATTTGCTTTTGTAATACTGATTTTGATACTTTTAATTATGGTTGGCTGACAACACTTTATTCTTATGTTTTTGCATACAGCCATTGCATGCACACGTGTTTACTGCATTCTACAAATACTCAAATAGTTTTCTTATATTATGAGACAAATTACCATGCAATTGAAGTAATTAAAGATACATTGATAAGCAAAAATATTTAAGACAGTCTGCCTAATATGTCGTTGGTCATCTGCATGCCACCAAAACAGCTCACTACAAAACCTATGAGGTGTCCTGTGGAATCTGGCATGTGTCAATATATGTGTGTCAGATCCTTTAAAGGAAACTGACAAAGTTAGTTGTCAGTTGTAATGTGGATCCACTGAGGATGTGATGTGAATTCAGCACATTCCACAGGTAAACAGTGCACGCTTAGCCAGCCATCCAATTGACAGAAATAATGCAAGACAGAGCTGCTGTACACCCCGAGAACTGCTTGACTTCACAATGATCTTGCTATTTCCTTTGAAAACTCACTGGTCACTCTACAGAACCACAAAGCCTTGATGTAGTCATGGATGATCAGCTATCGTTCTCAAGTCATGTCACAAATCTGACTTTGTCATGCAGATTTCTCCTTTTAAACATCCAGAGAATTTTACTTTTCCAGACCCTTGTTCAGTCTCTTGTCATTTCAAGACTTGATTAGTGCCTTCTGGCTGGTCCTCCTTTGTGCACCATCATGCCCCTGCAATAATTCAGAATGCAGTGGCACAGGTTGTTCTCAACATTTGTTCTCTTTACTGGCTACCATTGCCATTAAAGTATGGAGGGGCTGGTCCATTTCTGGCTTTGTGGGCCAACGTCAGGGTTTTGAATCTAATGTGGACAGCTATAAAAATGGACCAGCCAGAAATGGACCAGCCCCTCCATACTTAATGGCAATGGTCAAAAGACGATCACTACCAAGAGCCCTTCAAGCTTCAAGTATGGCTCGGCTTGACCCACCATCTCTTAAGATCCATGAAAGACAAGCATCCAAACCTTTTTCTGTTCTGGCATTAAAGTGGTGGAATGATCTTCCCATGGGTGACCGAACAGCAGAGCATCTCTTCCAAGAGGATATGGGCGAAGTGTAGTGTTGTGTATTGTGGTGACTTAGGTGTTTAGTAGTATCTAAGCTTAGATGTTTTTGATTCTAGTCTATACAAACTAGCTATGGGTATTTTTCTGAGTGAAGCACTTTTGTAAGTCAATATGGAGAAGAATGTCTGCTAAATGCATTAAATGTAATGTAATGTAAAAGAACCCAAGACTCATATAATAATATAATAATGGTTGAAAATAAGTATTTAGTCACCTACAAACAATCAAGATGTCTGGCTGTCACAGACCTGTAACTTCTTCTTTAAAAGGCTTCTCTGTCCTCCACTCATTACCTGTATTAATGGCACCTGTTTGAACTCGTTAACAGTATAAAAGACACCTGCCCACAACCTCAAACAGTCACACTCCAAACTCCACTATGGTGAAGACCTGTGAAGAGCTGTCGAAGGACACCAGAAACAAAATTGTAGACCTGCACCAGGCTGGGAAGACTGAATATACAATAGGCAAGCAGCTTGGTGTGAAGAAATCTACTGTGGGAGCAATAATCAGAAAATGGGAGACCTACAAGACCACTGCTAATCTCCCTCAATTAGGGGCTCCACGCAAGATCTCAGCCCGTGGGGTCAAAATGATCACAAGAACGGTGAGCAAAAATTCCAGAACAACACGGGGTGGGGGAGAATGTGGGGGAGAATGACCTGCAGAAAGCTGGGACCAACGTTACAAAGGCTTCCGTCAGTAACACACTACGCTGCCAGGGACTCAGATCTTGCAGTGCCAGACGTGTTCCCCTGCTTAAGCCAGTACATATCCGGGTGCGTCTGAAGTTTGCTAGAGAATATTTGGATGTTCCGGAAGAGTATTGGGAGAATGTCTTATGGTCAGATGAAACCAAAGTAGAACTGTTTGGTACAAACACAACTCGTTGTGTTTGGAGGAGAGTGAATGCTGAGTTGCATCCAAAGAACACCATACAAACTGTGAAGCATGTGGGTGGTAACATCATGCTTTGGGGCTGTTTCTCTGCAAAGGGACTAGGATGACTGGTCCTATACATGAAAGAATGAATGGGGCCATGTATTGTGAAATTTTGAATGCAAACCTCCTTCCATCAGCAAGGGCATTGAAGATGAAACATGGCTGACAATCAGCATGACAATGATCCCAAGCACACTGCCAGGGCAACAAAGGAGTGGCTTCGTAAGAAGCATTTCAAGGTCCTGGAGTGGCCTAGCCAGTCTCCAGATCTCAACCCCATAGAAAACCTTTGGAGGGAGTTGAAAGTCTGTGTTGTCCGCCGACAGCCCCAAACCATCACTGCTCTAGAGGAGATATGCATGGAGGAATGGGCCAACATACCAGCAACGGTGTGTGCCAACCTTGTGAAGACTTACAGAAAACGTTTGACCTCTGCCATTGCCAACAATGGTACACAGGATATATAACAAAGTATTTAGATTAACTTTTGTTATTGACCAAATACTTATTTTATTTTTATTTTCCACTATTATTTGCAAATAAATTCTTTAAAAATGTATTTTTCAGAATTTTTTTCATTTTGTCTCTCATAGTTGAGGTCTGCCTATGATGTCAATTACAGGCCTCTCTCATCTTTTTAAGTGGGAGAACTAAATTGGTGACTAACTTTTTTTTCCCCCACTGTATATTCTATATAGGAGCAAGTTAAATAGCTCAGCACAACTATTATAAGTGTTTCTCCAAATTCAACACAAAATGACACTTTCAATACTGCAATCTCAGAATTATTCAACCCCCTGAATAGAATCCCTTATAAAGTAATACATTTGTGAATTGGGTGGCAATTCAAGGGCTTCATTAGTTACATTAGATTTGTTACTACAAGTACTAAATAAAAGTACTAGTGCTAGTACTAACCAATCAACATTTATTTATGCATTTAAATGTAGCCAAGCATTAGTTAACAATGCAGTTAACAGGGTTTGAAAATAAAACTTCTAATCAGGCTATTAAACAAATATAAGAAAACAATCAAAGTTAAGCACATATAAAATGAGCTAATTAAGATTTAATTAGTAAGAGAAAAAGTTTAGATATAAAACAGACTTATAAATGCCCCAGAATTAGGAGATAAAAAAGTAAAGATACACAAATGTAAGAAAACATTTTACAATATAATAATAATAGTTGTTATTGTTTTAATAATATTATTATAGTACAAAGAAGAAGAAGAAGAAGAAGAAGAAAATAAAACACTATCTAAAGTACATTTGTTCTCTTATTGGCAATAGGAGTTGAGGTTAAACAACTTTTTGTCTAGCAGGTCAAATCCACATTAGCAGGCTAACTAGGGGCAGGGTTGATTTAGACAGATATACCACTCTGATGAATTCCTCTCACCTGATTTGCCTAGTTTTGTCATAATAGGTGGATGAATGCAAACTGGCATTGCATATTTTAAAAGAAGAAGAATCAATTTTGCAAACATTTTTAGTCTCCCAGTGGAGGTGTGCAGCAGCAGTAAAGTGCCAAAAATCACAACCCTCTGCACCTGTTAATGAATACATCACTGTCAGCTGCTCACATGTAAAAGAGATCCAGACAGATCAAAGGCACAGAGCAATTCCTGTGTGGACACTTTGGGTCTCTCTACAGTGCTCTGCCTCTTTGAAGATGCACACACCCTAGTCTGCTGAGGTCTTAAGTGGGATGACTGCTTGTGCCAATGTCAAAGCCTGACCTATAACACCCCTGGGGGGCTCTGTGAAGATACCCCCAACCCACCCCCTTCCAGTCCAAACCAGATGTGTCTGACATGGCTTGCCTAATGACTGGCAGTCAAAAAGCCCATTACCATAACATCATATATAAACGTTGTGAATGTGTGGAATATTAATGTGTCTCATTTATTATTAATTCCCAGTCATCCACTTTCTTTATGAAAAGAAAACATCAATCATGTGTGTATAGCAGGGGGGCAGGAAGGTTAGAGGGGCAGGCGACATGTTTTTTGTTTTTTTTGTTTTTTTTGAGAAACAACGGTGTTTGACAGTGTTCTGCTGGGTCGCATGTTATTAAACATCTTAACCAGAGAGGGTCATGGAACATGGCAGGCATTCAGATATCATTGTGCCACCAAAGCTATTTGTTTGACACATCCTTGTTTGTTTGTCCTTGTGCCTAAGACGTCTCTCCTGCATCAGAACTGATGAAACACTCTGTGAACATATGCATGTATGTATCAAAGTGAAGTCATCAATATTATTATCTCACTGAAATAAACAGTAATCCATTTTGCTATTCTGTGAATTTACTGTGAACTTATCAACTTTCCTGTACAAATGTACATGGGATATATACTCAAATCCACTAGGATATACAGTATATCTTGCAATTTCATTATATTATTTTTTTATGTTAATTTTATATTTTGAACAATCAAATTTTACTACTTTTACTAGTCCAGATTTAATCCAGTCCAAAAACAATGAAAATATATTGGCACATTGTTTATTGAGAAGAAAATATATGATTCCTCATTAGCATCCACTCTTGTAGCAGTTCACTCTAGTTTTACTGATTTCTCTCACATTAAATCTCATGACTGAAGGTCCATGACAAAACAGAAAAGTGCATGAAACTTGATGCTGTCTACCTGGGCTATTGACATATTAATGAATAACTTATATTTGTAAAGTCGCTATGGCTAAAATAAACTGCTATTAACTTTTGTTTTACTCAGATTTTATGCATATGATTGTGTGTTTTTTATAGTATGACTAAATGTGATTTTGTTACACTAAAATAGATTTTAAATTCCCAGTATGTCACCCGGTTTTGCAATATATCAAATTATAACCCTTGTATCGTGATACCTACTCCATCAAAAGGTTTTTACACAGCCTGAATAATTACTGAATAATAATAATAAACAAAAGAGTTTAAGAGGCTATATGAACAGGCAATATAAACATATTTAAAACAGTTTTAAACATTCAGTGCAATCCTTGACTGCCAGTGCATGATGGAAACTAATTCCAATGTATTCAATTTCCATGCAGGTTACAGGGTACTTTGATGAGGTTTTTGTGCCAAAACCACAAACATTCAAGGTGGTCTTTGTTTTGACAGACCTCCATATCTTTTCCCAAAGCTACTAGTCTTGCTCCCCAAGCAGTCTGGTCCACCCTATTGGGCAGTTTGACAGCCCAGTGGTCTACAGGCCTCCTCACAGGTGAGCTTCTTACCCCCTGCACCAGTTAGCCAGACCAGAGGAGAACCATTTAAATAAATTTAATGAGAGCTGGAATCCATTAGTGTCATGGACCTGACCTGGGCCAGATGGAGGCCCAGACATTAGTAGCACTATTACCTTTAACAAGTGCTGAACTGCAGGCTGGAAAGGCCACAGCTGGCATGGAGGCAGCAGCAGTGTATTTGATAAAGTGTGTGTGCTGTGTGTGGGGGGGGGGGGAGGGGGGGGAGAGGTTGCATTTCTGTAGAGGAGACAGCCCTTTCACATCTTGCCATAATTCTTCTAAAGGTCAGGGTGATAGTGGTATTGAAGCTGCTCTCAATGTTCGCTTAGGTCTCTGACAGAAACACATCCACAATGGCTAATTTGATTTTGTGGAAAACTTGTGGCCCCTCATTACTCCTAGCACTCACAGCAGCAGCCACTCTCTGGATGTTCATTATTCCAATTTTGCTTTGTGCCCACCTCTATTTTGGAAATGCAGAGATTGGAGCTATTAGACTGAATGATCCCATAGCTAGGTGTTGGCAATATATGTTATTTTCATGATAAATACATGTTACAATATGATTTTCTGAGTGCATTGTGGGTATGCCCAGAACAACTGAATACATCATGAAAGAGATTATAAAGCCAATTACAAAGCAGCATTAATCATAACCAGTGTACATTACCTTTATTAACTGTATACACCACCCCCACCTTAAGCACATCTTAACACACTGAAATTATGGCAACCATGTACACTAGCACTAAGCACATGTTGGCTATGTTGTATGATAGTCTGACTCCTACCATCTAACTAGTGTAACCCATTGTTCTGAAGCAGTCCATAACTGCATTTTCATAGGGTCAGTTAGTGAGCACGTCATGTCATGTTATCAATTCAGTCTGATCTCTGCAAGTAAATGCTTGAGCAATTGTCTATACATCAATACATAATTAAACCTCACTTCCCCATTACCCTGTCACTGCTTAGTAACAGGTAAAACGAGGAAGGCACACGAGGGAAAAGGGCAGGCTGTTTTCCTCCTCTGATATATTCCGAAGGCAGGAGGGGACTCATCGTGCTGAGAGATAGGTCAAAAAGGGCTAAACTACACAGTGAATAATTTAAGATTCTATTAACATTTAAATTTGACATTGATTTGACACGGCAGAGCCAGGAAGAAGTGGCGGGGAGAGCGAGAGGATGTGCCATGCTAATTGTGCAGATGGCAATGCCATATTGTGTTCAGACTTGCCACTGCTTTTTACTAAAGGATGGCCCAACATGGGTTGCAGTCCATCAAAGCTCTTTTGTAACACTGTTTATAGATATTCAAATATAATGTGTTTGCTCCCTGTCTGAATTTCTGATTGTGTGCACATTCCTAACAGATTGTGGTATGTATATGAATAGACTGTATATCAATAGCGTATATCAAGAGAGTCTGGCAGAAACATTGACATAAAAAGTTTGGCAATGTTCAAAGTATCAATTATGCAATCAGCAATTCTGCAGCAATATTGTAGAGCTATTTGGATCAGTGTCCCGCACGAGTGTGAGTGCAAATCTACCTAAATCTACCTTTGGGCCATGAAAGTGATTTTGACAGCACACATGTTGTACTTTTAGGCACGTCATGCCACAAATAAAAAATTCTTTGAAGAGAGATCATTTAAAGTGGAACTTTTACGGCCAACATGGACCCTGTTATGCCTGGAGAAAACCCAGCACTGCTTCCCAGTGAAAAGAAAGAATCTTATAATGACTCTAAAGCATGCTGGTTGTAGTGTGATGGTTTGAGTGTAATGGTTTGATGCACCAGGGCCTGGATGCCTTGCTACAAACTCTTTAAGAAAATTTAATCCAGGTCATCTATCTGTGCATTTGAAGCAGTCCAGTCAAAGTCCCAACCTAAACCCAATTGAAATCTTATAGCAGGACCATGAAAGTTCCTTCAACAGAGTCCCTATGGTCAGATAGATGGTGGACAAACTGTGACAGACAACACATGCTCTTACTACATCTACAAGTACCTACAAAGCAGGTGGCCAGTGAGGTACAAGCACAAGTAGCAACATAAGTGCTTCAAAGAATGAAAGCAAGTTCTCTACCGACAAAAGAGTTAAAACATATTAGGCATTAGCCTATTTGGGTCTAAGATGAATGGAGCTAATAGAGTTTACCTTCCCCCTTGTGTAAACTCTTTGTTGTTTCCCTGGGCTGAGCTAGTGTGAGGAGGATAACCTTTAGAATCCTGACAGGAGGACAGACACTCTGTTAAACAAAGAGGGTTAGCCTGTCTGGGAGCTTGGAGGTTGCAGATCAATCGCCAAAGATAAGGAGCAGGGAGTACACCTCCAAGCTGCCTCCAACTGCTCACTCTTACCCCTGGGAACTCTTTAATAACAGACCCATATAGTACTGCGAAGTTCACAAGAGGTGGCAAAAATCATGGACTGTGGAATGGATTTTTGATACCTGGGGCTAGGCATAGCATTCCAATAACATATTAAACATACTAAACTCTTTTGTTTTATAGCAATCAGTGTATGTGACTTTTATTGCAATATAAAGACAATACAGTGAGTGTAATCTGCTCCTGGAATTCTATTAAACTACTTTAACTACATATAAAAACCAGACCTTGACATGTGCCATTGTTCATCTGACATTTTTGCTTGGTCATAATGGTTTGGCTCATTGGTGTATATACAGTAAGGGTGCTGGGTATTGGAACTAGCCAAGGTTTTTGCAAAACAAACAATTGGCATTAATGCATTAGACCCCAGTTTCATAGGCCCTACAATAGAACCCTGTGGGACTCCCCAAGATATGTTAAATCAAACAGTTACTAAATAATTAAAATAGTTTGCAATAGGATTAATAGCTGAATAATAATAAACCTAGTATACAAATAGTTTTTTTAATCTATTATAATTTGGATTTTATCAGATATGTTGCAGTTGCCTCTTACCATCAATCTTGCTAGTATGTTTCCTATTTATTATGTCATTTGAATAGGAAATAGCTTTGTTTGGTTTTATTGAATTACCAATTTGGATCAATAAAGAACAAATGTTGTTATTTATAGTAAATCTTTGGTGGAAAGTATTGAACATGTGCTAGTGTGTTATGTTTGTTTAGCACACAAAGCATAAGCTTAAAGTTTCAAAATAAATAAATATAATACATCAATTAAATACATTTAAATAAATGTAAAAAATAATTAAAAATAATACAGTTTCCTACATTAAAAAATGTAGACCATGGCTTAGTTGGCCTTCCAATTCTGCAGCCAAGACAATTCCAGACAATTTATTTCCCACCAGAAGCTAGTGATTTTTGTTGAAGCATAAACTAAAATAACCTGGCTTAAAAAAGAGAAATATTCTATTTTCTATTTGCCCAACCAAGAGTAAGCGTAGAGAGTAAATGCCATGCTTAAGGCTACCTTGTATATGGAGTTCTCTCACTCTGCTTCTGCTCTGCAGGGAGGAAAAGTTTAGAGTTAAGCCCCCAACTCATGGGACTCGCTTCAGGCACAGGCTTACTGTCTGATGCCCACAAACTCGCACACAGCCTTAATGCCAGGTGGCATCTCACTATTGCAGCAGTGCCCTTAGACACAAGCAGTTGGCATTTAGTGTCTAAGGACGACTGAGACCAGGCAGGTCGATTATGTACTGGGGCAATGTACAAAAAGAAAAAAAATAATAAAAAAGGTATTATTGGCCAAGGCAAAGATCTTGCTACATTGAAATTGTTAGAATATCCTGAAATGATTTTAATGAGAAAGAATCAAAACCAGTATGCCAGTATTACCTGCTTAGGAACAATTTAAATTATCATTCATTTGATGGAGCGCTGATTGACTTGATGGTATTAAGTAATTGGCTACTGATTAAAGCCCTTTCATGTAATGCATTGGGAAGAAATGGATACTGGATTCTTTAGAGCTTCATACACAAAAGTGGAGATCAGCTTTTCACTTGATAATCTATGAAAGACATTCCTCCATCCATATTCTGTATTCTTTACAATGGCATTCAGCTGAAATAACTGAGTTGAAACTATTTGGCTTGAGCTACAAAATGATGTCCCGAGCAAAGAATATTTTTGAGGTCAAGCTTTGCTAAACAATAACACTGCTATAATTTAACAAGAATGGAATGTGAAATTTCATTTATGTCCATGAGCTGCAGAAATAGAACACTTGAACCATGCAAAGTGACAGATTGTTGAAGTTGAAGTATTAGCTACAAACATGAAATCTGAGACAACATAATACCCCATGTATTTTTAAATATATTTAAACATATGGAAATTTTGGATGGGGGTAATATCACTAAACTAATAAAACTAAATACATGTATTTTAGAAAATGTTTTAAATATATATAAATTACATTTTCTTGTGATGAATTGTCAGGACACTATGTACTTTAATAGCTGGTATTTCGCTTCAACATTTCTTATTATGATCTACCAGTCTCTGATATCAACTGGGAGAAAGTTTTTTTTTCCCCACTCCTTCATACAGAATTCTTTCATCTGTGTGATGAAAAACTAAATTCAGCTTCAGTTTTTAGAAACATGGTCTCACATTATTCTATCGCCTTTTGATACAATAAAGAGTTCCTAGTATATTCTATTTTGGTGAGCTGGTGAGCTTTACTGCAGAAAAGCAGCCACAAACCATGACATTTCCATATTTATGCTTCTCAGTTGATATGGGCAGCCTGACCTGGTCATGTTGGCAGTTGTTGTTCTTGTATTTTATTTTGCAGACAGTGGAATGGCTAATTTCTCGGTGTTCTGAGATCTTTTTAAATCCCATCTGCATCTACAACCTTACTTCTGCACACTTCAGAAAGCTCTTTGAATCTCAACATGGTAATAACACTCATTTTACCAATCAAGAGCAAACCAAACAAAATGTCTGAGGTTTAAATATGACAGGCTCTAAATATTGCAACCCCCTACATTTAGTAGGCTTTTGTTCAAGAGGTTAATATAAATTTGCTTGGCTCAGAAGGAGATTAAGATAATACTTTATTAGTCCCACAGTGGGGAAATTCTCAGATTGTGAGTTTGCTGGAAGAAGCAGACACTGGAAGAAGGATAGCTGTGCATCACTCAATTTATTTGATTAACCATTCAAGTCCATTCTCAGTTCTGAGTAAGGTGGCATGCTAATGAAAAAAAGCAAGTGCTATCACTGCATAAATATGCCTAACTGCCATCTAGATTTATCCTTAATTTCAATGCTAATTAGTTCTCCAGCCCAGCTTTTCTTTCTATGTTTTCCTCACCCTCTTTCTTCTCTGCTTATTTTGCCATTTACTCTTCTGACAAGTCTTAATAAGTACACCCAAACACTTCTACGTAATAAGAAGGGGGACCCAACTGCAATCATTCAGTGACTGGTAGAGAGGAATTTGTGGGCGTGTAAAGGGGGGGCAGTGATGTCACACTTCAGCATGGAACCAGGCTTGATATGGAAATGTCAGAAACAGTGCGGTCCTGTAAAAAAGTAAGTGTTGCTGTTGAGCCATATATATATTTAAGAAAAACGTTAAATGTGTTTCTCTCAAATACATTATATGTCTTACTATTTTAAAATAATGTTTGGTTTTAATTGCTTACTTTTAATTAGCTGTTGTTTTTTTTACAGTTTCTAGATGCTCCACTCCATCGTTATTATTATAATCAAAAGATAGTATTAGTTAATGTGTGCTTTCTAAAACATATACACTATAAAAATAAAAAAAAAACAGAGACTTGTTTTGAGGCAGAAAAATCACCTCAAGGTTTTTGATTGGTTTATAAAAAAAGGGGAATGCACACAACATGCTTTGTTGTGGTATAGCATGCACTGGTGCTTACCCTAAAATAAACCAGGTTAGTCTTTCACAGTAATTGCAGACCAAAAAGAAAACATGCTGATCTATATAAAACATTTTGACAGGTATATACTGTTCACAGAATATCTGCTCTTTTGTGCACAATTGGCTGCCAGCAGCTAGTATATCTTTGTTGTGTAGAAAGCGTTTGATTAGGACAGGTAATTCCACAGGCAGAATAACAAAGACTGAAAGTGGCCATGTGAGTCTCACAGGAGGCCAGACTAGACACTCATTATGCAGGTACATACACAGGCAAGGCAGTAGAAGCTTTACACAAATACCTTCAGTTCTCTTTAGCAGCTCCCCAGAGAGGCTCTACGCCTGTCACTGACCATCACTTTCACTATCCTTAATCCCTCACACTCAAACACAATGTGCCAGAGCACATACAGTTGAAATCAAAATGATTCAACCACCATTAGGTTTATTAAATTAGGTTCATTAGCAAATACACTAGCAAATAAATTATAAGCAAATAAACTAAAACAAGCACGATTTAAATAGCTCAACACAACTTATATAACTAGTGTTTTTTTTTCCAAATTCAACACAAAATTGCACTTTTAATGACTGCTGCAGTTTCAGAATTATTTAACCCCCGAACAGAATCCCTCATAAGAGTACATCTGCCAATCAGCTGGCAAAAAAGGCTTCATTAGTTGCATTAGGTGTGCTTGAGAAAAAATGGACACCAAATACATGGACTACCTAGAGGTTTATTGACTGTGACAATGCATGTTAGTAATATGGTCAAAGTTGCCTTGTACAGACAAAAAAAAAGGATACAAGTAAAGAGCAAAGACCCTGAAAGTTTTAATGCCCATATGTCCCTATTAACCCAAAAGCACACGAAAAGCCAGCTCCAGTTTGCTTAAAATAAAAAATATAAATAAGCAGATGCTTTAAAATTATGTTCTGGCTGGAACTGTTCTGGCTCTGGAAACCTGCAGCATGACAAGGCAAGATGGATTCAATTAAACATCAGGAAATCCCATGAGAAAATACCATGCCTTTTTTGAGGAAGCTAAAGGTTGGGCATCATTTAATCCCAAGCACATCTTAAAGTCCAGCAAAGCTTGATTTCAGAAGAAGTCTTACTGTAGTGGTAATCATAGTAACTTAACTTAAACCTTATAAAAAGTCTTTGGTGGAATTTGAAGAAGGTGGTTGCAGCATGTAAATCCAGGAATATTAGTGAACTAAAGCCCCTGCCCATGAGGAATGAGGACTGATTCCTCAGGAATGATGCCAGAAGCTAATGTCTGGCTGTGCATCACTTTTGCAGCAGATTATAACAGCAAAACAGGTGCTCTACTAAGTACTAAGATGCTTGTCATGAAGGGGTTTAACAATTTTGAGACTGCAGTCATCATTAATAGGGACATTTTGTGTTGAATGTGAAGAAAACACTTGTCACATTAGTTATGCTGAGCTATTTAAATTGCTCTTGTTTGACTGATAGTTTCTACATTTTGCTAATAAACCTAATTTAACCTAATAACTATATAAAAGATGTCACAGTAAGTTAAGAGGCTAATTTGGCTAATAGGGTATGATGGCAGGAATGTGGCTGACTAGAAAGTACCATGCGTCATGCTAATGTTAAAAGTTGTTTTAAATTAGCTGTGGTATATTAGTATTAGTACAACTTGCTAAGATCTATTAGACAGGCAAGAGACAGTACAAGCTGAAGCTGGAGGGATGCTACACCTCTGCGAACTCCTGGCGCATGTGGCAAGGACTGAGACATATCACAGACTATCAGCAAAGGAGCAGAGAGGTCACAACCAGCCACACTACACTACCAGACGAGCTAAATGAGTTCTATGCTCAATTTGAGGCCCTCAACCCCGACAGACAGAGAGGGGTTATGGCCAAGGGGAGCACACACACAAAACATCACTTGCTGTGACATCAGTGGATGTGTGTAAGGCTCTTAAGAGAATAAACCCATGGCAGCTGCCCCTGACAACATCCCCGGGCGTGCACTCAAGGTTTGCCCATTGGAGTTGGCTGGCGTGTTTGTGGACATATTTAACCTGTCCCTTGCACAAGCTTTTGTGCCAGCACCATCGCCCCCCTCCCTAAAAAAAAAGTGTTGTGACCTGCCTGAATGCCCTGTTGCAATTACCTCAATTGTGATGAAGCGCTTCGAGAGAATAATCATGAGTCACATCCAGGAGACCACCCTCAACACTCTAGATCCTCTACAGTTCGGGTACCGTCAGATCCACTGACGACGCAGTCAGCACTGCTATTCAACAGCCCGTATCCGCACACATCTGGAAGTCAAGGACACGTATGTGAGAATGCTGTTTATCGACCACAGTTCAGCATTCAACATGGTCATTCCAATAAAACTGGCAGAAAAGCTCCTCACCCTCGGGCTGACACCCATTCTCTACAACTGGGTGCTGAACTTCCTGATGGACAAACCCCAGTCAGTCAGAATTGGCAGTCGCACATCCAGCACAAGAACTGTTAGCACTGGGACTCCCCAGGGCTGTGTGCTGAGCCCCCTGCTGTACACACTCTTCATGTATGACTGTGTGGACTCCCAGAGCAACATCAGTATCAACAAGTTGCTGATGATACTACAGACATCGAACTGATCACTGGTGGGGACTAGACTGGCTGAACTTAGACATGCACCTATTAATATAAGCTCAGTACATGTATCGCTGCTACTGTTTTACAAATACTGTTTACTTTTGTATTTGCACAATGCACTTTACACATGCACATGCGACTCTACTCGCACAACTTGTATATGCATCTATACTGTACTGTATTCTTTTACTTAGTGTTACTTTAATATACTTAGTGTATATATTATATTGTTATTATAAACTATATATATTCACAATAATGGATATGATTCAGTACTATATATTTGGGAATGTAGCTTTATAAAATTTGAATATAGTTGCATAAAATGTCAACATTAACAACTACATACTTGAGCACTTTGTTTTGATGCTAACATTAACTAACTCCGTGAGGTAATGGTATAAGAAAAAAATGTGACGACTTTGTGGGATCATTATTCTACCCTTCAAGTACCCTTTTTGTATCAGGGTTTTAAGACATGATGACATGCAATTTCCTATTCATTTTTATTTGAACTTGTGGAATGTTTTCTCTCACAGGGGTTGTGGTTTTTCCTCCAGTGGCACTCAGTGTCTATTAGGTGCTAGATTAGTCTAGATTAGTCAAGGTGCAAAACTACTAACTGCAAAACTAACTGCAAAACTAAACACAGTATGGTCAACATTTCATTGGATAATTTATTAAACTTTAAGTAAGATATAAGAAAAATTGATTTTTGGCCAAACCATCATGTTAAATAAGAAATACAGATGTGGTCAAATGCAGTCTGTATAAGTTCAACTCTGATTATAATCAGCAAGATCTGTTCATTATGAAATAAATAAATTAGGAGTTGGTAGAGCAAGAGCAATGGAAGTGTAGGTTAAAAGTGAACAATTGCATGCTGTGACCTCCCTTCCTTCTGAGGTTGATAAAATGTCTTTAGCGCTGCACTTTTAATCTATCAAAAGAAACAAAAAGAAAAAAAATAAATAAATAACAGGCACAGGCAGAAGCTAGAAACTGTGGCTTCATCAAAACGGTGAGTGAAAGCTAAACTGACATTACACAAGATACCATATAGTGCAGCAACTGCTCTGGTACTACAGAGGCATGTGAACAGCAAACACTTTACAGTGTAAAACATGGAAATGAGACAAGAGCTCTGACACACAACCATGAATGCATTAGTTGGTAAGTGCTGCAGAAAATAAGACTTTGTCCTTTGTCAGGTTTACAAGGTTGTACAATGCACTATGCAGTAGGGTAGCTAAATACTGCTTTTTATAGGGCCTACAAAGATGTCTAGAAGCAATCTTGTCTGACATATGGCCATTGCTATATAAATTATTCTATGGGAAGAATGTAAAAAAGCATAATAAATACTAGGTGTGAGTATATGGATATCTTAGCAGGTGTATAATTAAACAGTTCAAGAAGCAGTCTGCGTAATTGTGATTATCTGGATGCTTAGTTACTGATTGAAAATATGAGGGCAAAATGTGAATTACAGTCACTTACATTTTAAAAACAAATGAGTGTTAAACAGTTCTAGGATTAGGCATAAAATAGATAGAAAACAATCTAAATTCATCCGATGTTAAAAAGCCACAAAATAGTCAAACACTCAAATACAAAATACCCAAAATATTAAAAGTTGTTCAGGTCTATTAAGGGTTCATTTTTGCTGCATCACTTGAAATAACCCTTTAGGTACCTTAATTTTTAAGGTCTAGGGTACATTTTTGGTGACTGGCAAGAAAGAGACTGCTGGTTTGATGGCTTTTTTTCCACTTTGCCAAGCCTAAAGGGGTCCATGCATGTAATATTTTTGCCATTCACCTAACAGCCACAAACATCATATGTGCCCAAATTTACAATTGGCTGAAATGAAACATTTTGATGTTCAGTCTGGTGCATAAGGGAAATAAATTTTCTGTTCACAAATGGGACTAAAACTAGCTACTGAGTTAGTAGATGCTTAGTATGTGTGTGTGTGTCAGTGATAGATTGTATTTAAGGGCAGGTTCTGAGACAGGTACAGGCTAGAGTGCGTGGGCCATTAGAAATCTCCATTAACCTAGTGTCAGAGCAGCTGTAATCAGTGTCCATCCAGACTCCCTGCCAACAGTCCATTATCCACACCATGTCATATCAATCTGAAAGGAAATAAAAGTGCCCCTGGCCCTCTCATCATCACCTCAACAGACAGCAGAAAGAAAGAGTTGGTGGGGGGTTAAGAGAAAATGAACTACCCACCTCCATTCTGCCTTAGAACTGCAACTACTACAAAGTTTTGTGGCTGGAAATATTGTCTGTTTTAAGATAATGTTAGTACAAAGAAATGAAACAGTGGAACTCCATGGCCATTTTCTACACTCCTAAAAAGAGAAAGGTCACACCACATCACACTATTTATAAGACAAAAGCTCAGGTTGGAAAAATAGCATGGATGCTTCTGTCATCACTAAGAGACAGTGAATTAGGGGACAAAGAATGGCAGAAATAATATCAGTGAGGTCCTCACTGTGGCTCACTTCTGATTATGCTGAGTGATGTGATGTGTTTCCACTTCACTTAATGACTCACCAGCTCTGACTAGAGGAGATGCAGGTGGTGTGTGCAGTGGAACAAGTGAGGTGAGGGAGGAGTGTCTTAAGTGCTCAACGAATGGAGCAGAAACTCGAATTCTAGCCATTCGTGAAGGCGGTGGTTGATGAGTCATCATGAGCCTGAATTTGATATTCAGAAAGAGCCTCCAGAACTGCTTTAAACTCATAACGGTCAAATGAACGATTACTGAGATCATATCTATCATATCATATCACATCTAATCAAAGTCAAAACAAGATATAAACCATTAAATACAGATGCTTTGGCACTAATGCCTGGAGACTAATAATGACATAAGAGGGAAATGAGTGTTTGCGCCCATACACTTTTTTACCGTTAAACAGGTACCGTAAAACATAATAGGGTCACTGAGACCAGACTTACTTTTTAAGACTAGACTAGACTCTTTTAAAAGCTATTTACCTTGATCAAGGCCTCAATGGCAATAATTAAAGATTTAATTAATTGTTTTCAAGCAGTGGAGTTGATACTTATAATGCTTTTTATTAAGCATTAGGCCATCTCCACTT
Organism: Salminus brasiliensis; assembly: GCF_030463535.1. Classification (NCBI taxonomy): domain Eukaryota; kingdom Metazoa; phylum Chordata; class Actinopteri; order Characiformes; family Bryconidae; genus Salminus; species Salminus brasiliensis. The sequence continues at coordinate 27,475,888 of NC_132891.1, read as the reverse complement.
AATACAAAAAAGTTCAAGGTTAGAGATGAGAGCTGTTGGTTCCACTTGCACGTAAACAAACATCTAAACAACATTTATATCAGATCATGATGACAAAAGGTATGGAGGGGAAGGAGAAGAAAGCTGGACCTATACCACATCACTACCCCCGTTAATATTACCACCTGGCCTTTTCAGGAAGCAGAAATGCTTGCTGCAGCACATCTCAAATAATATCCCTCTGCATGCATAAAACAGTGGGTGGGCAAGGCTGGTAGAGACAACGTCAGAATTCTTTATGGTCGTAATACAGATTTTATACTGCTCCAAGGAACAAGGAATCACTATTTAAATTACAGACACGTCTGCCAGCTGTAAGATCAATACAGGCCTAGAGGCCTCTTGTGACCTCTTGGCTGCAGAGAGTACCTAGACACAGGGGGGCCACATATTCACACGTGTGGGCAGCAGAGGCACTGATGACCGATGCAGAGTCAGCTAAATGTAACTTCAGAGTAGGCCAAGAGTCCCTAGTGGGGAAATAATGAATACTACTTTTTTCTTTGGTATAATTGGTTTTAATTAAAAATAGAGCAGAGTTTAAAAAAAACTAAACAACCTACCTTTAACCCACCAATAACATGTTTTAACAAACTTCACCTCACAAAGCATGCTACACTCCACATTCATCTGTCCTGAAAAGCTTTCATTTCAGTTCAGAACACAAAAGTGGTTTTCCAGTCTATTTTTTGGTCCATGTAAGAAAATGACTTTCTAAGTGCATCCTCTAGCATCTACTAGAATGTACTGACATAGATCACACGACTGACTTTACATAACAAATATCATTATCTCTGTCAAAACAAGCTGGTTGTCAATGACAATTCATCTCCCAATTTATATTTGCTAATGAACAGGCCACTTCAACTGTGATTTATTTAGTTGTTCTCAAGTAAGGGAGAGAAACCATTAAGCAAAAGGGATAAAGCAGGGAGCCAATCTTTCCAAACACTCAGCAACTAACGGTCACTCAGGCAAGATTGATCAGCTAATTCATAAACAAGCCCAAGCAGAGAGCAGGGGTATTATTCAAGTGTTCTTGTCCAAGCACAGTATAATCATTCGTAGTGGAGTGCTTTTTCTCTTGTAATTACCAACGAGAAAATGAAGAGGCATCGTAAAGCTTCATCACCCTTCCTGAATTAGGATAGAAAGCCAGCTAAAACAAACACCAACCACTGACCGCTCAACTCAATCCTGAAACTGTACTCTCCCCATCAATTTTTCAACAGCCTGATTAAGTTTTAAATTTCTCTCTCTGTCAAAGGCATTCAGCTGAATGGCTGCAATTAGCCTTGCAGTGTGTAGTCACTGGTGCATGGGGCAGTAAGCAAGACAGAAATGGTGATAAAATGGTGCAGTTACTGTAGTTCCCTACCTTGCATAAGTCCATGAGTCAGTCTATGAATAGCTCTCTCTCCCTATGTGCCTGAGTATCAGGCAGTCAATCTGAGTGCGATGGGACATTTATCACAGAGAAGGCACATTTGTAATGTGACTATTCTTACTGGCCCTGCTCCAGCCTGGCTCTGTAAATGCCAGATATTCTAGGGGTCAGCTTTTTACAGTCAGACCTCAGGACAGTCAAGCTTGGAGTAAATCATCTGTGCATATTCTTAGGAAGCCAGGAAGTTACAGAAAAAGATTTCACCAATAGCACAAAATTCAGTACAGGCTCCACACAAATTCCACACAAATATTCACACAGTTCATTGAATCACAACTCTTTTGTTTCTCTCATATCCAGGTAGCAGAATGCATGCTGACAATACAAGGCCCTGCAAAACATGGGGTGCATGACATTTACAATACAGAGACAGTGATATATATTTATTATTAATATATATCCTATTTAATAATTTAGAATAAGAAATCTATGATGAAATGTATACATACATATGAATTAATCACATTTGTTCAGACATGCTGAGAATGGCAATTATGAAAAAAACACAGGATAAAAGAAATAATAATAATTACTGGCGAGCGGTCTTTAACAGCCAATCCCTTTACCTGTGGGGTGGGCACAATACGTTCACTTAAACACAGCTGCAACAAATTCACTCTAATACACAAGCTAATTAAATTTGTTGGAAGGGACTCTCATTCTGAATGTTTCCATTCAATCAGAGTGGATGAAGCTCTAAAAAAAATGGAGGGAACAGAAGGAGGTCAAAATCAGTAATAACCTGCACAAATGGCAAGTCCTCTACAGATGGTTAAATATGTATGCATCTGCACACCCTCCCTATGAAGAACTCAGTCCCAGCCCTTCAGTCATATAACCAGGGTCAAGCGAGACGTTGTCCTCCTTTTATTGAGGTTAATAATTTAGAGACCAATTAGCTTGTGAGGGTGTGAGAGAGTGTAATGTACAGCATTTGGGGTGCGGGGGAGGGGTAGTACCAGGGCGGTGAGGGATCATCCATGCTCCCTGGCCTTGATCTCAGGGCCTGGGGATCCACGTTGCGACAGTGACATTAACAAGCCTCTGCGGTGCACAGAGGGCTGACTCTGTGCCCATTAGCAAGCTCTCGTTAGAGTAATTAGAGGACATATGCTTTAGATCATTGCTTCTGGAACACTGACCTGATGAGGGATTGATTTCAAGGGACTTTTTTTAGACCTCTCAACCAGAACACACATAAGCAAATCTGGCAGTTAGTAACACAAACAAGGCACCTAAAACAGAGACGAAAGTGATCTGAGTGAAAATCGTACCTTTATTGCAAATTCTAGCAGATTCAGGGAAGCGGCCATATTTTTTAAATTAATTTTAATTTGCCAGAGAAATACAAAAACTGAAGCAAGAGCACTGGAAACAACTAAGCAGAAAAAGTCTTCATCTTGTCTCGCATAGCTTTTTATGGCGATGTGCATTCCGTCATGTTGCGTCCTCAGGTAACCAATACACTGAATTGCAAGGAATGAGATCAGAATCATACTGGCAGATAATTGTTTAAAGGAATGTATGGATCCTTTAAACATTTTTAAAATGGAACATTTTATTGTAGGGCACCATTTATAACACATGACACCTAAATAAGCCTGAGAACTGGCAAATGACAACTGACTTTCTGAAGTTAATTTAGTCAAAATTCCTACATGTTTACAGATCAGCATTGGCAGATTTGTACAGAACAAATACTGGATATCAGTATCAGCCCATCTCTAGAAATCACTGTTTAAAAGATGGAGGTAAGAGCAAGACAAATATTAGGATTGCATGCAACCAATCAGTGAGCGATGATCTATATTTATAGTATGACTGTTGTTACCTATTATTTGTTTCAAATAAATAATTTGTTTCAACGCAACTAGCACATAACTCTAAATTAACTTATTCCCTTGACCGTTGTGCATGCATTTTAGTCATGTAACCCACTTTGACTGAAATGTAGGGCCAACAATATTTTTAATAATCGTGATAATAAAATGAAAGAAATCACTAATGTGACCTGTGCAAAGGTTTGGAACCCTAAGCATTGCTCAGATTAAAGACCTTAAATGATAAATCAGACCAGAGGCATGTAACCAATTAGTTTGCAATAAGGGAATGATAGTTGAATATTTTTTTTTCAATTTTGAGCAACTGTCTAAAGATCTGGCACATGACCACAAGGAAGGGGAAGACCATAATAAGATTCTCAGAAAACGTTGCTCATATTTTGAAAAGACAGGCAAATCCAAACCCCATATGACTACCAGGAATCTGCTGGAAGGTTTAGCTGAGTAAAGAAAGTGCATTGTGCAGCATTGCTTGCACAAACATAATCATTGTGAAAGAGTATATAAGTAGAAAAGCCTAACTGTGACCCCATCAAAAAAAAAAAACCCTGATGTTGATTTAAGTTTTTATACTGATGTAAAATCAGATGAGAAACAAGTGCTGTGGACTGATGAAGTCAACATGGAACTTCACAACCAGAAAAGTTACATGGAAAACAACAGGAACTACATTGTAAACACTTTGCTAACTATGAAACATGAGTGTGGGGGCGATCAAGCTTTGGGGTTGTGCTAGGTGACTAAGTGTACCAGGAATGCAGACTTCCTGGAGATAATAATAGCCTATAGGTTAAAGGGTCAGAAGTTTCAGGGTCAGTCATATAGCCTGTTGCAACTGCCTAGATTGTAAAATTCCTAAAGATTGACCATCTATTTAAAGAATACACATTTTGCCCCTCCCAAAAGCAGCAAACTGACTATTAATCTAATACTATATGGGGGAACTTGGGGAACTTAGAGTTGAGCTGCCTGCAGGAAGCACTGTGAACTAAGAGCTCCTGCACAGACAAATTAAACAACTTCATTTCTGCACCAGTCTCCAGCTAACTTCTTATCTGCATGTAAATACAAGTAAACAACAGCCCTTACAGTCCCCTGACCTAAACATCATAGACAAATATAATAAACCTTAAATAAGCTGTGTATGCAAGCCAACTCAAGAACATCTGGAAACTAGTGTTGTTTATTAATTCTCAATAAAACAAATACAAAATGTATAATTTTGGCCAAACCGTTGCATAAAACTGTAATAATAACACTGTCTAACATGTAGAGAAAACACAAAGCATCTTGATATTATGTTTTCTGAACCATCTAAATCTAAAACAGTGGGTGCAGTGAAACCAAGATGATGGATGCATCTTTGGGTTGCTGCACCTGGGCTTCTGCACTGGGTCAATCAATCAGACTGGAACATTCTGCCAGGTTCAATTCTGCTTAAGCCTCACTAGGCAGATTATTAGGCATTAGCATCCACACACAGTAGAAATGACGACATGTGGAGACTGCCCACACGCTAAATGCAAATCTCCTTTATTTGTTATTTTGAGCCTGAAAAGCGCTGGGGCACAATGGAGCAATACAACGCCTCTCTAAATTATTGACGGGCTAAGAAACTCATGAGCATACAGTGAATTTCACCATTGTCTGTTTGAAAACTGGAGAACGATGCTGCCTGTTTTGTTACCCCCCAGTAGCTCTGTCTTTTTCTTGACCTCTGTGCATGTCATCCCAAAATGTGAGGTGGAGTGGGCTATTTTTGAGAAATGACTAACACTAACATGGCACTGTCTCTCATTGCAGAGGCTACTGAAAGACACAGGCATTCTGTGCAACCCAGTTTATGCAACCTCCTCTTCACGGAACACTGCCGATACGCTCTGCACACATCTGATTAGTTCATATCCAGTGACTATTTTCAGACACAAAAGCCTGAGAGTTGAGAGAAGTTCAGCTCTTTGAGCAAATGGGCCAGCTCAAGTGAACTGTACACCATTAGCCAGCTAGAAAGTTGACGAGAACAAAACATCCATCTCTCATGGCCATCGATTCCAAATCTGTCTTCATTGTGCGAAGATGCAAACACGTCTTTGTCGATAGACACGTATGGCGTGGGCTTCACTACTTTGAAGCTATAAAATACTGCCTTTTGGGATTAATCTATTTCTATATTAACCCTGCGAGTCCAAACGGTGACCTCTAATGCAACAATTCAGCCATACCATGTCCAGTAAATCTATCGCTGTCAGCTGTGTGTGGTGAGATGGAACAAAGCAATATTGCGGAAGATGATTATAGATGTGATTGGGCTAAACAGTGTGAATGCTGGGGACGGAAGATATGTGTGCTTTGGCGGGTTTCTGGTTTTATAATAAATCAGAGAAATGACAGGTCTTATTGGCCTTAACTGACTTTCTTCTATATAACTGGACCTGGTTTATATGCTGCACCTTTTGGCTGTTCATAGTAGGTTGTTTATGTTAAATGTGCACCTATTTCCAATCAAACACTGTAGTTTTGGATGATGATAATGGATGTAACTGGAGCATTCAGTGTGACTCCTGGGACCGGGAGATATGTATAGCCTGGCTGGAAGGCTCGACACTTTAAAATACATCAGTACTGACAGGCCTCAGTGACCACACCAGATGTTAAACACCTGGATTATTTTACTATACCTTTCAGTTCCCATAGTAGGATGTTTATGCAAAACATCAAAACATTATGTACCATTTTTATATAGACAACATGAAATGCAAACAAACATAGACTAAGGAGTTGTCTTTCTGGTAAATTATCACTTGTTTCACAATGTTTATATCAATTTCATGTTAATATTTGACTAGCACACAACTAGCACATACCATGTAGCTCATAGCATACAAAATTACAATGTTCTAGCACCATAACAATGTAAATCTATATACAACAATAAAAAGATATTGCTTAAAATATAAACATACATAAAATTCAAATAACTGGAAAAGAAATGTATTTCCAAGACAAAAATGAAGACAAAATGTGTTTAAAATACAAAAATGTGTAGGTGTTAATGTTATTAGCACTTAAAAATAAAACATTCAGTACTGACAGACAGTCAAGTGCAACTGCTGTAGAACTTAATGTGTGTGTTTTAGATGTGCCTGTCAGTCGAAATCTACCAATTTAAGGGTCCTCCAAAGGGAGTGCTAAACTGCAGATTTTCTTACTATATTATACTCTCATTATATTTTTCTATTTTTATGTTATTGAAATTTATGAACTTAACAAGTAACAATGCTAAATATAAAAAATGCAAATATCCAATTTAACATGCTCCACAGTACAGTTCTGATTTTGCAGGTTATTTTAGAGAATATAATGAATGTCACCCCCCAACCTTTTAAATCCAGGGTTAATAAACATCATCAATCCTCCATGTCAGCTCTTCCCAGAGCTTTTCTTTATTACAACGGCGCAGGTCCAGGTGCCTGCGGCTGCAGGCACGGAGTGGAGAGGAAAGGGGGGGATGCTGGACTGAATGGCAGACTGCAGCAGGCCAGGGTAAGGCATGATCACACTAATGGCCCTTGGCAAATGGGCCGGGCCCAGTGCTGTGAACCACGGCTGGGCCCATTTCACGGTGTCTGCCTGAGCGCCAGCCTCACTCACTCACCCTGATGGAGAGCGACCCGCACTCGGCCGCGTATGGCCTCGTCGTCAGCAAAACTGAAGGCTTTTCATCTTGTTGAGCAGTTCAGGATGGAATTGCTTCACTCGTTGTTAAAGCAGATTTCTCTTGTTGGACGCACATTGAGGTATGTATCAGTTAGGGTGGTTCTGGTCAGTGATAATCTGAGTAGATGGGAAACTACACATGTGGGTGTGTCCTCCTGTTCTCAACTACTACTACTGTAGTCAAAGTTTTACATTGATTAATAAAGGAAATTATTCAAGTAATACCTATAATCCTATTAACTTAGTCCATTAACTTAATGCAGTATTATGGAGAATGTGTATTTCTTGCTCCCTGACTCACACTCCCTACAGTCTGGGAGTGTAATTTAAACTTTGAGCCTCCCCCATTAAAAAAAGAAGCATGTAGACTGTGGTATAGAATAATATTACATAATTTTGCACAAATATGACTAGCATTATACAGTTCTTAAAGCATGATGCTGCCTGCTTTACCAACTTCACAATAATTTTGAAGCTGTTTAGATTTCAAGGGAAAATGCTATTTTATACTATGACCATTACAGCATTTTTTTCAGCTGCAATCGTGAGGTAGAATGTTCTGAACTTTCAGTTGTGTTTTAGTCAGAAACTATGTATATTCATATTTGTGTGTTGTGATGAAATATTAAAAGATGAACCTTCAATGGATACTTATGAATTATGGTGGACATTTTTGTTTTCCACAGTGTATTTTCCAATAGCTGTGATTTTAACACAGGGGAGTACTGTTTTGACCAAGAGTTTACAATAAAATAAATGGTGATATGTGGCTTAAAAAATGAAATTACAAAGGGGACCAATTGCTCAAATAGTCCACTGTAACAAAAATAGTCTCCACCTCAATCCTCACATGCATTCCTAGCAATATGCACAGCAGGAATTTGCTTCCAATTTGTGTCCATGATTTTTCAAAAACAAAAAAGCAGGTGCACCATCTATGTATGAGAACTATATGTTATAAGGACTATTTTCCCTATAGCTTTTTTACCCTGTAAACACTGAAACATGTAATTAATATGCACCTTTTTTAAACATCCTGTTCTGTTTCATCTCAACAGGATGTTCTACAAATTTGTTTTGTCTAAACCCAAGCAGATTTCTATTAAGGGTTATTTTTGTGTCAGTTTCATAAATTTACTTTAATATCCCAGGGTAGGAAACAAAGTTCCCCTTAGACTTCAAACCAAATATCTTTCATTCTGAGTAAGGAAAAACAAAAATGATTCATTACTTTCCTCTTTTTAAAGGCCAAGCAACCAGCAATATTGTCTGAGTGTCTGACAGTATCAGGAAAAATTGCATTCTCTCCTGGCTCAAGAGGCTTTAACTTGTTCAACATGTTTTTAACTTGGGCAAATTTACTTTCAGTAAATCTATGAGATATGTTCCAATACATTTCACAGTTAGTCTGCTCAACTTTATGGTGAGTCTGACATGAAGATTAATTGAAAAGATAATGCATTTGATTGAGTTTGTATATTTCATAGATGTAGGTCCACTATTTAAATTATTCCAGTGGACATACTACATACAATACATATATATTCCAAAATACTCTGCCTGTTTCTGCATTCATCTGCCATTTGTAGTATTCCGAACCACATAAGATTGAAGCATTTCAACTAATAGGATTGCAATGTAGTGATTTTGGGGATCCAAATGATCTGCTGGTGCACTATTCCCTGCATGGTCCTCACACCAGTAAAATCCAAACATGTTTTTTTGCTCTCCGTACCATTCCAGACTTAGAAAACAAAGACAGTGGAGAAGAACTGAAGCACTGTCGCCTGTGGCAATGCAACTGCTTCTTACACAAGCATGACACTAACCAGAGTTGATGAGTGCCCAGAGCAGTCAGGGACTCCTCTGGCTCCTAAACTGGCCAATAGGAGTGCTGGTCTCAGGGGTTAGAGGACAGCAGCCACACTGCATGTGTGTGTATGTTTCGTTTGTTTGCATGGGGAAGGTGGAAAAATAGCTGACACAGAGATCCAGTGTTTCCCTTTTTTTCTAGATGTGAAAATATAAAGTGTGGAGAAAATGTGGAAAGTACACTGGTGGTCATTATTATTATTATTATTATTATTATTATTATTATTGTTATTATTATTATTATTATACACCTGGTTCAAGCCATCTGTTAATTTCCATGTTTAATCATAAATGAATCATAGGTTCCAGGGAAATCATAAAGCTGTGCTGGACACTGTGCAAGGAACTGAAGAACCCAGCTGTACTTTATTTACAGTAATATGAACATAATATGAATTTTCTGATTTTCTGAAATTTATTTTATGATTTTATGAAACCTAAAATTTCATAAACGGGACCTTGAGGTAACAAAAATACAATTATGTAACAGACAGTTTACATGTTTTATAGAAACCTTATTCATATTGTGTGAAACGTTGCTTGCACACTTCTTTTAAATATGTGGTTACACACACACCTTAGCAGCTTTTAATAAGATTTAGTTTTATATGAAGCATTTTTGTAGTTATTTCAGTGATAGCAATGCATTCAGGTCCAGATGCAGCAAAGCATCAATTTGGGAAAATTGATATTTCTTATGCTGTATGAATTAGCCAGTTAAATTATTTGCAAATGACATTACAGAACCTCCTTTGGTAAAACTAATCCACATTGAATATTGCTTAAGCCAACCCCAGGGTGAGTCAGTAGTGAGTCTGATAGACTGATTGTCTATAAGATGTGGCCTTTCTGAGGACACAGGGCAGGCAAAGGGCAGAGTGTGAACCCTTCTTCTAACAAATATCAATGCAAAGAAAGCTGCTACACATTGAAACACTAAGTTATTGTGCCGTGAAGTCCATAAATCTATACAAAAGGGCAGGAGAACCTTATGGATTTCATTAATCATGGATAGAGGCACAGAGACAGTGGCAGCAATGAACCCATTGCTATTTTTTTACTTTTGGAAATCAGAATATTCAGAATATCTTTTATGCCTAGAAGTCTTTTTTTTTTTAAATGAAAAACATTTTGCCTGACTATATTAATTTAAATCTCCCAAGATGTTATGTTAAGCCTTTCATGTTAAAAAAGAGACACAGATACACTGACTTATGGAAATATCACCAGGGCTAGAGAACAGTTTGTTCACTGGCATCTGGGGAGTTCCCAGGAAATCTATGTTGTTCACATTAATCTAACCCAGCACTGGTTTTATGGGAAATGATTCTGAAAGCTGTTCAAACAGACAGCTGAGCAATCCCTTCACCCCAGTTTCCCTGAAAAAGGCAGTAGAGCTCACACTATGCATTTTAAAATAAAAAGGCAGCCTCAGCAGACTGCTTTGCTTTTAACCTACACACAGACTCTGCACACAGCTGTCTGTCTGGCCTGCACTTGTTCTTAAGGAGGTGTAAACCAAGCCAATTACAAGCACTCCACCCCTGTGAACTCGTGGACATTGGCAAGAGAGATGGCAGGGAAGTGGAGAAGCGAGATCTGACGGCAGGCCTTTTGTTGAGGCGACTGTGACTACCACTACAGAACCTTCCAGGACTTCTTTTGAAATGGATTTGTATTTTGTAATATTGTTTTTTGATTTTCATTTTAAAGGTTTTATAAAAACTGTAAATAATGTAGGGTGAGGAAGAAGGATACTATAATGACATTGACATACAGTAGCTAATCAGCGATGTTTTAATCAGAATAGTCAAAGATACATTGCGAGATGAAAAAGATATTCTAAATAAGATCTCCTTTTAGTCATCTTTATTTTTCTTAGCAAATCTTAATTTCTGGATTTTGTTTGATGAGAACCAACCCTTAAATTTATTAACTTTATCTAAAGATTGTCTCAAAAAATGTTTAACTAATTAATTAAGCGTCTGAATATCTTTCTGTAGTTTTAGCTGAATATTTTCATACATAAAGTAAGATCTGATCATTGTCTTATACAGCTCTTTTCTATGTCTCAAAAGATCTTAGTGGATTTTAGTAACTTTTCTCATTCATCTCCAGAACTTCTTCCTAAGGAGTACAGCTGTGACATTCTGTGTATAGACCTCTGGTGGAACCCACTATGTTAACCTTTTAGTTTGAAAACAATGCAAATGCTCATTTGCCATTAATTGACTAATAACATATATCATCCACTGATATACTGTGCACCCCAGAATTACAAACCGTAAACAAAACTGTAGAATAAAGTCCTCCAATCAACTTAATTCATTATAGGAGTGAAAAAGCAGAAAAACAATGTCTGACTCATAGAATGTAGGTAGGTTGTGGTATTTTGGCAAGAAGACAGTGCAAGCCAAGTCATCTCAAATAGGCCATTTTCTAATAAATTGACATCCCAGCTATTAGCTTTATATAATATAATGGACGAATGTAACATACACTTCATAAGAACGTCATGATCCATCATGTAACCCGTTCTGCTTTGAGCAAGTTTATATCCCTACAGGCTTTAGAGGTAATTACATACAGGCCTTTATTAATCTTTCCTTACTGTGAAATATCATAAAATGAATTAATGTGAGCCCACTTCTTTCTGGAAGGTACTCATAATGGTAAATGCATGAAGCATACAGAATTCCTCCCCACCCAAACAATGTTAATACATTCTGTAATATTACGCACAAGTGACTACATGCACTTTGTTGAGCTGTGGGGTAACAATTTCCCCAAAACAGCACAAGACATTCAGCTGGAGCTGATTTAAAGGTGGAAGGTTGCAGATGGTTCCAACAGTATACCATTATATCTGCATCAATTACTTCTATTTGCCCTGTCTCTTTGTTTCACATCTTTCCGGAACTGTCAGAAACATTTAAATTGTGATGTACTGCATGTTGCAGACAAGAAGCAGTTATATCCAGGAGATGGACACTAGACTGTACAGTATCAATTCACTGTGGCATTTACAACATTGCATTCAGAGAACGGTGTTAACCTCCTCCTTCATGATAAATTAAAAATCAATATGAAAGTGATTTTCACACCAGCTAGACAGTTTCTAATAGTAATTGTTTTTATGGCAGATGGCTACAGTAGAGGGTTAGGTTAGAAAAGGTTGGAAAAATATACATTAAAACAATGTGAGCATGAATAAAAAAGGCTCAGGTCAAATAAAATGATTGAGTACTTCAATGTAAATGAGATGACCTTTGGGTGTAGGGGATTCTAACCAACAAATGGCACAGAAATTAATACTACAGCATAAATTACAGCATTTACACACTTTTAAACAGCACTCTACACAAAATTATGAACATGATCTACCAAAGCTGAAATGAGATTTGGCTAAATTTTTACTTCTATCTCTTTTATAATGGTGCAGCAGGTATGTTCTGCCTATACATGCCTATAAAGTAATAATAATAAGGGGGAAAATTGTTTTGATCATGTCAGCTTTGTCATGATCCACAACACTTGCATCCACGCTTACATATATTCTGTCTTTCACACAGCTAATACACACATACACAACTAAATAAATCAGTAAGTCTCTACATGCTGCTGACAGAGTGGCTAACCTTTACTAGTAGCTACCTAGCTGAGCTCTTCAGCTTGATCATATTTTTAGTGAAGGTTAATTAAGGTTAACCTTAAGGTAATATATTGTGACATTGTGGCAAAGATCATATTTTAAAAGGGCAGCCGATAACAAGCAAAATTCCAACAGTTTATTGGGAAAAATAGAAACTACTTCTCATACTATCTCTCATTCATTCAGGGAGGAAATGGACTAATCATTGTAACAATGTTGCTTTTTGCAAAACTTACTTTTGCTTTGCTCTGCTGGTGTCAAACTGCATGTTAATTCATGCACTAAACTGCTGTCTCCAAGATGTGTGGGTGGGTGCATTCTAATCAGCCAGTTAACGTGAAAGTCAGGGGTGGCCAATCAGATTTCAGGGTCTACACCTCTGTAATTTGTGTTACTGCAGTGGAACTTAATATATGCAGCACCTCCAGGATTCTTGAAATTTAAATAAAAAGAGTAGGCTTAATGTGACTTAATGTAAACTGAAACGCGAACTGCAGTGCAGTGTTGAAAAAGTTCTCAAGGGTCCACCTTTTCACTGCTTCAATAACAATTAATGAAAACAAATCAGTTAAAACTTACTTTAGTGTGACACATAGGGAAAAACAATACAAATATGAACATGTTCTATCCACACTACTATCAGGAACAATACAAAGACAGACATGAACCATTACTGATCCAAGAACTGGGAAAAGCAACAAATACAGACAAAAGCAAACAGCTCTAGAAATGCAAACAGACATACAGTACACATTCAATGTACATCAAAGAGTCACTATAAACTCAGATGTACTCAAACACAGAGAGGAAACAGCTGGGACCAATGATGAGGGGTCAAGGCTACAGATAATACACAATAATATGAGGGGAATCTCAGTAACGAGCCGAAATCAAAACAAAAAGAAAAGGACATAGACAACGGCACATTTGGAATGTAAACACAGGGAAAAGGCATGCATCTTCAAAGGTTCTTTGTCTGGTTAAAGGTTTCTTTAGAATGGGGGAAAACCTTTTGTTGATTTTTTTAAGGGATTTTAAGGTCAAATTCAGTTCTACTTTTTACTTTGCACATCTGCATGTTTAGAACATATGAAACGAAATCTTGATGTCTCTATATGGGGCTTGTCTGTGGTTTCCTGCACTCCATCTAGTATGATGGATGAGGTGAGGTCATAACTGCTGAGGGGTGAAGTGAATTACAGGAATTAGAAACCCACAGCTTGCCATTAGACACTTATTACAGAATCAGTGAAACTCATTTACTCATTTAAAGTGAATGAAGATCCCTATTGTTTTTTGTTTTTTTACACAAAACCCACACAGCACATTTGGATGCACGCACGCACGCACGCACGCACGCACGCACGCACGCACGCACGCACGCACGCACACACACACACACACACACACACACACACACACACACACACACACACTTCTAAATTAAGCTTTGGGGAACTTTTGAAAGCCTTAACTTCAGTATAAATTCCCATAGGATAAAGGGTATTCCAGTATCAGATGGCATGATCTTAAACATGTATAATAGCACATTATTTTGATATGACAAATTGTATTTTTTTTTTAAAGTGAACTTTAGCTACAAATCATATTGACAGGTGTATTTAAAGATCTGAATCCTGTGAGCTTGCTAATGTTCCCATTATATTAATTGAATTCTATTATCAGCATAAAAATGCAGATTATGCATTCCTGATGCATCAATTTAATTAATTTGTAGTGTCGTTCAAGAATGAGTTATCTGCAACCAAATGTGTGTGGTTATCATAGGTAAAAGCAATTTAGATTTTATCTTTTAAAAGACCAGTACCCACATATGAAAACTGAAGTATAAGCAAAGGATGTAAAGCTGATTTTGAGTGTTCATACTGTAATTGGAGGTTGCAGGAGAAAAGGATTTGATCTGATGCCCAGCCAGAACTCTAATGGTGTGTAGTCATTTTAAAGTTTGCAGACTTTATGAAGGATAATTCATTATTTATCCTTTATAATTGACAATTTATTCATTTATCACAACCATTTGGTTCAATGTATGCTCCAAAGCATTACATTATTACCAGTTACATGTGACAAGCAAGATACTACTCCAGCAACTGTTATTATGCCACTGAGTAACATAAAGATTACATAAAGCTACTATTAGAACTGTATAAGTCAGACATTACCATATATCACTCTGACTGAAGTTTAATCAACTAATTAGAATTAGAAAAGTGAAATCTTCGAAAAGTAAAATATTACTTCAAAATTCAAATAAAACAGTTACATTCAAGGGAATATGTATGAAGAACAAATTGTCTAAGCTTAAAGACTGGTCTTTAACCACACAACATAGTATAACATAGTATGTTTCCTATAGGCCTTTGCTCAAATGCTCATGTCAAACTACGAATTGCCGCCACATCATCAGTGGTCTTTTTGTCCTCTGCTGTCCCACTGTTAAGTTTGTTAAAGGTCTTCTCTTCTGCCCAAGCATCTAGTAATAGCATATAAGGAGCTGGAACCTGAATGAAAACATGGAAGCATTTGAAAAACATCTCTTGACCTTTAGATGCTGCAATTAATTCCTAATACCAGACAAGAAAAGGATTTAAGTCTCCTATGAGTCACAGCAAGACGATGCTGCTTGCCCGGTCAGAGCAGTTCGAGAATGAAGGAATGTGTGTGTGTGTGTATGCATAGCTAGTAATAAAGGAATGGCGTATGGTGGCATTTTCATCATGACAGAAAAAAAGGCTGAAGGCAGCCCCGTCTCAGGGGAGTCTACACCAGTACTCCTTGGAAAATTTGCATTTTGTACTGAGCATATGATTCTTTACAACTGCACATGTTGGAAGAAAACAGCAGCTTTGAGAAGCTAATGAAAAATAAACTCAATCTGAGACAAGTCAATGTCTGAGGTACCGCAGGGATTCCCTGTTTTGTTTTCTTTCTTTCATTTTCTGTGTTTGAAGCCCAAAAGTTGATTAAGGGGAGCATACTTTATATGAAAATACAACTGCCACATGAGGTGAACCACAGTCTTACACACAGATCAGAGACTTATTTAAGTGAACAGGGAAAAAGGCACCAAAATGCAAAAGAGAACAGAGCTAAAATCACGATTATAATCTAGTATCATCCAAAGACTTCATTGTAATAAAGGAGTTAAAACGGATTCACCTGGGATTGTAGAAATAACAATATTATCCTATTATTAAGGCTTGGGATCTCAACTTTATGTCCCAGTATCCTTTAATCACAAAGGAAATACAGTTATTGTTCTTTGAACAAACTATAAGAAATAATGCCCAGATGGAATTCAAACTTCAAAATCACTTAACTGTACTATGCAAACTTAAATGAGATCAATCTGAAAATGGGGTGAAAATACAAAGCGAAATGCAAAGCACTTCTGTTCAGTAAGTCTACTCCAAAAAGCTGTGTAAACTTCAAAGACATGTTTAACGTTACAGGTTTAATCTTATACCTCTATGCTTCTGGAACCATTCTCTAAGGAAATAGATAGGTATATTAAACCGTAAAAGCTCTGGGGTCCTATTAAGCTTTTTTAACAGCATGCCAAGATGCTTTGGGCAAAGTTTTGACCCTTCCAGTGATCCAGCTATGCAAAGGTTCAAAACACTGGAATACGTAGATGTCATGGCGTGCTAGGCCAGACACAGAGGGACGAACACTCGCAGAGATTGAGTCAAAGCAAGCAGATTTATTAACGCAATAGGATAAACAAAAGGGGGCAAGTGAGGCAACCGTGATAAACAAAAACATGAATGTGGCAAACAAGAGGGCAAACCAAAAACGAACCTGGGACTGGGGGTTGAGCTGGGGGACTAGCTACTGAACAAAAACGGCTAGGCCGGCCAAACCTTGAACCACAGCCCGCTGCCGTGAGTGTGGGTCGCCTAGCTGAAATGTGGGTTGATATGGAAATCATCATATCTTTTCAGTTTACTTCACAGGTCTCACAAATTAAATAATAAAAAAGCAAAGTTTTATTTCGCCACATTTTAAATGTACAGTTTATGTTCATGCCAATGCAAAAATGATTATATATATATATATATATATATATATATATATATATATATATATATATATATATATATATGTGTGTGTGTGTGTTTATTTACATTTTTAGGCTATGGCGAATTGGCTGTGGCAGTAAGCAGTTTGTTTTAATTCAATTAATTACTAATTAGGAATTACATTACTTGTGTATGCTTACCTGTGACTGCTGACAATGTAACGTAACAATAATATGGATAAATCATAGGTCTAGCTAATAACATTAGCCTGCCAGCTCTACCTATGCTACCAATCAATATCACAGCAAAGCCAAAGGCCTTTCATACTGGAGATAGGAGGCATTAATGTAGTCACCTTACTCTAGTACTGGCTACACTAATCACAAGCAGAGAAGACATTAGGTGTGGGGGTCCATGTGTGTTTATAGGCCCTGGAACAGAGATTAAGCAGGTGTTCGGGTTCTGTGCCATTGCATGGTTGATGCTAACCATGCCCTTGCACAGTAGCCCCCAGCCAAAGAGACAGCTTGTAGGGCATGGGCCTCCGATCCCAGTGCATTTGGTTAATGCACACTGTTGTGGAACCAAGAGCAGCCAGGCACACTTTTTCTTTCCCCGTATGCATCCAGCTTCTCAAACACTAATGCAAAACAGCTCTGGTTCTGTGCAGCCAGACAGTCCCTGAGGCCTTGGCTGAAGAACCATGCATATGAAAAGAAGAGGCAGCTCCAGTTCTTGTCACTACTGGAGCTGCAGATTCTACACTTTTTGCTGTCTGTAAAATTAAGCCAAATCCTAAATCTCATGAAGAAGTTAGATAAACAGACCACAGCAACATAAACTCTAGAATGGTTCTTTAATATTTTTTGTAAAATGCAGTACAAGAAAATCCTTAGTTAACTTTGGTTTGAAGAACCACATATTCAAGTCATGAAGCTGGAGAATATGTGAACATCCCATTTTGTGTTAAACAACACAAAGCAAGTGCTACTGATACTTTTGCTGACTGACAAATGACAAGTGAGTCACTGACTAACAAAACCTACATTTAGCATATGTCTTATTTATAATATAATGTTATTTACCTATTATTATTAGTAGTAGTAGTAGTATATTTTTTAAATATAATTAACTTATCATTATTGACTATAAATAATTTGTTCATCAGAACTTGATTAATGTACAGATGTTAATAAGTGTTGATGTGTTTATTACTGCATAAAAGTACATCTAGAAACATTAACCAAATTTGAACGCATATCCTACACATATCTATTATTATGATGTGTAGCGTCATGCTGACTTATAGGATGCGAATCTTTAAAAACATAATTTGAGTACAAAATACATATTTGTTTTAACTACACAATATAATTATTTAATGCATTGGCAATATACTAAATAAAACATGAAGGATGTGTTTTACATCTCATAATTGCTGCAACCTAGATGATCTGTAAACAACTCATTAGTTATTAAACAGTAAGTGTATTATAACTTAACTTTTATATCAGATAAATTTGAATACAAACATTAACAACCTCAATATCCATACATTGATTTGTTTATAGCTAATAATGTTTTGTTACTGATTTATTAATAAAAGTTATTATGAAGTGTTACCATTTTAACTTTGTGAAATCCCGACTCTTATCAGCTTAGCAAGGTAGCAATACAAAGTTAAAATATTCACTATTCAATATTCATAAGCTCTGACTTCCCTCACTAAACACTAAAAACTTGGTCTGGTTTCACTTTTTGTGCTTCATGGCCATTTGGACTACCCTGCCAGTTTTACAGCATCTAAGCAGAAGTCATGTCAAATGTATTTGTATAGCGCTTTTTACAACTGTTGTTGTCACAAAGCAGCTTTACACAATTAGTAATAAGTAAAAGACAGAAAAAAAATAAATAACATAAAAAGACATGAAAAATCAATGACTCCCCGTGGGCAAGCCAACAGCGACAGTGGCAAGGAAAAGCTCCCTCAGAGCTGGAGGAGACTCAAAAGGGGGACCCATCCTCCTCTAGTCAGAACTATTTAGAAATTATTGATAAAAGTTACCAAACCATCTATACGGTTGAACTGCTCTGCTGTGCAACATATTCAAAATCATAAGATCATAATCATAGTGTAGTATAACTTAATAAAGTCATGGCAGTGATGGTCAGTAATGAGAGTAATGTCAGTTAATAGTGGTAATAATAATAGTGGCACATAGATATATAGTCCATTTAGGGTTTAACTTGGTCATTAGGCATTAGGTAGCAGTGGTAGGAGGGTGTGCCACTGGTCTGGCATGGGGGGGCCTGCTGGTTGGACTGGCAGGTGGCAGCTGGTCTGATGCAGGTAGAGGGGACCCCAGCGGGCAGTCTTCCAGCAGGTCGGGCTGGGTGACCATTTACTCTGAGAAGGTAAAGAGATGGAGTTAGTTCTGAATGGATTTATAAAGAGCAAAGAATTTTGAGCAATATCAGAGTGTGTCTGATGACTCCAGCAGGTCTGACTATAACAGCCTAATTAAAAGGAGCGAGCCAGAAGGTAACTCAGTCACAGGAGCACCCTGAAACACTAGCATCCATCCGCTCCACCATCCACAAACCCAAGTGATTGCGTATAAGCAGCGAGACAACAGCTCCAGCATCTCAGTATATTACAATTCCCTGTGTCCACAACCCCCTGGACCTACAACCTTAATCATTTTGGGAACTACTAAGAAGTTAGTAGTAGCCTCTGATTTGTTACTGTTAAGAAGAAGGAAGTAATGTGACGTCCAGAGTTTTATATCCTTTACACAGTCAATTCTCTTTAATCTAAATTTATTGTCAGGTTTGGCTGATATATAGAATTGTGTGTCATCTGCAAAACTATGGAAACTGACATCATGTCTGCTTAAAACTGAGCCCTGTGGTGACATGTATAATGTAGTGGTTGGTGTGGCGCAACAGATAACACCACCACCTACCATTGCGTTACAACAACAGCATGTGGGAGACCAGGGTTTGATTCCCGGTCTGGGTGACTATGCTGCGCTACACCAATAAGAGTCCCTGGGCAAGACTCCTAACACTACATTGGCCCACCTCTGTAATACGAGTAACCTTGTAAGTCGCTCTGGATAAGAGCGTCTGCTAAATGCCATAAATGTATAATGTAAATAATAGCGATCCTAAAATAGAGCCTTGTAGAACTTTTACTTTTGTGTAATTTGAAGATAAATCTTTTATCTTTACGAACTGATAGCATTCAGTTAGATATGATTTGAACCACGATAGGGCTGTCCAACCATTTTCTCTAATCTTTCTAGTAATGTAGTATGATCAATAGTATCAAGGCTGCACTGAGGTCGAGTAGAGTTAATAAAGATACATGGCATTGATCAGAGGCAAGAAGGAGATCATTTGTAATCTTTACTAGAGCTGTTTTCGTGCTATGATGGGATCTGAATCCAGATTGGAATTTCTCATACATGTCGTTTTTACTCAGCTATAAGCAGAGTTGTTGGGCCATAGCTTTTTCTAATATCTTGGATATAAATATTAAGTTTGAGATGGGTCTGTAATTAGACAATACGCTAGGAGTAAAATTTGGTTTCTTGATTAAAGGTTTTATGATTGCTAATTTAAGGGTTTTAGGTACATGCCCTAAGCTAAGGGATGAGTTTACCATTATTAAAAGAGGTCTAATTATAATTGGGAGTATTTCTTTTAGTATTTTTGAGGGAATTGGGTCAAATGTACAGGTTGTACAATTTGCTACATAATATTTTTTTCTAGTTCTGGCTGTGGAAGTGGGTAGAAGGCTTCCAGCCTTTGTTCTACAATTAAGTTATGTTTTAAAGCAGATGGCCATGCTTGAATTAATAAGCAGGATTGGATTTGTTGTCTAATATTTTCTATTTTATTATTAAAATAGTCATAAACATTTTACTGGTTAAAGAAGCTGGAATCTGGGGTTGAGTATCTGCCTGGCTTTTAGTAAGTTTAGAGATCTCACTAAAAAGTTCTCTAGGATTGTTTTTGTTATTCTCGATCAGCGAGGCCACATACGCTGAGCGAGCTTTAA
The DNA here is from genome assembly GCF_030463535.1 of Salminus brasiliensis. Classification (NCBI taxonomy): domain Eukaryota; kingdom Metazoa; phylum Chordata; class Actinopteri; order Characiformes; family Bryconidae; genus Salminus; species Salminus brasiliensis. The sequence goes on along the minus strand of NC_132891.1, from coordinate 27,455,211 downwards.
TGAGTGCCTTTCTGTACTCACTAAGGCTGTCCTTCCAGGCATAGTGGAACACCTCTAGTTTAGTCATCCGCAATTTATGCTCTAGTTTCCACACTGTTTGGTTTAAGACATGAGTTTGATCACTGTACCACGGTGCGAGCCTTTTTTGCCTCGTCATTTTACATTTAAGCGGTGCCACTTTGTCTAAGGTTGATCGAAGGATATTTTTTATACTGTTTGTTAATCTATATAGTTCTGTTTGGTCTGATGGAGGGTAAGGTCGATAGGTCTGGGAGGTTTTCAGTAAATTGTACAGTGGTCATTGGGGTTATTGCACACTTTAGACAGTAGCGGGAGAACAAATTTTGCCTAAATTGTAGCTCATAGGGGATTAGATAATGGTCTGATGTTACTGAGCTTTGAGGTAGAATATTTAGATTATCAATGCTAACACCCAGGGTCAAAACTAAATCTAGGGTAAGATAGCAGTAATGTGTGGGTCCAGTTACATTTTGTATGATGCTGACAGAATCTAAGAACGATGCAAATGCCTTGGTTAATGGATCGTCTGCTTTTTCAAAATTAATATAAAAGTCTCCTACTATTATAACTTTGTCACTGCACACTGCCAAGTCTGCAGCAAAAACAGTGTTTTTGAATAATATCACGTGTATTCTGATAGATAATGCATAATCTGCCTTCTCTGCCTGATAATCTAGGGCTATGTACATAACTATAACCTGCAGGGGTGGCTTCATTTAGTCATTTACAATGACTGCTTTCGAGGTTAATGATCTAATATTAAGTAGATCGAACTTTAGGTCTGAGGTGGTACTGTCATCATTTGAATGCGAGAATTTAACACTAATTAATTTATTAAAACGAGCTGATTTAGATATTCACAGTCAATATTCACAGACACAGTCTCAATACGGTAAACCCGTCTCTGGATTGTCAGCGGCCTTTGACACTAATCTGCCAATTTACAGATTATGCTATGATATGTACATGGGGTACCTAAAAAACAGACTTACCCTTGAACTTTAACCAATTATCTATGAAGCCCACATGATTTTCCACCACTTGGACAGCAACCTTCTGACCTTTCTGTAGTATAATTTATAAAGTTCAGTATAGTTCATCCTATTACATTACATGCAGTAAGCTCTTTAAAATGACCAATTTTTCCACAAATGTTTATAAAGGCAGACAACATGACTGGGTGCTTAACTATATATACGTATGG